>NC_137938.1:38907587-38922587 GCF_963969265.1 Rhamphochromis sp. 'chilingali' | reverse complement strand
GCTGCGATCAGGCCCTGGAGCATCAGCATCTTGTAGTAGTTAAACATGTCGCCATCAGGCCCGCCCATCACCTGACAGACGAGGCTCGGGGTTAAAAACAACCTGACATATCACACCAAGGGCTCAAACCTCCCACTGAAGCCTCCCTCAGCCCTCCTCCTCTAACAGGAAGCCCCGCCCCCTGGCTGTACTCACGTCCACAAACTCCGCGGTTAGCTTGAAGGCGGACGTCTCAAAGCCGAGGTTTCTGGGCGAGCTGGACAGGATGAAGCCGAAGTCGATGTGGATGATGTGGCCTTCGGCGTCCAGCAGGATGTTCCCGTTGTGCCTGTGAGAAGGGAGGAGCACATTTAGCGCGGCGCTTGGACAGCGTACACAGGCGCGAAGATGTCACAGACTCACCTGTCTTTGACCTGCAGCAGGTAGCAGATGAGGCTGTAGCCGGCGCAGCTCTGCACGAAGTTCCTCTGCGCCGTGAGAAAGGCCTCGGTGGTGGGCGCGCCGTGCTCCTGCAGGAAGTAGTCGAGCAGCGACAGCTGACTCTGCTTCTTCACCTGGTGCAGTGACACGGCGTTCACCACGGGCTCGATCATGCCGCTGTCCGCCGACAGCACCAGGATCTTATACGGCTTGATCCACAGCGGCACGCGCTCCTGCTCCCAGATCGACTGCACGCGCCGTCCGCGGCGCCGTCACATGACACAGAGAGGAGATGATGAGAAGAAGAAGGGTGGAGGGACAGGTGTGAGGTCGTGTGATGAGGTGGTGTTACCTGCAGCTGCCGCAGCACCTGGAAAGCGAGCAGCTCCTGCCGCAGGTCGTCTCCACACTTTACAATGACAGACAGGAGCCTCCAGGTGGGCAGGTGTCCGTACGGAGAGCCCTCCCTGATCCTCCTGTAGGAGACGCACGGGGAGTCATCGTCACCAACACCATCTCCAGAGCACACTGCACGCGCTCAGTAAACCTTAGGACGCACCCACCTGACTTTCTCCTCCCACGGCTCCTTCAACGCCACCGCCGACGGGTCCTCAGGGTCCCGTTTGAAGGTGGTGGGGGCCTGGGCGAGCTGCTCTGAGAGACGCCGCCTGAAACACACAGCATCATTCCTGCAGCTGTACTAACTCGGTGCGCTGCGTCTGAGTCAGGTAAACTGAGGGAAACATATTTCTGTACGTGTGAGTACCGTGTGTACTCTGACCTGATGTCTCCGGCGGCGATGAACACGGGCTCTTTGCTCTCCAGGCTGGTGATGCTGTCCACCGAGAACTGGCTGATGTTATCACAGCTGTTGGTGTGAGTCTCCGGGAGCTGCAGGGGGAGGAGCATGAAGAGTGGGTGTGTGGGTGGGGGGGGGACAGAAGGAGGAGTGGTCAGTGTCTCCACGAGGAAACTGCTCTGCAGACTGAGCTGCTAACCTTCGAGTACTGGGATCAACAACAACAACAACAACAATCTTTATTTATAGAGCACATTTAAAAGCCAAGGGCATGCCAAAGTGCTTTACATAAAAGAATAAAAGAATAAAACAATTAACATTATAACATCAGAGTCATATAAGTGTGGAATTATGTTCACAGGTAAAAACCACTAATAAGAGTAAACTATAGCACATAGCTATAGCAAAGTAAAGCTGTACCATCAAACACAGTGATAGAGAACATAGACAACGCAAGACAAACAGAAAAATTAATAGAATAACTCACTGCAAACAAGGCCAGGATTTAACTGGTAGAAAAAGCAAGTTCAAACAGATATGTTTTAAGCCGTGATTTAAAAGATTGAATGGAGTCAGACGCCCGGATGCCGATCGGGAGATTGTTCCACAGCTCAGGTGCAGCTAGAGCAAACGCTCGATCACCTCTAGACTTCAAGCGAGATCTGGGCTGAACCAACAATGACTGTGAGGAAGATCTTAAAGCCCTCGCAGGAGCATATGAGTTTAAGAGTTCCTTAAGATAGCTTGGTCCTGTGTTATTAGTAATTTTAAAAGTAAGCAACAGAATTTTAAATTGAATACGAAATTTCACAGGCAACCAGTGCAGATCAGCAAGGACGGGAGTGATGTGAGCAAACTTCTTAGTTTTAGTTAGAATGCGTGCAGCGGCATTCTGGACTGTCTGTAATCTATGTAGAAGGGTAGAGTGGAGACCAAAATAAAGTGAATTACAATAATCTAGCCTTGACGTTACAAAGGCATGGATGAGCTTTTCCAGGTCATTGTGCGGGATGTAGTGTTTGGCCTTAGAAATAAGGCGAAGTTGGTAAAAACTGGATCTGATGACAGCAGACACTTGTTTATCAAGTTTAAATGGGCTGTCAAATAAGACACCCAGATTCCTAACAGTGTCAGAGAAAGAGCTGCGGCTGAACAAGACGACGGCGAGAGCTTCCGCATGCCGCCCCAGAAAGGTGACGGCCATCTTTATTACCGTTGTGTGTGGCGTGCAGCAGCGTGCTCTGACTCGTGTTTTTCACTGATCATTAATGAAGCTGTGACATGACAGCGTCTGAGGTCAAAGGTCAAATAACAGGTAACGGTGCCATCACACAGACCTCACCTCCGTCTGCGTCGCAGCATGTTCTGGAACCACCTCACTACCGGGCTATGACATCACATGCTCACCTCCACCTGCAGCTCTCCGATGTCGTCCACGGACCACGCCTCGTCGTCGTTGTCATAGTTCGGAACGACCGAGAAGCTGCCGGCTCGCTGTTCCGGCGTCATGCCGCAGTCTGGCAGGTTCTCCACAGAACGCGTGCTCCTGATCCGGTTCTCTGGGATCCGAATGGGAACGCTGGACGTCTCAAAGTTCTCACACTCCAGAACCTCCACATAGATCAGGTACGGCGCCTGAGGGGAGGATATAGGTCACATGACTGATGAGGTCATGGGTAACAGGACGTTATCTGACAGGCGTTTCACCTGGGCTGCCGCCGGCGGTCAGCCTTCCGCGGGCGGCGCTGTGAACTCTCACCTTGTCTTTAGAGTTGAGCACCACGGCCTGAGTGTGCGGCACTCGCACCACGTGGTGGTCGAAGGCGGAGGTCGGCAGCCATACGCGGGCCGGCAGCTTGTGGTTGAGCAGCGACAGCTCGGAGATCAAACGCTGCGTCTTCTGCTCTTTGGTGGGCAGCGTGGCGAGACGCTTCCCGATGCCCATCAGAGACTTGATGAACTCCCTCTGAGGGGCCAGGCGCACCGGCTGCAGGCGAGACACACACAGTCAGAGGGCGAGGGGGAGGGGCTTACGGCTCTGCCTGTCACAGCAGACCAACTCAGAGCGAGAGAGAGAGAGGTGAAGGTTTGATGTTTGTGTGTCAGGTTCAGATAAAGCGAGCGAGCTCAAACATGAAGGCCGAGGTCACAATCACCTGACCCCGCCTCAAGTGTTCAGTCTGCTCGCTGAAGTGAACAGTCTCGTTTTTAGGGCACTTTTGTTTTAACGGAGACACAAAATTGACCAACAAAACCCAGAAAAACACAAAAGTTACAAACTGATCCTTATAACCAGCCCGCCTCCCACAGATCACAGTGGGTCACATGATCGCAGCCTGAAGGGGACACGAGACCATCGGTGGGAGGAGCCTGTCAATGATCTGAAGGCAGCTGAAAGCTTCTAAACCCAAACCCAAAGAGCATGACCCAGTAAAGACCGACCCCACCGTCAGGCACGGCGGGGGAAAATCTGAGCCGACAGATGGGACCACACACGGGAAAACCTGAGCACGGCTGAAGAAAGGTCCCAAAACAAAGCAGGGGCTAAGAAAGAAGCACATCAGGGTCACGCGGAGTCCGAGCTGCCAACCTCCGCCCTGCAGGAACTCTGTAGAGGGAGCTGAAGCTCCTACAGAGTTTCTGCAGAGAGGAGCCCAGAATCCTCCGGAGATATGAGCCAGCTGACCAAGGCGTTCTCCACCGAGGACGGATGCGTGCTTTTACGTTCTGTCTCTCCGTTAACATCAAAGTTTCACAAAAGTCTCAGACTGTTCACATCTGTGAGCAAACCTTTTCTGTATCCAAGTATCAGTGTATCCGAGTACTGGCAGTGAGTGGAGACAAACCTGACACACAAACGATGGAATCACGAGGACGATCAGATCCCGATTGGAGTACAGCCCGAGTCCGCAGACGTGACGCTCACGTGTCATTGCTTGAGCACACGTCTGTGACTGAACCAGAACCAGAATAGGAGCCCACACACTTCATTTCCCACAATGCACCTGGAGCTCAGAACAGGAAGCAGCTGAACTTACGGGACGGGAATCGAACTCCAGACTGTCGGAGCTGGAGCTGCAGTCCTGAGGGTCAGAGGACGGGAGGTCAGAGTCATGTACAGGTGTGCTCGCTCTAAGCTCACCTGTCCTGGAGGTTTAACCTTCAGCGGCCTGATGCGTTCAGAAATCGGCGCTGCCTGGGCCCGTGACGAGCCTTTATCACTTTACACGCACGAGCTACAACCTGAGCTCAGCTGGTGTTAAACGCCTGTGGCTGCCTCACCGTTACAGTAAAAGTGGGCGGAGACAGCATCCGTACCGCCACTGGTGTCTAACAGACCGCACCCTGAGTCGCCCTGGTGCGTCACCTCATCTCTTAAACTGAATGTTCACCATGTGCAGACACACTGCAGGCTGCCATGTTTCCACGGAGTAACCTCCCTCATCATCCTTGTCATCACAAAGCACTGCGAGGCGTCTGTGGTTCTGTTCTTATATAAATAAAGCTGAATTGAACTGATCGGATGTTTGTTTGTTTGGATGATTCCAGATGTTTCACATCAATTGGCTCCAGGTCCTCGGCCACATGGAGCCCCGGTCTCTAATCTGCTCATTGATTGGCCAGTGATGGAGTGCTTCCTGTTTGTTGAAACCTCCTAGGACCTGGGTCCACATCTGTGGACATTTTGGGTTGTCTAGACCACAATGCTACATTTTGCTCTCGGAGGGTAAAAAGATCATTCTTTGTTTCTACATTTGTCGGGTCCCAATCAGCTCAAATAGCAAAGAGGGATTAAAAATGCACGCCATGAGAGACTTTGGGTCATAGGAGGTTAAGAGCTGAAATTTGTTTGAACAAATGAACTCTGACCTGCAGATACCTCCCACAGGGCACGATCACCTGACTCGTTTCACTTCAAAACCTGATCAAAAACCCGGTAAAAGCCGGTTGATAGATAAAGAACCACCAGCTGCGGCGAGTGATCGGCAGCCAGGGTGTTCTGGGAAAACTCCCTTGGTGGGTTAACTGCACCCTCCAAGGGCGGGCTGTTACCTCGTCTTGGCTGGTTTCCACCTTCGGATTGCTCGCCGTCCTCTTCAGGTTGCTGCTCAGGCTGATGCTGACCGTGGCGTCCGACTTGGAGCGTTGATGCGTCCTCTTTGTGGGCGATAGGCTGTGATCTCCTCCCAGGGGCCCGGGGCTGACGGTGGGCGGCGCCGCGGGACAGAACGGCGTCAGGGCGAGGGGGTCCCTGCGGACCCGTGGCCCGGCGGGCTTCAGTTCGTCGGACAGGATGAGCTTCCTCAGCTTGGTTCCCCGGGAGTGGCGCTGCGTGGAAATGTGCATGTCGGACGAGTAAGCGCCGAGCAACCAGGCACACTGCAGGCTGAAGGAGATGCTCTGCCTGCAACGATGCACCTGCAGGACACAGGAAGCAGTCAGCTGATCGACCTTTAACCCCTGCTCTGATTGCGTGTTCAGACAAAACGGCAAGTTTCACCTCGGAGTTCAGATTTAAAGATTTACTTTTCTGGTCTGTCTGCCTAGAGCGAATCACACGGCAGCACTCGGCACCACCTCCGTTTCTGACTACAGGTGATCAGCTGTAACGATTGGGTAGCACTTTAACAATTTCCTGCCTTCATGGACATGGTCCCGCCTCCTTCCACGGGTGAAATGCCATGTTTGGTCTGAACACGCTGCGTGGTTTCCTCCATGCAGGAATACAGAATCTATCGACAGCATTGATAACGTGAGTGATCAGTAACGTGAGGTACAGGTGCCGTTCAGGTTCTGGTCCACAGTCAGAGCGTCACCTGGCCATCGGCGCAGAGGCTGAACGCCTCCATGCTGTGGGGCGCCTCAGGTCTACCAGAACTGACACGAAAACAAGTCATCTCACGTAACCCTAATGTACAGTAATCTAAGGTACGGTAATCTAAGGTACGGTAATCTAAGGTACGGTAATCGAATGTACAGTAATCTAAAGTACAGTAATCTAAAGTACAGTAATCAAATGTACGGTAATCTAAAGTACGGTAATCTAAGGTACAGTAATCTAATGTACGGTAATCAAATGTACGGTAATCTAAGGTACAGTAATCTAATGTACGGTAATCTAATGTACGGTAATCTAATGTACGGTAATCTAAGGTACAGTAATCAAAGGTACGGTAATCTAAGGTACAGTAATCTAATGTACAGTAATCTAATGTACGGTAATCTAATGTACAGTAATCTAATGTACGGTAATCTAAGGTACAGTAATCTAAGGTACAGTAATCTAATGTACAGTAATCTAAGGTACAGTAATCTAATGTACGGTAATCTAAGGTACAGTAATCTAATGTACGGTAATCTAATGTACAGTAATCTAAGGTACAGTAATCTAATGTACAGTAATCTAATGTACGGTAATCTAAGGTACAGTAATCTAATGTACGGTAATCTAATGTACAGTAATCTAAGGTACAGTAATCTAATGTACGGTAATCTAATGTACGGTAATCTGATGTACGGTAATCTAAATGGTAAATGGTAAATGGCCTGTATTTATATAGCGCTTTACATATCCAGTCATCCACACATTCACACACATCACATTCACACACTGGTGATGGCAGCTACATTGTAGCCACAGCCACCCTGGGGCGCACTGACAGAGGCGAGGCTGCCGGACACTGGCGCCACCGGGCCCTCTGACCACCACCAGTAGGCAACGGGTGAAGTGTCTTGCCCAAGGACACAACGACCGAGACTGTCCGAGCCGGGGCTCGAACCGGCAACCTTCCGATTACAAGACGAACTCCCAACTCTTGAGCCACGATCGCCCCAAGGGGTACAGTAATCAAATGTACGGTAATCTAAAGTACGGTAATCTAAGGTACAGTAATCTAATGTACAGTAATCTAAGGTACAGTAATCTAAGGTACAGCACTCAGTCTGTCCCGCAGTTTCGATGCTCACTGCACTCGGAGCACTGGCAGCTCTGAGTTTAGGACAAGATTTGGTTAACGCTACACCCCACCTGGTGGTCACCTGACTCAGTAGGAGACGCTCAGAGAAGCTTAGAAACCAAACGACACCGTTACCATCCACCAACAAACGCCCCGTAACGCCTGGCCACACCCACCACATAGGGTTTGATGGCGTCACCGACGTCCTCGTCCATGTGGATGTACATGTTGAGCAGCTGCGGCAGGTAGAAGTCGACCTCCTCGTGCGGGAAGCTGAACAGGCGGTTACCGATGTAGGCCTGCACGCCAGGCTCCTTAGAGTTGTGCAGGTAGGAGATCGCCATGGAGACGTCAAACAGCTTGGACTCGAACAGGCGCAGCAGCCACGACTGTTTGGAGGGGTTGTGTCTCTGCCGCCGCCGCGCGCTCTTGACTGAGCCTGGCGCCGGGCCCTCTGGGTCGGACGGCGGCGCATCTGGTCCCTCCTCGCTCTGTGATAAGGTGCTGTCGGAATCCACCTGACGCAGCTTCACCTTCTGCAGCACTTCCTGACACGCCCGCTGGGCTACCTCGGCATCAATCACCAGGCTGAGCTCAGCCACTCCCTCGTTGATCACGCCCAGGGGAGGGGTAGTAGCCTGTGGGGGGCCGCAGGAAGAGGACGGCGTGGAGGGAAGAGACAGCGAGGGCGAGGAGGAGATGGAGGGCGAGGGGCTGTTCTGATCCGAGTGGGCGGGGGAAAGATCCAGCTCAGCATCCTCCATCATGGCTGCCAGTTAGCTCCACCCTCTGGCACTGAAAGACAGAGAGGTCAAAGGTCAGGCTGTGTGTTGTCAGTTTAGCTGATTGGTCAATGAGTCAGCGGCGAGGGGGGGTTGTGTGGCGAGCTAGGCACCGGTCACAGGAATGACGGCATGTTCACAACCATCAGACAACATCATCAACTGATCAATCTGCTGATCGATCATGCATTACGAAACAGGAAGTGCTAATTTGCAGATCTTTGCTTTTCAGCGTCAGAGTAAAACAGATCCCAATCAGGATCAATCAATCACTGCTCTGCTGCTCAACAAAGACATAACAAACCTTCCTCTGAGCAGGAGGAACTATTTTCTGTCTACGTCTACACTCGCCGACCACAGGAAGCGTGCAGCTCGCTCACGTCACAGCCGAGGAGAGAGACTGTCTGAAACAGTTACAGGTGAGAGCGCACCTGAGCAAGTCTCTGAGCTTCAGCCATATCAAATAATCAGTTATTGATCAGAGAGACTGCCCTCTATAAAACAAGCTCAGTCACACAGCAGGTGTGATGCTGGGGTGGGTGTGGTTTGTGTCCCTGATCCCTGGGAGGTGCGCTCCTCACATCATCAATAAATCTGGCCAGGCATTCACATGAGGGGCGAAGTCTGCACGTGATCAATCATTAACAGGTGATTTACAGAGAAGAAATAATAAAAAAGCGGAGTGAGTCACCAGGACAGGTGTGTGTGTTGTAAGTTTGACAACCCCTGTCCGCTCAGTTTGATAACCACGCCCCTGTGACTGATGACGTCAGGGGCCTGATAGGGGCAACCTGAGTGCGTTGAACTGGTTTCAAGTCAGGTGAGACACCTTCAAAACACCCACACGTTTATCTTTGTAGCCCCACCTCAGACCACTTGAGCTGTACAGGCGTGACCTCCCGGGGTCAGAGGTCATCGGGACCAGAAATCAGCTGTTAGCCTGGCATTAAACTAACAGGCCATTTGATGGCTGACCGTCAGCTGTCCCAGTGACCCTATTCTAGCTCTGAGGCCGCTGTTCCCCATATTTGCTTTGGTCCTCTAGTCAGCTGACCGTCACCAGGCCGTTAGTCAGCTGACCGAGCGGCTCTATTAGCTGCAGCCTATTAGCCTAGCTTAGCTTAGCATTAGCAGGCCAACTGTTGCTGCCTGCGCGCAGTCCCCTTTTAAAGCTCCGTGCTAAGCTAACATTAGTAGCGGTGCGGGGACAGGTGAGCCCAGCCGGTGTGCTAACATGTCCAGGTGTTCCCAGGTAAGCTCTTCTTACCTGGTGATGGCTCAGTGCGCGTGAAATTATGTTTTAAGTCCAGCTCGGGTCCATTGATAGAGTCCGGCCATCGTCTCAGCCGCTGCTTCTCTTCTTCCTCTGCGCTCCTCGGTTCTCTCACCGTGTCTGAGCAGCGCCCCCTGAGGCGGTGAACGGCCATTGCAGCGCCTCAAACCATCACAGAAATCCCCCCAGCAGGGTCATTTCAACACAGGGCCGATTTTAGCCCATTTTTGGGGGTGCTTAAGCACCTTAAGCATTTTGGGGGTGCTTATTCATTTTGGGGGTGCTTAAGCACCCCCAAAATGAATCAAAGCACCCCCAAAGATTTTTTTTTTTTTGACAATATTTGCTGTTTGTGTGACACACTACTAAAAATATAAAAAGCATACAGTACTGTACTTGTTTGAGACGTTACATTTTAACAACAAAAATATAGATAAAATGGTTTGTTCCAGCTCTCCCCTGCTCTGGCTCTAGCGCCGTTGCTGCCAGAGCGATGGTGGCTGAGACGCAGCGGAGCGGAGGCGTAAGTGCCTGGCTTAAAACAGGACATATTAGCTGCATTTAACCTTCAGTTACTCTTTATATAGTTGGTAGGAGTCAGAACATGTTTCTTTTTAGCTGAAAAACATTACACCAGGTAACCTGCAGTGTTGGAAATGTGTTTTTCGGCGATGTTTGCTGCCCTACAATCCGTCCTGCTCTGTAGTAAAATCAGCAACATTTGACCGTCCTGTTGCTCCCATTGAAATGTATACAGCCTGTTTAAAACCTAAAACTTAAAATTGTCTGTAGCCTGCTGTTGTTACCACTGTCCTGTTTGAAATGGATACTAACTGACTGGATGCCCATTAACCTTATAACTCCTGTTGTGTGTGTGTGTGTGTGTGTGTGTGTGTGTGTGTGTGTGTGTGTGTGTGTGTGTGTGTGTGTGTGTGTGTGTGTGTGTGCGTGCGTGCGTGCGTGCAGACAGCCAGGTTCATAATGGATATAAGGAAGTCTTTTTTCAAAAAAAAGAGCCACATTCAGGTAAAAGTGTAAAATCAAATGATCCCTCAATCAAGAATAATGTTGGATCAGTGTTTCAATATTTATATCTTTTATTAGATGTTCGTGTGGTTTGGTTATTTGCCTTTTGGTTTAAAGTACACTGAGAGAGGACTTTTTCATTAGTGATCTTAAAAGTATTTTTTTCATATTAATGTAATTTTTCATCTAATTGAATCTATTTGTGTTCAATTGTCAGTCCAAAGAGGGAACGTGAGGAGAAAGTACAAGGTCAGGAAGAACCAGGTAAGCAAACAGACAGGGAGCAGTGACAGGCAGAAACTGTGAAACTGACAAAGAGAAAAAACCTGATTTTACTCACAGTCTGGAAGTTGTGTCCTCCCTGTATTAAAGCTGCTAAACAGAATCTGCTAAACAAACTGGGCTGAAACACTTTGAGCCTCTTTAACAACATCCCAACATAACATTATCATTGATCGGGGAGATTGAAATTCATGATATATTTTTATGTGGTTCAGCCACAGCTCTGCTAAAACCTCAGCCAGTAACAGGTCGGCCAACGTTTGGACCGTCCAGTTGTCTGTATGACTGCTGCAGTACGTGCATCACATGTGCTCACTATCAGAAAGAGCCAAACAGCCCTGGTGGAGCGAGGAGCTGTAAAGAGAAGCAGATGCTCTGTTTCTAAAAGTGTTTTAAGCTTGTTTCAAAGATTCTGTACAGCAGCTTTAAATGTTTTCCAAAAGCACACACACACTTATCAGTGTTTCTCACACTTGTTACAGTGTGGACCACCTGATAAAAGGTCAAGCTGTCCCAAGCACCACTATGAAAGCATGAAAGTCATAATTCTTACAACACAAAATTAGTCTTATTAAATTAGTAAAATTAGTATCTGCAGTAAAGATTTTTTCATACATTTTATTCATTCTACCACAGGCAAAGTTGCCTCTATTTTTATAGTTTTTATTAATATTTTGTAATAATTTATTCTGTTTTGGGAGTGTTTTTTATGTGTCTGTATTATATTACACACACACTTTAAAAGTGAATCTCTGTCCAAAAAATGCACTCAGTTTACTTCTTACTCACTATGAGCATCATTCATTATTCTCCCAGTAATTCAGGTTAGCATATATATTTTTCTATTCCAATCCATTCTTCTTTAGCAGCATTTAAATAACCTTTATCAGATTTGATGGTTTTGTTACAGACTTTTCAAAAAAGTGTTTTTCTTTTCTTTCACAAATGTGGGATTAAATTGTGTTCAAATGTACAAAACAGTGATGTCATGTTTTGTGACGAGGACCCAGGCACAGAGAGACTTGATGAATTTAAGAATCTTATGATTTAATAAAGAAATTTGCAGACTTGCACAGAGATGGTAAAATTATGATGACTGATAATGGAGACGAAGACAACAGACGATGAGGACAGGGAGGAACAGGGGTTTAAATGCACCAAGGAGACATTCAGAGAGAACTCGGGACAACGTTTAAGGATGCAGGGACTGACAGAGACGGGGTTTATCTTGCCTGGCTGGGCAGCTCTGATCCTAGAATCGCCCCTGTTTCAACATGTAACTGACGTCAAAGACTCCGCCTCCTCCGCTCTGTTAAAAAATTTAAACACCACCTGGGTCTGGGTGCAGTTCCCCCCTCCAGGGGCGGGGGTACCTAGACCCGGTTCGTAGAGTACGCTTGGGGAGTGTGATCGTGTGTACAGCGTCTCTTTATGTCTGTCTCCACGTTGGTTGAGTGTGGAGTAAGTGCACATGAGAGCATGAGGGTGGGAATGGATGTTTGTATCTGTGTGTGCCTGTATGTCTGTGTCTATATGTCAGGTTGGGTGTCAGGCGCCACCTCTCTGGGGACATCTCAGGCCCTCCAAGGTTTGGAGGCCTATCTCCCCCCACCACCACTTCCCCTGCCAGTGGCGGACTCCCTCAGACATCGGTGCGTTGGTGGTTCTTTGTGTCCGGGGATGGGCGTCCAGGTACACACCGGCTCACTCCTTGGCGGCTGCTGAGTGAGCCCTCATCTGGGACTCTCCTCAGCTCTTTCTGGGACAGTGGCGCGGCTGCCCCTCTGTTGGTCTTCCTTGGTCTCTTGTGTTCTGGGGGCCTCTGGATGTCTGGAGTTTTGATCTCCTCCATACCTGCTTCAAGCCCTGGAGGATGGGGCTGTGGCCCCCCCACACCCTCTAGCAGATCATTACATGAAGGAACCTTTTAAAAACAAGCGCGTCCATGCTCACAGGTGTACACACGGGTGATCACACCCACAAACTACACCCTTTTTGGCTCCTACCTCAAAGCACACTGTGTTCTGTTGATCTTATGTGCTGCACAATAATGTTTAATATTTAGTATTTACTGTCATATTCCCATATATCATTGTGATGTTGTTTATTCTATTACTCTTGTTCTCTTCTGCTTGTTTTCTTTTTTCTTTCTCAGCAGGTGATCCAGGTGATTGATATATGCATTTTTTTTTCTCTGCTCATTCTGTTGGTTTTTGTCTTTTGCCCTTCTGCCCCGTCCCTCTTCTCAGCTGTTTCTCTTTCCCTCTTTCTTTCTCCCCTTCTTTCCCCCAGTCAAGTCTGTCCCGTATTCAGTAAGTGAAAATAAAATAAACAATAAAAGGTGAATCAAATGGACCATTACGGCAAGGCTGGGACGGTCCAGTTGGTAAAGTAAATCCGTTGGGCATCTTTCTTTGCCTTTAGACAATAATTCTGATGCAAAAGAGCCAAACGGGACAGGCAAAAAAAAAAAAAAATTTAAATTATTATTCAGAGAGCTTCAAATGTTTTCATGAACATCACACAGCAGCACAAAGCTGTTTCATCTCCGCTCAGATGAAAAGGTGTGAGCCTCGATGTTTCGCAGTCCCCGTCTCTTCTTCCAGTCCTCAGCTCCTCAGGCTCACCTGAAGATTCTCAGGTGAACTCGTTTTGCACTCAGCCATTCACTGCAGTGAAGTTAAACCCGTACACTGCTGTGTGTGTGTGTGTGTGTGTGCGTGCAAAGGAGTGCTTAAAGGTTACAGTGGTGCTGAGGTCCAGTTGGCCCTACCAGCGCCCCCCACTGGCCATAGGGTGTACAATCAATCTATTTCACCGAGTGTTCTGGCGTCTCACAGGTGATCAGAGTGTCAGCTCTCATATTTATCAGCAGTTTATCACAGAGAGGAGAAACTAAAAGTTTACAGCAGCTGCTGGTGCTCAGATGAGACGATCAATTGACAGACAGATAATCTGCAAACAGCAAAGCAAAGCTGAGACAGAAAAACAAGCCGCAGCATCTTTGTGATAAAGTTTTAATTTCAGCTGGCGTGTGAACATTAAAGAACATTTTACAGACGTCATTGATTCAACAAGAAAAGCCTTTGATCTGATTTTTGTTTACTGAGTTGAATTTTCTCTCAGACAGGAGAAGAGCAGGTGAGTTTAACCTGGTAGTGGAGCCTCTAGTGGCTGAAAGGAGCATTACAAAAACAAGCTGCTGTGATCCAGCTCTTCTTCAACACGCGATAATGATAATAATGA
Organism: Rhamphochromis sp. 'chilingali'; assembly: GCF_963969265.1. Taxonomy (NCBI): domain Eukaryota; kingdom Metazoa; phylum Chordata; class Actinopteri; order Cichliformes; family Cichlidae; genus Rhamphochromis; species Rhamphochromis sp. 'chilingali'. The sequence goes on along the minus strand of NC_137938.1, from coordinate 38,908,802 downwards.
TAATAATAATAATGTATACTTTATTGGTACCTTGCTCAGGGGTACCTCAGAGCTATCCCTGCTGGTGTTTGTGCGCATACCTCGACTGACACTGTTTGATCGATCAGTTGATTGAATCACTGATCTGATTCATGAGGTAGGAATAGAGCGAGCGGGAAAAGGCGGATGTTGTGAAGATGAAGTCTGTAAAACTCTGGGAGTTTCCCCTGAGCCGGAACGATTTAAGGAGCATTCTGCATTTTCCGTCCTGCTGGCTTTCAACAGCGTGAGCAGAGCGCTGTACCTGCAGGGAGGACGTGAGGGTGGCGCTTCACCTGAATTTGGAAGTTCAAAGTTGACCTGAAACACATGGCAGTGTGGAATAAAGCGTAATGGCCCTTTAACCTGCTCTTCCCAGGCTGGATGGAGACTCAGTGAGGAAGCTTTGGAATAATGAACAAAACATGGACACATCTGCTGAGGCTCAATTCCTCCAAAGAAGGACTCATCCAGGCTGGAGAAACTGATCAGGAGGGCTAGCTCTGTGGTCGGCATGAAGCTGGACACTCTGGTGACAGTGGCAGAGAAAAGGACATTAAAGAAACTGATGGACATTATGAACAATGCTGGGCATCCTCTGCACACGGCCATAAACAATCAGAAGAGTCTGTTCAGTGACAGGTTGCTTCTCCCAAAGACAAGAACTAACAGACTTAAAAACTCCTTTGTCCCACACGCCATCAGACTGTTTAACTCCTCTCTGGAGGGGAGAGGGAGGGGAAACAGGAGGACAAAGGAGGGGGGAACAACTAAGCTGTAGTGCCTCTTCACCTCACTGTACAATACCTTTTGTGCAATACTTTTGTAAATAGTCAACGGTGCAATAGACTCAATACTTGAAATGTGCAATTCACTTGTATTTTTATTTTTATTCCTATTTATTCTATTTATCCCCTTCGTATATTTTATTTATATTGTCTCTGTATTTATATATATGTGTGTGTGTATAACTCTGTAACTTCTGTCGGTGCTGTGCTTTTTTGGAAATCGAATTTCCCAGAGGAACCCACCCGAGGGATTAATAAAGTTCTATCTTATCTTATCTTATCTTATGTTTTTTTTCCTGCGGCCGATGTGATGGACAACAAAGTTATTCTAATGCGTGATGGTGACACCAGAAGTTACATGGAGATCAGACTCCTGCCTGAGCTGTTCTCAAATGTGTTTGGACTCTGA
>NC_137938.1:38847587-38900087 GCF_963969265.1 Rhamphochromis sp. 'chilingali' | reverse complement strand
AGAATCTGCAGCATTGATATTGTATTCAGAGGTTTAAACAGTGTGTGTCTTTTAGAAAGACTAAGTTGCAGGCTGACAGGAAGTTGCAGAGAGTTTGCAGAAGGGAAAGCAGAGTCTAAGTTATTCTGAGCAGGCTAGACGAGGCTATTACTAGGTTATTCAAATTGTCTGTTATACTTTTATATTCTTTTATTAAGCTCTTAGTAGAGGTTCTTGATTAAAACATTTATTCAACATAGTACATGTAGTTTCAGTTAGGTTATTACACATAAGGATGAGCCTCTGGTCTGGTAAAAGGTCAGAAGTGCAACGGGTGAATTGAGAGAACATTTGAGGACGACACACACACACACACACTCAGTTAGAGAATCATTTATAGGTGGAAGTTTAATCATGCTTTGCTTGGGGTTGCAAAAAGAGCAGTTTGTCGCAGAACTGCTGCTGAGGTGTCAAGATGACAAGAGAGCATCCAGCAGTGACAGGAAGTACCGGCCATGAAGATAGAAGACAACGTTCCTTTAAACTGTGTTAAAAGTCATTGTGGTTTTGATCTGACGTGTGTATATATTCTGTCTGTGACGTATGAAGGGGCGTCGTTAATTCAAACCCTGATGCTATAAAAGTCTGTGTATGCTTTGATTAAGTCGAAGATCAAGTGCTGTCTGCGTACAGTGGTCTTCCCACGAGTGTATTCATTAAAATCAATTGTTTGACCAAGATCTTCTGGACCTGGTTGTTTGTACTCTCCTTCCTCAATTATGTGGACCTTAACAATCTCAGCCAAACATCTGGATCTCCAGCCTGCAGGAAAGGTCCACAGCTGGGCCAAACCAGTGCAGAGCCGGAAGCAGACCTCCACCCAACCAGGCGCCAGGGCTCTGGTTCTGGACCGAGTTATCTGCTGAGCGACCTCTGACCCCTGATATCCTGCTTAAGTTTAACAGGTCAGAGTGATTCGGGCTGCTGTGATGTCTTCAAAAGTGCTACCTGTTACTTTTTCAGAAAGCTCAACACCGAGCGTCAGGGTGGGCGTGTCATTGTTGGCCCTTTAGGCCCGCCCACAATGCAGCGTCAGCCCCGACTAGGTCTCACTTCAAAACAGAAACAGAACAAAGAAGCCTGTGACCTCAGCACAGGTCATGTGACACAAGCAGCAGGTTCCCCCTTTGTTTTACCTGCTGGCTAAAAGACACACGCAGCTGATGGGCTCACCCTTCATGGCGTCCAGCGGGCTGCGGTATCCCGGTCCACATCCTGAGCAGCTTGCTGAAAAGTACCAAAGGTCAAAGGTCGTTAAATCCCGTTGTGTGCGTTTCCAGGCAGCTGCACATGAAGAGGATCTCACTGCTGACACAACATCGAGACCTTCAGTCTGTCCCATGAGCAGGGACCGACACCTCTGACCTGTCTGGGGTCAAAGGCTGTGTGGATCATTTTATTTCACTCACTGCTCGTCTGTTTATGACGTGTTTATCTGCGATGGTTACCGCGGGCGACGCTCTGCGTTCCTGCTGTTAATGTTTGACCCTCATTTTAGCGAGCTTTACGTGTTGCGTAAATAAAGTTTACGCACACAGACACACACACACACAAGCACACACAAACACACACGCACAGACACACCTGCCTGCAGTTTAAAGGAGCAGCTGCTGTTTTCTTGCTGGTAATCAATATTCGATAATCAGGAGACTCTCTGAAGAAGTGTGCTGCTGCTTTTCAGCTTTTTCCTTTTAAACAAATTTAAAGTGAAACAACACAAAACACTGCAAACCACAACACAATAAAATATGGAGAGAAAAAAAAGGGGGGGTGGGGGGAGAACGCCCAGATCTTTAATTAAGGGAAAGGTTGTCATTTAGAAATATTAATATCACACTCAACTGACTGCGTTTTATCTTCCCATTGCACTGATGGGTGGACAGTTGTTAGGTGCCTGTGCATGTTGTTTGTGGAGCCGGCTCTATATGATATCCTTTTCTTGTAGACTCTACACTCTGCCTTTGTTTTGTCATAAGATTGAAATGGTTCCAGACTTTGCTTCTTTTCTTGGTGTCACTCATTTTCTTTACTGCACCTTTCCAATGTAAGGGTGTTGTCTCTTGTTGCTCCCGGCTCTCTTTCTTTCCCTCTCCCTCCTGCTCTTGTTGTGTGCTACTGCTGTTGCGAGTGTAACTACCGCCCCGCCCCCTCAGCTCATCGCTGAGCAGAGAGGGGAGGGGCGCAAACGCAGGGCTCTGTTTGCCGTCTCTGCTCAGCGCAAACACAAGGGACTTGCAGCGTGAAGCGAAAAAAAGTGAAAGAGAGGGCAAGAGAAAGAAAAAACCCCCAAAAAACCCACGGAGCCGGCTCGCATCGTTCACTTCAAAGACCTGGCTCTAAGAGCCATTTCGTTCGCGACCGACCCATCACTAATCAGAGACTCCTTGTCTTCTTAAAAACACAACACAACGCAGAGTCAAGGAGTCTGTTTGGGCCGAACTGTTGCAGCGGGACGAAGCAGAAACCGGTTACACCTGCTCCTCCTGGGGGGATACTAGGAGAAGGAGAAAAGTGGACTCACCCATGTCTGAGCTCCAGTTTGATGTGATCCAGCAGGTCTGGACTCCCTCAGACCAGACCCGCTGTAAAAACACAGGAGGCGGAGTCTCCCTGCTTGACTGTCACAAAAGAGCCAGTCAGAGTGCAGCAGTGGGGGCCTCTAACACACATTAACCCTGAACAGCCCAGAAACACTGAGCTTCCAGCTGTTTCCCAGGCAACCACAGCGCCGTCCGAGCATGCATCGCTGCAGCACTGTGCAAAAAGCCATCATTCTTATTGTTATTAGAATTATAATAAGACTTCCAGCTTCAATTCAAGGCTCTAAAGTTTTCTATGAGACGCTTGTGACAGATTTTTATAAACAGTCACACAACTGACTGCAGAACAGGTGAGGTCTGCTCTTCATCACAGATGAAGCAGGTAACAGACCTGGAGCTGATTCAAAGCACTGAAGTAGGTCTGAGACCTGAACACGACAGAATCTTTCCCGTGGTGGGAAAAACATCTTCACAGCCTCTAAAACAGTCAGAAACGAAGCTATAGCCAAATTAAGAAACAACAAATCACCAGGAGCAGACGGATATGCTGGAGAGTATTATAAAATATTTGAGAACGAACTTACCCCCATACTCTGCAAAGTATATAATTATGCTCTAAATTCAGGAGATATTCCAAAGTCATGGTCAGAAGCTATTATTACAGTTCTACATAAAGAAGGAAAAGACCCCATAAATTGTACAAGTTATCGACCAATAAGTCTCCTGTGTGTAGACTACAAAATTTTAACATCCATACTAGCCACTAGAATCCAAAATTATATAAAGAAATTAGTGGAACGTGAACAGACAGGATTCATTAGAGGAAGGCCCTAAATCTACAGTCAATAGCAAAAAGAGATGAAATGCCATCAATGTTCCTTAGTCTGGATGCAGAAAAGGCGTTCGATCGAGTGGGCTGGATATTCCTTCAACAAACACTGTTAACGATGGGATTTGGAGGAACATTTGTTACATGGATCAACTCTCTATATAAAGAGCCTAGGTCAAAGGTCAGGGTTAACGGATGCTGTTCTGATCTATTCAAGATAGAAAGGGGTGTGAGACAGGGGGACTCACTGTCACCCATCCTCTTTGCGATTAGTATAGAACCCTTGGCTGAGGCCATACGTTGTAATACGCAAATCCAAGGAACGGAGGATGAAGGAGGAATAGGATAGCTCTTTTTGCTGATGATACTTTACTTTTTATTAAAAACCCACTTCTTTCCATCCCAGCACTTATGGAGTGCCTACACAGGTATGGGTCAATCTCAGGATATAAGATTAATGAAAATAAATCAGAGGCAATGATGCTATCTGGAGAATGTCCTATGCAATTAAAATGAAAGGGTTTCCTTTCGCTGGCCTAGACAGGGATTCAGATACCTGGGAATTACACTTACAGCAAAACCTAAGCAACTATATGAAACTAATTATAACAAAGTCATTGGACAAATAAAGAAAGATATATCACGATGGGACATTTTACCCCTCTCTTTATTTGGAGGGGTTGAAGTGGTGAGGATGACTCTCTTACTCTTACTCTGGCTTTTGTTTTTATTTCAATCATTGCCGGTAAGAGTTTACTACTCTACTTTCAGTATGTTAAATAAACAAATTTCCACATTCATTTGGCAAAAAAAAGAGACCCAGAATACGACTTAAAACTTTGCTGACCTCAAAAGAAAAGGAGGGACTGGGACTGCCAAATTTTAAATACTGTTCCTGGGCTGCACAGCTAAACGCAGAGGTGGCATGGAAAAGAAAGGACCAGGAAACTGGACGGGTTCAGATAGAACAAAGCACGGTAAGAATGTACCCTTATTAACATTGCCTTTCATTGATGCAAAATTGATCAAATACCTAAAAATAGAGAATGATTGGATAAAACATACCCTGAAGGTGTGGCCAGCGATAAGGAAAACATTGGGGGGCCAGTGAGGGGCAATATAGAATTCCTGCCTTCTGTGTGGGACAGTGGCTTTAGTAGACGGACCAATGCAGCCTTTACACAATAAATCAGTTATTTAATGGAACAGAGCTCAAATCATTTAGCCAGCTCCAAGAACCATTCCAACTTCCTCCTAAAGGTTTATATAGATACCTTCAGATAAGACATTATATCCTAAACCACAAAGAAACAGACCTGATCAATAAATTTCCCAACAGCATAGAAGAATAATTTATTAACATTATAGAAAAACATCTCCCAACTAAGAAAGATGTCTCTCATATTTACAAAAGGCTTATAAATGAGTGATGCCAAAATACAGGCCATATTAAAGAGAAATGGGAACTAGAACTAAATATTATTATTACTGATAATGTATGGGAAGAGCTGTGTAAACCTTGTCACAAGGGAATAAGTAATCAATTATGGAGAGTTTGACTGGAAGTTTAAAATGAGATTTTTTAATACACCTCTTGTTATCTCCTCATATTGTAAGGAACCCAATGCAGAACTATGTTGGAGAAAATGTGGGGGAATAGGAGAGCATTCACATATCTTTTGGGACTGTCCAATAATTCGAGGTTTCTGGATAAGAATCAAAGAAGAAATAGAGAAAATCCTACAAGTAAATATTCCACTAAACCCAACCATATTTCTCTTGGGAGTTAAACCTAGAGAGATGAAAAATATATTCTGCGGATACTCTTACTAATAGCTAAGAAAATGATAACTGTGAAATGGAAACAAACAAGCTCACCATCCACAACACAATGGAAACAGACTGAAAAGAGTTCCCACAATGGAACGAATGACAGCAAGCTTGAAACTGGAGATGAGGATCTACCAGAGATGGAACTGTGTGGCTAGTAGTGATGGGTTGGTCACGAACGAAATGGCTCTTAGAGCCAGGTCTTTGAAGTGAACGATGCGAGCCGGCTCCGTGGGTTTTTTTTTTTTTTTTTCTTTCTCTTGCCCTCTCTTTCACTTTTTTTCGCTTCACGCTGCAAGTCCCTTGTGTTTGCGCTGAGCAGAGACGGCAAACAGAGCCCTGCGTTTGCGCCCCTCCCCTCTCTGCTCAGCGATGAGCTGAGGGGGCGGGGCGGTAGTTACACTCGCAACAGCAGTAGCACACAACAAGAGCAGGAGGGAGAGGGAAAGAAAGAGAGCCGGGAGCAACAAGAGACAACACCCTTACATTGGAAAGGTGCAGTAAAGAAAATGAGTGACACCAAGAAAAGAAGCAAAGTCTGGAACCATTTCAATCTTATGACAAAACAAAGGCAGAGTGTAGAGTCTACAAGAAAAGGATATCATATAGAGCCGGCTCCACAAACAACATGCACAGGCACCTAACAACTGTCCACCCATCAGTGCAATGGGAAGATAAAACGCAGTCAGTTGAGTGTGATATTAATATTTCTAAATGACAACCTTTCCCTTAATTAAAGATCTGGGCGTTCTCCCCCCACCCCCCCTTTTTTTTCTCTCCATATTTTATTGTGTTGTGGTTTGCAGTGTTTTGTGTTGTTTCACTTTAAATTTGTTTAAAAGGAAAAAGCCGAAAATTTAAGTAGTTAAAAGTTGAAATGTAAATAGTTGGTTTTTGTATTTTATAATTTATTTATTACATTTTATGTGGAGTTAATAAATAAAAGTATATTTACAGTGGCCCCTAGAGACAAAGCACGTACAAACTCCAAAACACAACGGAAGTGCTCCAGGATGCTAGGGGCCGTGTTGAGCTTTTGTTACCTAGTGGCTACACAAGCCAGCAAGTACCAACAATCGGATTGGGTATGTGGTAGTAACAGGTAAATTAACTTTTTTAAATTATTTGAATGAAAAAATTATATATATATATATATATATATATATATATATATATATATATATCCGAATTTCCCAGAGGAACCCACCCGAGGGATTAATAAAGTTCTGTCTTACCTTATATACACACATAAATATTTATATATAAACATATATATAAAGAAAACCAAGTTTTTTTACATTACTAATTCCTTTTGTGCATAATTTTATATTGTTGTCCATAATTAATTAATTAAAGCAACAAAGCAACCTGAAGAGCCGGTTGGGAGCCAAAAGAGCTGGCTCTTTTTAGTGAGCCGAGCCGAAGGAGCCAGTTCTCTAAAAAGAGCCGGAAATCCCATCACTAGAGGCCAGATACTTGGGTGAATGAACAAGAACTCTGGAACATTGTAAATCTCTATAAATCTCGCCTATGACATGTTTTTCTTTCTTTCTTTTTCTTAAATGGTCTTGTCAGAGAATGTTAATATGTTGCCTGTTTGTTTGGTTGTTTATCACCACAAAAATTACTAAAGAAAATGTTCTAAAAATAAAAGTCAGAAACGGCGTGGAGGACGATCGCAGCTCTACAGCTGAGAGATGGCATCATAGATGGAGATACGGAGTTTACAGCAAGGTGCAAACCTCTGGGTACACTCAGGAAGGACATCTAAAGAGCTGCACAACATCTGAAACTGGGGTGAAGCTGACCTGATCTCATGACTGAGGTCCTTATCAGGAACCTGAAGCTCCCAGGTGGTGGCAGCAGGGTCAAATCTGCTACTGCTCCCTTCCTGACCGTTTAAATTTAAACATGGACGCTCCTCAACACAGTGCAATCAAAGCTCAGTGAGGGCAGACTAACCTGGGGTCATGACCTGTACACTCTGAGCCAACTATACCCTAAAATCTGCCCAAAGCACTCACTTTTGTGAATGCACCTTTGTCTGTGCAGGATACCTCATGTCAGGTGTGGAAATACAGTGTACAGGTCTAGGGCAGTGACCTGGGTGGGAGCATTTTACAGGGATTCTATTATCTGGGGAAATATTATGCTTATGTTTATATTTCTTTCCTTCTTCTATATTTCACAGCCTTAAGTGGCTAATTACCCCGAATGTACAGAACGTCTGTAATCCTTTTCTTCTCTTTTTGTTTATATGTATTAAAAAGAAAAAACTCTTAATAAAAAATAATAAAAGTGGTGAGAGTTTGTAGATCTGGTGGAGGTGCATCCAAATTGTTGGGCAAAATGACTGAAGGCTCTGAGTCCCATGGAAGTCAGGTGAGCAGACAGAAAGGAAGCTGAAGGAGAGCCGAGTACGTACGGAGAAGATCACATAAATATGGAGGAGCGCGGTTATGAAGCGCTTTGAAAGGAAGGAGCAGGATCTTGAAATTGACCCTTCTTCTTACCTGAGACTGATGAAGGGACCTGCTCGGCCTGAGTCATATCATTGGCATTCACTAAGAGGCGTGACTAACTCACATCTGCTTAACCTGCAGGTTTATTCCAGCACACAGAGCGCCGTGAAGACGAGCGAGATACCTGAGAGTGATGCTCTCAAACCGGAGAGCAGAGAACTGCTTTAAACGGTTTCAGTTCAATCTTCAGTAAATCATCATCGTCTATCTTTATGAGGACCAGGGTGGGGGTATCCCAGCTCCCATTCAACTCAAACACTGTGAGGTAAGAGTGTGTCACAGTAACTTCCTGTTTCATTACGTGCACGTCACTAACAGTATAAGCATTTTAATTTGAAACATCACGGCTGTTTTGGGCTCTGATTGGACGCATTAGCTACTTTGACAATTAAAAAAAAAAAAAAAAAAAAAAAAAAAAAAAAAGTGATTTGATTTGATTTGATTACACGGAGGCCAATACTGAAACAGCTGGAAGAGATTTTTTGAAGAAAACTTTATTTCCTGTTTTCTTGCTCCTGTTCCAGCACTGATTCGCCAGTCCTGAACAGTCACCTGCATTTACAGACTGAACTCACTCGTGATCAGTGTTAGGGAGTAACGGAATACATGTACCGCCGTTACGTATTTAAAATACAAAATATGAGTAACTGTATTCCGTTACAGTTACCGTTTAAAAAGGTGGTATTCAGAATACAGTTACTTTGTTGAAATAAATGGATTACACTGCGGTACTTTCCTGTTTCATATTGTCGCGGGTCAGGACTGTTTGGGTTTGTTTGACAGCTACGTTCTGTTGTTCCAGGCGGCAGCGTTACGGTTGCCATGGTTACAGGGCGACGCTCTCTCTCTCTCTCTGCGACTGTGTGTTTCCTGGGTGAGAGAGCGCCTTTTCGTTGTTGTTGTTGTTGTGCTAAGCTAACAGGCAGAATGCTACAAGCATAGCTCTAAAGAATGTAGCATCATGGGCAGTGTAGTCCGTGCTGCAGGGAGAATGGACTGCCATACACGTTATGGGTCTGTGAGCGAGGAGGGAGAAAAAGGGGAGTGGAAAGGTACGAGCAGTCATTGAGGAAAAACGGGAGCTGGAAGCATGTAAATATAATAATAACAACTGCAGCCAAGAAGAGAGCCTGACGAGCCCAGTTGTAAGTAAGCTATTAAGACTCGACTGTACACCGTGTTCGTGTTTTCCTCCGAAACATTAAGCAGCCTTTCAACGCCTCTCTCTGTCTCTCGCAAGAAAAGTTGACCCACACAACAAAGTAAAGCTATTTTTCGGCTACGAGCCGACAGGGACCCCGCCGTATTAGTCAGAGGTCCCTTTACTACAGTTCGGAGTTGCGGACCTTCAGTAATAGTAATAAATCACACAGCAATAGTACATTCACGTTGTTGTAAAAAGCATGATAATATATTAAGTAATCCAAAGTATTCAGCATACGTTACTGTCATTGAGTAACGTAACGGAATACGTTACAGAATACATTTTGGGGCATGTATTCTGTAATCTGTAATGGAATACATTTTAAAAGTAACCTTCCCAACACTGCTCGTGATGCATTTGACTTTTCATTTTATCTGCAAGCATTTAATCATTTATTTTAGCTGAATATTGTTGCTGAACATTTTCTGAACTTTCTGTCCTTAAAGGCCATTTTTTCCTTTACTTGTGTAGCTCTGCAATAACTTGCACTAAAGGTGTTTGAATAACAATAAAGTTTGATTATTGATCACAATTTATTCAGAGCTTTGAGGGAAAAGTGTCTCTGAGTGACTTGTTATGAAAGCGTCCTCCTGCATTGTCATTGTCACTCAGACTCTGAACCCGCTGGTCGGTTTGGTTTAGTTTCAGCAGCTCGTCAAGCCAACAGCAGGTAAACCTGATAAGATAAAAGTCACATGGCGCTCTGCTGATTTGTGCAGAGTCACCGTCAGGCACAACATAAAGTTGTTTTCTGAGAGTTATAGAGACGGACTCAGAGGTAGAGATTCTAGTTTTATTAATGAGGAACATTATCTAAAGTCTGTACAGCAGCACCAAAACATCATCAGCTTCACGAGGAGTCATAATCAGACGGACACTTCCTGGCCACAAGATCCAGACTAGCCAATCGGCTTCCAGGACTCCATTGTTCATCAGAAGAGAACCAGCATTCGCCTTGCGTTTTTCGCTTTAGGGTTGACGTGATCGCCTGAGTGGGATTACTGCGACCACCCATGATCATACCCAAACTCCACTCATGCTCTGAACACGGGTGGAGTTTTTGGTATGATATGATGCCATCGAGGCGGAGGTCCACCTCTGCTCACTTTAATGACTGAACCATTTGATCACATTAGAAAACACGCTCACTTTCTGCACGCGGTGATGAATCTGCACCTCCACACGATGTTTTCACCTGCGGTCGTTTTTTGTGACCGTTTCGGTTTGTTAGCACATTTCCGTGTCAGTTTTCCCGGAGGATCACATTGGCCGAACGAGTCGACCTGGACGCAGGAACTTCTGGAGAGGTTTTTAACTATTTATGAAACAGACCTAACTATGAGAGCAGATGGAGATGGATCCTGATTGGCTGGTCTGGAAACAAATCTTACTGTAAATACAAAAACATAATATGAGCGGTGACTCGGCCACTCCACGATCCCTTTCTGTGTAAAACTCCAACATGTCTGTCAGAAAAGCACCTTCAAGGTTCATTTATTACCAAAAATAACAAACGAAGCAAAAATGTTCCCATCTGTCCGCATGGTTCACACGAACGGGGTGCAGTTCCCCTGTCGTCGACTAGATGGTGCTCGAATAAAAGAAACTGAGAACGCAACGATCAAGGAGCCGTTTCCACCGTTGTACCCCGGTTCGCCCCCAAACCCCCAGTGCCTGTAACGTTAGCACACAGCTGCAGTTGCTTACAGTCGATACCTTGACAGGTGTGCCCTCACCAACAGAAGGTTCCGCCCCCAGACCGTCCCCCTGTAGTGTTAAGAGATGGTGCAAAGTCAAGCTTGTGGACCTCCACCTAGTTCAGCTTTCCTCCTTCCTGCTGCCCTCTTCGCCGTTGGCCTCGGCCCGGCTCTTCACTGTTATCTTCCACTCGTCCCCAACCTCCTCGCCAATCACTATCCTGGTCTCTCTTCTCTCCTTGCTCACCTCCTTCCTATCCTCTTCTGTCTCCTTGCCCTCTTCTTCACTGTCCTCCTCAATTGTTTTAACCTCCTGTTTCTCATCACTGTTCTTCCCGTCTTCCTCCTCATCTTCCACCATCTCCTCCTCTGTCCTACCTTTCTCCTTAGCTTCCTTCCCTTCCTCCTCCATCTGCTCTCTTTGTTCTGACTCCTTCCTCGTCTCTTCCCTGTCCTCTTTCTCTTTCTTCTCTTCATCTTTTTTGTCCTCCTGATTCTCTTCTGATGTCTCTTCTTTCACAGCTTGTTCCTCCTCCTCTGAGTCCTCTTCATCCTCCAGTTCCAGCAGATCTGGAGACTCTGTCTCTGAAGCTTCAGCACCAAGCAGGCTCTCAGTCAGCATCGTCAGTAGCTCGGACTGAATCCCGCCTCTTTTATCAGCTGTTGTTCTGTTGTCCAATTCCACGTTCTCCTCTTTGGGCCCCACCAGGAGACCCGTCAGGTCAAACGACTTCTTCCAAAGCTGTGGGACTTTATTCAGGTGTGTCAGAGCCTCGACCAACCAGTCAAATAACACCTGACCCACATTTGCTTGGAGGGACTGGGGTGATGTCTCCTTGATCTCCACTGGATTCCTGGCAGTGAACTCTGACCAGCGTGACAGCAGGAAGCGCTGCAGCACCGGCTTCATGCAGATCTCCAGCGGCTGCAGACAGAAGGAGCACCCACTAGGGATGACCACTGGCAGAGTCCCTGAGCTGCTGATGGAGGTGAGGAAATGATCACCCAGGTGCTCCCGATGCCGGTCCAGGACCAGCATTGACTTACTATGCTGAGCCGGGCCGGTGCGCAGCCACACCTTATTAATCCAGAGGTCCAACGCTTCCTCGACCGACAGCCCTTCTGGAATAGCCTCCAGCAAAATGAACTCTGGCAGGTCTCTTTCATTGAGCTTCCTGTTTCCCAGCACCAGAGCAGGTAGCATGGTGCCGTCAGCCAGCACCGTCAGGTACACGGTGAGCAGAGGCAAAGACCCTGTGAATTCCAAGGCCTCTGAGCGGCGAGACTTCTCCTGAACCAATCTCAAGTCCACAAAGATGCAAAGCTCATCCATCGCGGCAACGGTGCTCTTTGTCAGCTTGTGGGCCTGGATGATCTTCTGGGTAAACTCCTTGAAGGTCTTTACTTTGGCTTCCAGAAAACGCGGCAGGATGCGATCCAGTGTCGCAGCCCTGCCAGAACTCTGCACACCAAGTCGGTGCTCCAGCATGAAGTTCACCGCCCAGTCGTAAGAGATGCGGAAGGAGACACTAAAACCTCCTTTCTTCTTGAGGGTGGAAGCTTTGTGGAAGAGGTTGCTCTCTGTGATAGAAAGCTGCTGTTCACGCATGGATAGCACCCAGGCCACCATACGATCCGCACCATTGGTTTGGACCTTCTGCTCCTGCTCTTTTTCCTTTAGACGCTTCCGGGCCTCTTTCAGCCAGGATCGGATAAGCGGAGCCTCTGTTGCAAAGACGCGAGAGGCCTGGCGGAGTCCATCACAGAGAGCAAACAGGGCAATCCTCAGCTGACGGGCGGTCAGGAAATCCTCACGCTCTTTAGAGGCAGGTGCAATGGCCGGTGGTTGGGCATGGCCGTTTGCTGTTGATGGCATATGGAACTCTGGATCTTTGATAAAGTCTTCCTTAACCTCTTCAGTTTCTTCAGCGTCATCCAGGTCGTCCAGTCTCTCATCATCAGAAAAGTCCAGGTCCTCCACAGGGCCCATCGTCTCGTCCACGCTGTCCAAAACCTCATCCACCTCAATCGCTCCACTGCAGCAAAGACAAACTTTTATTAGTAGTTCACATCAAATAATCAAACATTTAACTGTGTGGATCAACACATACCTTATTCTGTCTTTGAGAAACCCAACTTTGATTGATCCTGTAAAAAACAAAAACAGCTCTTTGAAATTCAGAGCAATAAAACAGCTCCTTTCAGAGTTACCGAGTGAAATACTGACCTTTGTTTAGAGACGACAAGCCGTGATATTCCCAGAAGCAGCTTGGCTGTTTGCACAGGTTGGCTTTGCAGACGATGCAGCCATACACGCTCTCGTGGCGGATGTTCTTCAAGTTGCAGTTCTTGCACCTCTTGGACACATTACTGATCTTCGTCATCCTGTGCCTTTGTTTGACTGGCTCCTCTGCAACCTCGTTCCTTGTCACGCGCGACGTTGCAATCTCCATTGTCTCGAAGTATTTCTGGGCACACTTGGCGAGCTGATTGCCCAAGCGCTTGCGGAAATTTACCTGAGTAAAAAGACCATCCTGTACCCAGGCGGGAGGGTTCTCTTTGCGGCTCTCACGCAGCACAATGAAGGCGTTGACGATGCTCAGGTTGATCAGGAACCAGAAAAGGCTGCGCCAATGACGGTCCTGAGGGACCCCTCCCAGCGGGTTGCACGCCAGCAGCTGCTTGCAGATGTCGACACCCCGCATGTTCTCCTGCAACAAGCGGAAGGCCATGGGGCGGTCAATGGGGTCCAGTCCACCTACCTTGGTTTGAGACCTTCTCCAAACAGTATCTGGCTCATTTGGAGTTGCATTTGTTGATAGACACCCCATTTCCTTGGTATCCCTCCAGCGAGTGGCTAGCAGGGGGCCAAACTGTCTTTGTAGGAAGTCCCCTGGTTTCTCTAGCTCGCCCTCCTCCCACAGCTCCCTGGGTAGGATGGAGCTGGGAGGAGGGAAGGAGCTGGAGGCATAAATGCCCTGATCCAGAAGCTTCTGCATAAGTGGAACAGACGTGAGCGAGTTAGCAAGGTAGAGCTGGTGGTGTTTTCCCTCCAGACCGTTCACCAGTTCCGGCACTACGGTGAAGCCTGGATCCTGACCCGACTTAACCCCCATCTGTATGAAGAGACGGTGGCAGTAACCAGACTTTGAGTCACAGAGCAGCCAGACCTGAGGTTGAGTCTTCGGGTTCCCTTTGGTTTGGCTGCTGCCCTCTTCCAGGCTGGGCAGCAGCGCCCTGTCGATGGTTAGGCAGCAGTTTGGCCGGTAGGCATTCCACATGGCTTTGCTCAGGATTTCCAGCATCGGCCTGAAGATGTGTATCGAATCGCTGGGATTGCTGGTGCCACGGTACTCGTCTGTGGTGAAGCTGCCCATGCGGATGTTAGTGGCGATCTGCTTGAAGCGTTTAAAGCTCATTGCTCGATAGAAAGTGTAGCTGTTGTCATAGTGACTCCAGGACCAGTAGTGCGACGGGTCGGGAAGGTTTTGGATGCCCATCAGAATAACCAGGCCGATGAAACCTTTGATCTCGTGGGTGGTGACAGGAATCCAGTCAAGGCAGGTGTTGCTGAGGAAACGGCAAGTTTTGGCGTGGGCATTGGTCTCATTGGTGATCAGCTCAATGAGTGCTGCCGGGAAGACCAGGCTGAAGTAGTCGATGGCGTCGCTGCTCTTGGACAGGAAGTGGTGAGGGCCGCTGTTCTGCGTGAAGGGGCGGATGGAAGAGTAGGCATCATTAACCCCTGCTGGTTGTTTCCAACCATCTGCTGACTTCCAGGAGGGGTCAGGAAAGTCCTTGTTCTGATCTAGATCCCTTCCTTTTGAAGATTGTGGCTCCTCACTGTGGCAGAACTGGATGTCCGGTTCAACATAGGCTGGAACAAAACACAAAAAGAGGCTGGATCAACTCTACATTTCAGCAACTTAATCTGATTCTTTGGAATTAACCTAGCCACACCGACCAGACACAGGTTCGGAGACGTCCTGTCTTTAAAAGAGAAGTCTGAAATCTAGAGCTAATAAAACTCTCATCACATTTAAGTGACATCTTTATACCATTGTACGTGCGTCAGCAGGTTGGCCGAGACGCCGCCATCACTAAAAAAAAAAAAAAAAAAATTCAGCTAGCATCTATATCACAATCCTGACATCAGCATGACCTAGGCTATTTCTGAGTATGCACACTTGTGTATACTTGATAGCTGACAGGGTGATTGAGGCTCACTAGAGTCGGCGAGAACAGCGAACTCCTCGCACATTGTTTTCAAAGCCCCCCGCTGACTTTTGCTGCTCAGGTTAAACATGATGCCGGGGCGATCGTGGCTCAAGAGTTGGGAGTTCGCCTTGTAATCGGAAGGTTGCCGGTTCGAGCCCCAGCTCAGACAGTCTCGGTGGTTGTGTCCTTGGGCGAGACACTTCACCCGTTGCCTACTGGTGGTGGTCAGAGGGCCCGGTGGCGCCAGTGTCCGGCAGCCTCGCCTCTGTCAGTGCACCCCAGGGTGGCTGTGGCTACAATGTAGCTGCCATCATCAGTGTGTGAATGTGTGTGTGAATGGATGTGTAAAGCACTATACAAATACAGGCCATTTCCCCAAATGATATATAAGTTACTTAGATAAATGTTAATGTTAGTTTCATTTCAATGTTGTATTTGTTCCTGAGTAAATCGGTTTGGCTGAGATTAAAGTTCAGCTTCATAACTGCACCGTTTTATTTAAATTTAAAGCCTTACTCTGAGAGCTGTCAGTATGAATTTCACCCGTCATATCCCCTGATGTAAAATGTGCTGTTCTTATTTAAACAGCTGACTCTGAATTAAATCTAATATTAAAAAGATTTTAATTCAGGAGGAAACATTTTCACCGGGAACAAAAGCAGTGTGTTAATACGTGGAGATCCTGAAGGATCCGACAATGATCAGATTATATTTGAAATATTTGTTCAGTTCTCTTCCGAATTACTGTAGCTGTCGGCTGTAAGCTTTGAGTGATTACTAAAATTTTCTAACATCTCTCCTGTTTCTACTAAGAGATGAAGCGTGTGTTTCTGTCATGTAGTGATTGTGTTTAACTGTATGAAGGTTATGAGACATGAAACCGATCATATGTAAAAGCAAATTTTGCCAAATTGCTTATCTGGAGCTGTGATGTCATCACCTACACTGTTGTTCCAATTGTAGAACGATCGCGCTGCGTTATCGGGAAGACCGCCAGATTCCCGTGTGAACTTATGAAATATGGACTAGCAAGAACGTGAGTGCAGACTTGCGTACTTGAGTGTTGAGAAACAGCACTAATCTCTGCCTGTTCTGCTGCTCACTGCTGAAAAACACTTAATCACAGCAAGATTATTCCCTGATAACTGCAACTGCATGCTTCCTCTGTGAACCAGTTTAACATTAGAGTCTCCACAGCTGCTACAGAGTAGAACCTGGATCAAACAGTTAAACGCTTTGGAGTAAATTAAGTGAAATCTTATTTTAATTAAAAAACATTTAAAAGGTTAAACATACACGTGCATCAAGAAAACATGCATGAATGGGAGCAGCAGCTCCGTGTTGTTCAGGAAGTCAGAGGCAGAGTGGGGAGAGTGGGGACGTTTAATCAACCGGAGGAGCAGAAACCATCTACCAACCAAGGAATCAAAAATCCAGGCTTTGTATTTCCCAGCTGAATCACTTCTCATAACTTCCTGAAACGGAGAAAAATCCAGATGTTCTGGCTCCGCTGTGCAGACAAAAGCCTGTACACTATTCTTCATACAGGAGAAGCTGCGAGGCCGAGGTTAGTTTGTTCACTCCAAAACTTTCACCCTGACGTGACTGACGTTTAGAGCAGAATGCAAAGAACGGGACTGGAGCCTTCAGACTGAGCGACACAGCTGAGGCTCCAGGAAGTGCCCAAGTAAACATTTACAGCTCAGGCAGCCGAGAGCCAGAGGACAGATCTTTAACACTGCTTCAAGGTTGGATGAGTGGACAAGCCTGGAATTTTCCATGTTGCATCTACAAACTTTAAACAGCGATTGTTAGGCTGAGTAAACCTCGACCCCTCCCCTGTTGTTCCCCCGGTTGCAGAGACTGGAAACCTTCCAGTTCTTTGCCGTCACAGCGATGGATCAATTCCAGGCTCCCCACCAGGAAAAGTGTGATTTAAGAGGAAAACAGAGAGACCTCTGTGAACGCCAAGAACCCGTCGACCTTTCAGCTTCAGAGACGTCAGCTGATTTCCCCCCGAACAGCAGTTTCATCAGCTCCACTTTATCCTCATCGGGGTGTTTGTGCTACTCTGCAGCAGCTGTGGAGACGCTAACGTTGCACCATGAAGAAACCTCTGCTTGACACTTTATTAGCTACACAAGTGTACATGCACACACTACATGGTGTGTGGCTGTTGTGTGGATGTTATGTACATGTGTACACATTGTGTGCGTGCTGTACCCACTGAGCTGCCCTTTGTTTTAAACGAGCAGCTGAACGCAGCCTGTTTGGGTGTAGCAGCGATTGTTGCTGTAGATTGTGTTGTTATGGGTGTAGTTGTGGTGGTGCGGTCTTACTCCTGATCCTGCAGGTGGTGCTGTGATGCTCCGAGTTCATCAGCAGGTGATTGGCCATCAGGTCAGCTGTCTGAGAACTGAACTCACACCTGAAGCACTGCAGGTGGAACGGGCTGAGCGGTGAGGAAGAGAAGAAGAAAATGAGGAGGCGGAGCTTCATCGGCAGCACGAAGACCAACCTGATCAGATCAATGAGGTTCTCACCATGGAGGAGGCAGCCTGTGCAGGGGGACGGCTTTGTCTTTGGAGCGCGGGACGTGGTGGCTGCAGATAAACGATCGAGCATCCATAAATCCAGATTACTGCACGCACTACTGCTAAATAGGGCCGCCACAAGCGATTACTTTGATAGTCGACTAGTCACCGATTATTTTTGCGATTAGTCGACTAATCAGATCATCATCCATTGGACGTAAAACTACAGCTTATTGCACCAGCAGCATCTGCTCTTATATAACTATCATTAGCTTACAGCTTTAAGTGTTTAAGGTGCTAACTAACAATAAAGACAAGATGATCGTTTATTAAATTTTAATGAAATTTGCAGATTGTCTCAGTGAAGTTTAATAAACTCCTTGCTATCTAAAATATAACAGGACACCGGAGTAAATTCTGGAGCATCTCACACTTCTGATGATCAGCTGTCTGCTTGACGTTTATTCAGCTGTGTAAAAACTATAACTTTAATCTCATCCAAACCGATTTACTCAGGAACAAATAAAACACTGAAAAAAGCCAAACAATAACATTTTAAGTTATCTAAGTGACTCATATATCATGTTTAACCTGAGTAGCGAAAGACGGCGGTGGGTTTGAAAACGATTAGCCGGGAGTCCGGTGTTCTCACAGCTCTAGTTAGCCTAGCCCCCGGCTAGCTATCGAGCTAGTGGGTAACAGACGTCTCCGAAAACGTCGGAGCGCTTTTGAAAATATGTGGTGTCTTGATAAACTGAGCAGATATTTGAGGTTTACACAGCTACATTCTCCATGAAAATATGTTAAACGTTTATTTTGTGACCCAGAAAGAATAATAAGAGTAATATTAAAACTAACTAGCTGCCGCCATTGTTGGAAACTGAGCTGGGCTGCGCTATGAATTCTGGGACACAGCTGCTTCTTCTTCTTCTTCGGAGTTTAACGGCAGCTGGCATCCTTGTACATGCAGTGCTGCCATCTTCTGTTTCAGTCCGTTATTACACTCTTAAATCCTGCTACTTATTCCTGCGTCTTTTGTGATCTTACAAAGCTTCAAACGACGCGTCGACTATTAAATCAGTCGTCGACGATTTTGATAGTCGACGTAATCGTGACTAGTCGACTAATCGTGGCAGCCCTACTGCTAAAGAATACTCCTGCAGTACTCGGATTACTTACTTGATCATGTGAGCAGCATAGGCCCGGGAGCAGCAGCTGCTGTAGGGGCACAGCAGGCAGTGGACGTGAGTCGGATAGTGGGCGGAGAAATCGGAAGCGTCGGTCCCGCACTCCAAACACACCAACCTGTCGTCATCACCTGACCTCCTGCAGGAGGAGCGGAGAGACACACCTGAATCATGTGACATCAACAACACAAGAGGAGGGGCCCAAAATCGACGTCACCTGTCACCGTCAGCCTCACCTGTTGCCATGGATTCGACGGCTGCCCAGCTTCTTGGTCGGGGACCGCGGTAATTTTGATGCTGTGGGGTTCTTCTGGATCAGAGACCTCTGTGGCTCCATCTTGATCTTGATTGGCTGGATGAGGGAGGCGGGGTTCTGGAGGAGGCGGCTTCCTCCTGATGTCACCGAGGGCCTTATCTTGCCATAGGTCCTGATGGTCACCTGAAGACACATGGACCAGTAATGCCACCTGTCTGGAGCAAGACATTTAAATCAAGACGAAGGCACTGACCTTTGACCCCGGCGGCAGGCCCTCCAGCTGAGGCGGGCGGCGGAAGCTGCGGTGGTTTTCCAGTTTGTGCTGCATCTTGTCTTTGAGGAAAACAAACTGCAGACGACACCTGTTACAGTGGAAGGCCTGGTTTATCTGGGAACAGAGAATTTCAAATTAAAAGACCCATCCACTTCCACTGCAGGAAGTCTACACCTGGTGTTTGTTCGTCTACACCTGGTGCGTGTGCTTACCTGGTGTTTGAGCAGGTGCTGCCGGTAGCTGACGGGATTTCTGGTCACTTTCAGACAGAAAATACAGAGCAGGAAGCACGAGTCTCTGTGGAAGCTGGAGAAGTGCTGAAGGACGTCCGAGTAGAAGGACGAGCGATACGAACACACCTGCGAGGTCGTAACACCTGAGGTAAGGATCAGACCTGACCTAGGACGGCCCGTAGGTGGGAAGGGGCGGGTCAGTGGTCACTCACCTGGCAAACGTAAGGCATCTCACCCGGTTTGTGGTTGGACTTCATGTGGTTTAAGAAGAGTGGCTCGCTTTCAAACGCCCACTCACAGATACGACACATACCTGAGAGACAGACAGGTGACAGGTGAGCCCTGAGCCAACGCAGCTCGTCACACATGCAAAAACACAGGCAAGCACTCCGTGTGTGGGTCTTACAGGAGGAGAGGGTGGGGCCGTGCACCTGGTCCTCGTGGCTCTGCAGCTGAGCGTCAGACGAGAACTGACGGTAACAGAACCTGCAGCACTTCCTGTCATCATCGCCGCCGCCATTAATCAGCTCTGAGTGCTGGAGCATGTGCTGCATCAACCTGCACACACACACATTAAACATACAGAGCACCGCATCTGTATCCCGCGTGTGCTCAGGTGCTCACCTCAGGTTATTCTCTGACAGGTGAGAGCAGATCTGGCAGGTGAAGGTGGAGGTTTTGATTCCCAGTGGGAGGGGCTTCCTCAGACTCAGATCACCTTCAAATGTGCCATAATAAAACTCCTCCACGCTCATCACCACACGGGTGGAGTCAGCCGAGTTTGTGCTGACAGTCGAAGGGGCGGAGCGAGCGGCTGTGGGAGCAGGTGACACACACACAAAGGTAAGACGTAACAAATCTGAGCACACACAAGCACTGACAGGTTATTGGTGTACCGCTGCTGATGGGAGTGGCTCTGGTGACGCCATTGGCTGAACCTAAGGGGAGGGCGGGGGACCCAGCCACCTTCAGTGTATTGGCTCCGCCCACTTGGGTCACGTGGAGGTTAACTGAAAAACATGAAACTGGTCAGTTTGAGTCGTCCTAAAAGAAGCTCCTCCCACTCTAGGTGTCACGCTCACCGGGTGCTGGTGTGCTGGTGCGAATCGTCAGCGTGGCGGGCAGCTGCATGGCAGTGAAGGTCGAGCCGGGCTGGGTGGGACCTCCTGAGGGGGCGGGGCCTGACCTTACCGGCGACACGCCCACACTGGGCCGAACCAGCTGACCCAGCGACGGGGCTGTGGACAGGAAACGGCTGATTAGCGATCGGCTGACATCGATCACGGATTTCGTCACCAATTAGATCGACCTACACCGGATGAGCGTGAGCGGCTGCACCGTCTGACCCGGCTGCAGGTTCAGAACCAGAGGAGCGCCGGGGTTCACCACCGTCTGCACCGGGAAACCCTGTACATCCAAACACACGACATCACCATGACACAACGTGGAGACTCAACAGCTTATCTCAGATGTAGTCCCG
Source organism: Rhamphochromis sp. 'chilingali' (assembly GCF_963969265.1). Lineage (NCBI taxonomy): Eukaryota > Metazoa > Chordata > Actinopteri > Cichliformes > Cichlidae > Rhamphochromis > Rhamphochromis sp. 'chilingali'. Next base: position 38,879,244 of record NC_137938.1, on the reverse strand, counting down.
CCCCCAAATCTGCCCCTGCTTCCTGCTCCTCTCAGACTGGACATCGTCACCGTCTAGAATCTATTCCATTCGATTTGAATCTGGGAAATTTTGCCTATAGAAAGGAAGCTGACACTCGCAAGACTTTATCAAAGGTGTGAGCATCACAGCGAGGCCTTTGTGTCAAAGTAGCTGAAGATAAAACAGAAAAACATGAAGGTGGTTTTTCTGTTCTGGGATTTTATAAAAATAGTCTGCAGTACTTCTGCTTGTGGGGATAGGTTAATTGGATAATCCAAATTGCCATTAGGTGTAAATGTGCGAGTGAATGTGAGTGCGAATGGTTGTCTACGTCTATGTGTGTTCGCCCTGCGACAGACTGGCGACCTGTCCAGGGTGTACTCCGCCTCACGCCCTATGACAGCTGGGATAGGCTCCAGCGCCACACGCAATGGATGGATGGATATTCTGCAGTACATCAAAAACGAAAGAAAACCATTAAAACCCTTTGACTGCCTCACCAAGATAAATACAATGAAAAAATTATTTGTTCATATTTTCTATTCCTTTAGGTCAATAATGATCACAATCAAAAAAAAAAAAAAAATTTATACACACCTTATAGTTTTTTAAATATTACCCTCTACCAAACGGTTGAGATGTCTCTCTATAGTACAACTACATAAAGTTCTACAGACATAACTAGTAGAAAAAAGTAAAGGTTATACTCATTTTGCAAAACAATAACTACCCAATTTTGTGTTTGACCCACTTTATTGTGGTAGTAAAACATCAAACATTGTTGGATTCCATTTCAACAGTGGGCGTCATAATAACAAACCACAAAATGTATAAAACACAAAAATATTGTAAATTTGATCAAAACTTGATCTGCAATTACCGAAAATTCATAAACATACAAATTCACTTTTGACCTGTTGTTAACATAAACTTTTCACTGTAGTGTTGGAACAGCACTAACATTTTTTTTTTTTTTTCCAGAAAATTCTGGTGGTATATTATATACCATTGCCATTTTGCACTGAAAAATTTGAGAACACACTGAAACAGTTCTGGCTCTTTTCTTTTGCCGTTCATGCAACTTCACCAATACCCCTTGATGATTAGATCTTCTGGTGGTACACTGCAAAGCATTCCTGACTGGCATTCAAGCACAAGAAAACATTGCATTTTTGGCATTTCCATCTTGAGACGCCCTTTGGACAGTAATTGCATCGGCCTCGCTTGTCACAGTGAAGTGGCCAATGCCCAAAGCAGTCATATCGCACATCTGGCTGTGGTTGTGAGGGTCTTGGGGTGTATCGTTTCTTTGGTGGTGGTGGAGAGCTGGATGATGGTTGGCCAACTTTGGATGCTGGCTTGTTGACTTGTTTCAAGCTATGCGCAACTGCCAGGCGGAATCTTTTGAGTGTGATTGGTTTCTGGTTTAGTTGTCCACATTCCCTCTTGTAGACCAGCCAGGAATTTGCAATGGACAGATCAAGCATGTAACCAAAGAGTGGCAGGTACCATCTTGTAGACTTGGCTGGGGTCTTGTACAGGTGTACCAGCATGTCAGAGAGATCTATCCCTCCCATATGCTCATTGTATGCAGGGATGAGTGATGGGCATGGGATCATAACTTTCGCCTTGGACTCTTTGCTCCAGTGTTTGACAGTTGAAAGTGGCATGATCCCAGAAGCATTACTTAGCAGGTTCACACATTTGTTGTCAAACCATTTAACTGCGATCACACCTTCAGCAGACCTGTAGTCAAAAGCTCCACGCCCTCTCTTCATCAGCTCTTTGTCTGTCATCAAAGTGGCTCCACCTGTGCGATTTGGTCGAACAGTGCCAATGCACTTGACACCCAATGAGGTGTCTAGGTGCTGGACCAGCTTAAAACTGGTAAAATAGTTGTCACAGAACACAACAGAAAGCCTTGGCTGTGTTATGGTTTGGCAAAGTGTTGTCACCACTTTGGCTCCCAAAGGTAACATCTGCTCCTCTTCACTGAGGGTAACGTTGAAGAATGTGGAAGGTCCCTGACCAGGTCATGAATGATGCCAGATGAACTTGCTCGGCAAAACACCTTAAAGCCCCATTCGTCTGGCTTGTTGGCAATATATTGACGGAGATTGCCAGCCCTTGTGCCTTTATATGCTACCATGACCTCATCTACGCTGTGCTTATTTGTTGATGGTATCTGGAGGCATTGCTCACGAAGCATATCAAAGAGAGGTCTGATTTTTTTAAATCGGTCTTGACTCTCATTGCACTGCTGATTATCACTGAAATGAATGAACCGGCGAAAAAGCTGGAATCTCTTCTTTGGCATGATATCTGCTATCACACTGAAACGTGACTCATGGTGCCAGTAATCCTCTAGCGATGGAAAGTTGAAAACACCCATGAATAGGAGGATTGCCAGAAAATCTTCAATTTCCTTAGGGCTAGTCTTGATTGTGTCCCCCAACTCTTGAGCAGAATACAGATTGGTATGATAGGCAATATGATCAATCATTTCATCAGTGAAGAGCATTTTGAAGTACTGGAATGGGGACTGTAGGGCGTCAGGCGTTTCGAAACTTGCATCTGGAACTTGAAATTCTTCAATGTCCTCATGCTTCCAGATTTTTCTTGTGTCTTTTTTTGGGACTAAAGAGGAAGATGGGTCTAATGTATCCTCTGCTTCATCCAAGGGAACTGTTTTTAGGATAGGTTTCCCTTTTTTGCTCATTTTACGCAAAAGTTTATTAGATCTACTTGTTGAAGGAGCATCTTCATCCAGGGAAACATTAAAGCAGCTTTCATCACTATCATCTGCAAAATTGGGTTGAAAATCTGGATCCTCTATTGGGTCATCATCACTCAGTTCACCATCGGAGTCCTGAGAATTTTCAGGTACAAGGGCCAGGTAGGTGCGTTGTCTTGCTCCATAAAAGGATTTGCAATCCATCTAATAAACATAAAAAAAAATACAATTGTAGAAATATAGTTGGTTTGATTTCCATGTGTCATTTAAAACTGTACTCTAAAAAATAATCACAGAAAGTGAGTAAATCTTTAAACATTAGAACATTTTGTAACATACAGTATTTGTCATGGAAAAATGTAAACATGTCATATTTACATGTATAGATCATTAAATTATTTATATTCAATAGTAAATAGTCAATTTCATATGTTAAAACAGCAGTTCTAAACATTAGCTAAGTTTTACTACTCTTACCATCAATTGACAAATCAACCATTTGGTTGAGCATGTTTTTAAAAAAATATTACGGATTTATTACAGCTATTTTCTGGTATCAAATGACATAATCATGTTCAGTAAAGACTCTGACATGTTTATACTGTAGAAAAATGTACTTACCTTTAAAGTTTTTAGCCAAAACAGTCCATGTGTCCAGAGTGATTTTTTGCTTTCTGATTTCTTGGTTGGAGGGTGGCAGATGAGGCCTGCCATATCCTGACACAGTGCCATCTAGTGTTTTTTTTTAGGATAACATAACTCAACCAAGTGGTAGAGATGGCTCAATAAGGTTGAGTTAAGCTAAGTACTCCAGTTCATTATATATAGTCTCTCAAAATATGCTAAACCAAATGTTTGAGCAGGCAGTCAAAGTTAATCAACACATGAACATTACCTCTGAAGTTACAGCGGTTTTATTACAGACACAGCGTTTTGCATAATTTAAAAAAAGTTTAAATTTGTGCAGAAGCCTGTTGAACGGCAGAAATTAGGTTTTCTTTTTGTGTGCGTGACAAACAAACAAGATTTTAGACGGGACACACACACACACACACACACACACACACACACACACACACACACACACACACACACACACACACACACACACACACACACACACACACACACACACACACACAGAGAGAGAGAGAGAGAGAGAGAGAGTAGTTTACGTCTTTGTGCAGAACCTGAGATTCTGGCGTTTCAGGCAAAATAAATTTATACTTAAAAATCCTTTCAGGATTTTAATGAATCGATTTTACGTTATCCAAGCTAGAATCAATTTTAATCAATAAATCGATTATCAAAACCCAGCCCTAACCAAAATCCTAAAGTGAACTTCCTGTTTTATGTCACCAGAGTCGCACTGAACCAGGAGAGAGTTTACTCAGCTGAGCAAGAGGATTTCCTCACAGACCGCTTTTCACAGCGCCCCCTGCTGGGCATGAGAAAGAATGCAGGTTTAAAATGCTGCACCCACGTTTTACATCAGGGTGGGGATCTCCAAGGGCCGGTGTCCTGTGGGTTTTAGATCTCAACCTGGGCCAACACACCTGAACTAAATGATTAGTACAGGTGTGTTGAGGAGGTAATGTAGCCATTTAAATCAGCCGTGTATGCTCGAGGACACGTCCACAACCTGCAGGACACCGGCCCTCGACCAGCCGAGGGAGTGGCTTAGTGACCAAAACAAAATAACCAAGATTATGATTTAAAATAATCGTGAGCAAAACACTAAATCACTGTTCCGACAGCCTGACTGCCTGCAGCGGTTTAAAGGGTGGAGCCTAAACTCTGGATTATTGTTCATGGTTTTAATTTATTACGCTAGAGTACACATGTATGTTTCACGTTATGTTACTCGTTATTCTCACGTTTTACTCATTTCACAGAGGAGCGTTCGGCCTGGCTGACCTGCTGAAGCACAGGGTGCGTTTGATTTCCATACCTGTGTAGTGGTGAGCAGGATGGGCTGGCTGCTGCCGGTGCCGGCGGCCGCTGGAAGTAGGAACGTTCCACCCGCTGTCTGAGTCAGGATGAGTGGTGGAGCTTGAGCCATCAGGCGTGGGGCCGTGGAGGCAACAGGGAGGCGCGGGGCAGAGGAGGAGGCGGTAACGACAGAGGAAGGAGGTATCACAGAGGAAGAGGAGACGACCTGGGCAGGTGATGAAGCTGAAGAAGAGAGAAAGGTTAGCAGAAGGACTCGGTGAAAGCTTTTACGGAGGGACGCGGAAGCACAGACTGCTCCTCCACATCCAGGAACACCTTCAGCTCACAGCACCGCGTCTCTGCTGCTTCAGGCTGTTCCAGGATCAGCTTCAGACATCGTCACGTTTGGTTCTCCAACAAAGCTGCTGAAGCTCTGCCTGTCCCAGAGAAGAGGTCTGCTGCTTTTACCTTTGACCTGCTGACCCTTTGCTGCCACTTTCCTCCACACTGTGTTAGCTCTGCTGCTCTGACACACGAACATCAGACAGAGAGCGCCACACTCAACACCTGAACCTGACGACACCTGTAAACTCAGCTTTATTCATCTCGTGCTAGATCACACAGTCAACAGTCATGCTGTGAGAGTCTACAGTAACACAACTGATCTAAGCATCCAAGTGAAGACGCCGTCTGGGGCTCCTGTTGTGTCATCGGCTATTCAAAGAAACACCGAACACATACCTGTTGCAGCAGGTGTGATGGGTGGGGGGGTCCTTGGAGGTGGAGTCTCAGAGACTGGGAGTGGAGATGGAGAATCCTCCACTACATGGAGAGAGAGAGAGTCTGGTTCTAGGGTTTGACTCAGGTCCAGAGTGTCCAGAACTGGTTTTAGAGTTTGGACCTGGTTCTGAGACTCACCTGGCTCTCCATAGTTGTCCATGAAGTCCATGTCATCTTCCTCCACACTGTCATCCACCTGTTGCCATGGCTCCAGCTCCTCCTCCTCACACTCCATAAACAACTCTGTATCCATGTTGCTATGGAAACCACCAGAGAAACCATCATTGTAACCACGATAAAAGAAAAATCTGACCAGCAGCATTTCCACTACGTCACATGACATTGGTACACTGGTACTGCACACCTGCAGCTTAGAGTTATATTTAACCTGAGAGCCAGGTGAGCAGGTGATCTTTTCACAGGTAACTTTAGCTGTAAATACTCGAGTGCGTTTAGTTTCAGAGAACACCTGTGAGCCCAAAGACCAATGAGAGAAAGGCGGAGTCGTCTCTCAGCATTACCACAGTGACATTAAACCAAAAACTACAAACAGACATGTCCTTCAGGGACAAATCAGCTGAAAGACTCTGTGGTGCGTCCACAGCCTGAGGACGGGTCCATCAGGTTTGATCAGCATCACAGACGCTGATGTTTGTGTCAGTGAACCTCACAGCTGCGCAGTTCAGTCCCGGTTTGAACAGAAGTCGGTAGATTTAAAACATTTATGATTTAAATGAGGACACCTGTGCAGTCCAGTCAAACACCTGCGTTTGCCGAACACGCTGATCAGGATGACCTGACCCCGCTGATCACGCGCACAATCACGGCAGCGGCGTTAGTGTGGACAGACTTCCGGTCACTGTGACGTTTCGATGCCTTCTGTTGCTGCCGTTTGTGCTCTGTCTCTTTGTCACGGCCCTTATTTTAAATAAAGTAGTGGTGTGATTAACAAAGGCTGGCCTTCATTCGCTCAGCTGACGGTGAAGTTAAACAACAGCAGCTCTGCACAAACTCTGACGTCGGTAAATCTTTTTAAATAAAGTTGGGTTCAATCAGCTGTAGTTGCAGGTGTAATGGCAGCTGCCGCCACAGGGGGCGCTCAGCCCGCTCTCCGGGTTTTTGTTCCTTTCAACCCGGCTGAGACGCGCCTGTCGGCGGGGACCCGAACCTACAGGCCGAGCGGGCCCAGCTGAGCCGAGCCGGGTCACCGGGCTCTCGGTCAGGACCAGAGCTCAGCACGCAGCGCGCACCCCGTCTGCACCGCCCCGCCGGGGGCAGCTCGTCGCTGCACGCCGAGCGCCTTCCGAAAGCTTCAGCGGGGCCTGCGTGTGACGCCGGGACAAGCCGTGCCGGGCCGGGCTTACCTGAAACTGGAGCGGCACCGCAGAGCTCGGACGGGTTCGCACGGCTCTTCTCGAGGCGCGCTCCGGTTCGACAGTCAGGGGGCGGGCCTTCCGCCCGCTGCCGTTTTACAACTGCGGATTGGTCCGCACAGACACGTCACTTCCTGTTCAGGTGGCCCTGCAGCTCATTGGTCAGTGGAATCTTTGTGGAGGAGCTGAACCGAGTCGCGGCCGTCAGGATAGAGGCGAGCAGACCGGATTACCGGGCCGGGGGACAGCGGGCTCCGCGGCCGGTCAGCGGGGAGCGGGGGGAGCGACGGGCGCCAGGACCGCCGCCACGCTTGGGCCAGGGCGCCATCTTCTTTTTGTTTTGTTTGGATGGGGCGTGACCAATGTCCGTGACGTCACGAGCTGAAAAAGCGCGTCGTAAAATAAAAACGAGTTTATTTTTTCAGGTGTTTGTGCTTCAGAAAAAAGTACCTCACACAGGTGAGGCTCACCTTTCAGCCAGGTCTCAACACAGTGGCACGCGCACTGAACTTCCTGTGACACGCTGTGATGTCATAATGAACCAGAAGTTTTCCAGAGTGTCTCCGCACAAATCACGTAAATCTAAAATGTATATTTTCTGAATCATTTTCAGCTTAGAGCAAAGAGAAGGTTTCATAAAATAACTAGCCCTGGCAGCATAACGTGCCGTTTTTGTCCCCGTGTTTCTGAAGCACACACCCACAGAGTGCTGATGTGGATCTGCAGACCTTTAAATTAGACTTTGGTTAGTAGAGTTTACTGACAGAGCAGATGAAACTCGAGCTGCGAGCAGGACTGTTATATGTATTATGTAGTGATTTTATTCTGATTTTATTTCATTTTATTGTTTACCAAAGAGCAGAGCGTCATCGAAGTCAACGTTATTGTCAAAAACTACATGTACAGATCACACACAGGAACCTGCAGGGCTCCCGTGGCCCTCAGCGTTACACTAAACAACATGAAAGTCTTATACACACAAGTGTCCAACACAATGCGAGTGTTTGTGGGCACTGTGGGTCAGAGGGCAGACGTGGGTGCAGGTCTGGTCGACAGGTTCAGCATCCTGACGGCCTGATGGATGAAGCTGTCTCTCAGTCTGCTGGTTTTGGCCCCGAGGTTCTTCAGTCTCCTTCCTGATGGCAGCAAACTGAAGAAGCTGTTGGACGGATGGGTGGAGTCACCTGTGACGCAGAGAGCTTTTTGGGTGAGGCGGGTGCAGTAGATGTCCTGGAGAGAGGGAAGAGAAGCACCCACGATCCTCTCTCTGCTCTCACTGCTCGCTGTAGCTGTTTCCTGCAGGCCCAGTGCAGCAGCCGTACCACACGGTGATGCAGCTGGTGAGGATGCCTCTGTAGAAGGTGCTCATCGTGGGGGTCGAGGCTCTCGCTTTCCTCAGTTTGAGCAGGAAGTAGAGTCACTGTTGGGCTTTACTGACCATGATGCTGTGTTCTTTGACCAGGAGAGAACTTCTGAGATGTGCACACCCAGGAACTTGGTGCTGCTTACTCTCTCCACAGCAGCACCACTGATGGTCAGTGGGGTGTGCAGGGTGTGAGTTCTCCTGGTCTATGATGATCTCCTTGGTCTTCTCCACGTTCAGGGACTCAGCCAGATGTTTAACTTCACTCCTGTCGTAGGTCTCATGGTTGTTGCTGATGTGACCTACCACAGTTGTGTAGTCTGCAAACTTGAGGAAGCAGTTGTGTGATGGTGTGCAGTCGTGGGTCAGCAGAGTGAAGAGCACATCCTCGGGGAGCCCCCGTGTCCTGCTGCTGGAGGTGCCGACCGACTGTCATCACTAACAGTTTCTTCTTCCTGCCCATGGCAGAGATTGGTGGTTTGTGGAACTGATTCCAGAGCAGCTCTGTGCTGGATAATCTCCTCTAATCTGTTAATCCTCCTTCTTCCGTCTAGTTTAGCTCCCTCTCAGTCTGTTCTGACCTGCAGGGATGAAAGCTGCACATTCTGGGGGCTTCCTGGTGCTGCCGTGGCCCGGTGGCGGCGGCAGCTCAGACCCGGCCCAGGGAGAGGAAAGTCAGGGCTGCCTGATGCTGAGATCTGGAGCTCTGCTGGGAGTCACGCTGATCTGTAAGATTTAACTTCTCATTAATTCAAACAGTGTTACATTACAGCCCAAATAATGTCTCAGTTAATAATACAGACTGAGAGCCACTGACCTGCATGAGGACAAATACATTCTTGTTGTTCTGCATTCGGGGTCCAGATCCACAGCTGGAGCCGCTGCTGCTGCTGTGAGCTTACATGCAGAGTCAGTTTTGATGCAGGCAGGTTAATGTCAGCGTTCCTCGAAGAGTTCATGAAGAAATACAAATGCTGAGTTTCTCACAGAAATAACAGATCCAGGCCTCGCCCCACTGCTGCCGTACTGACAGAGAGTGTGTGTGTGTCTGCAGGCGTGGCGGTGTTGAGGAAGTGGATCGCAGGTGGAGTTTGTCGCTGTTCGGTTCGTCTGGATGGGAGAACAGTTGTGATCACTGGAGCAAACGCTGGCATCGGCAAAGAGACGAGCAGAGATCTGGCACGCCGAGGTCAGCCCGGTTTGATCCCGTCTTACTGCCCGAACACTCGAGTGTCTCCTACAAGAAAGGACGAAGCTTTAGAAGCTGCTGACAGGGAAACACTACAGTCCCATGTTGTGGGCGTGTTATTGTAATCTGAGAAACACCTGTGATCCAGCCAAACATTCCCACGCCATAACACTGCATCCACCCTTTTCTCTCCATCCTCCTGATACAGCTTCATCTCAGTTTCACATGTCCAAAGACGGTTTTCAGAAAGCGCTTGTTTTAAAGTCTGATCGATACCCAAGGTCTGCACCTTGTTGTATCTCCATCCATGAAAGCATCGCAGTGATCGTCCTGCACAGCGTTTCAGGCCTTTTAGACGCTGTGAAGTTGTTTTTCTTACCATGGAAATAATTCTGTAATCTTCCACTTCAGTGTTTTCTGTGGTCGTTAAGGTTCTTGGTGCTGCTGAGCTGTTTGGTGCATTGATTATTTTAAACACTGATCCACTGATTTGATTGGCTGTTCTTTAGTGAACGTGGTGCTCAGCTGTGGAAATCTTTCTTCGTTTCACTCAAATGTGATTGAAAGTCATTCGACATCTGTAACAGTTCAAAGCATTTCTAGAAGGTCATGAAAGAAGACGAGATGTGCGCGAGGGCGACTAATCCTGGCTCAGCAGCCGAGGCCTGGGCACGTCCGAGTGCTGCCGCCATGTTTCCCACTCCAGGAACAGAAACTCTTCTTTCTGTTCTCGTGAAAGCTGAAGTCTGTACATGTTTCACCTCACCACTTACTTTAAAAAAGCAATTAGTTACTAATTACTGATCACTTACTTAGTTACCTTATTACTTAGTTGCTTTTCAAAAAATGAATACACAAGCTGAATATGAAATAAACTGAATCGACCTTTCAGTACATTTTGTCTTCATATCAATTTGAATCAAATGTAAAAATCTCTTTGTTGTTTTATGAGTTTTAACCTTTTAACTTTACGCATCAAGCAAAAATGAAATTATTTCAACTGCATGTTCCAGCATATAAAATAAAATCATGTTTTGTGTTTGCACAGCGGACGCTGATGTGTTTGTCACTTGTTACTGCATTAAGGAGCCCGGGTAGTGATGGCGTGCAGGGACCTGACCCGGGCAGAACGGGCGGCTGAGGAAATCCGCCGGTCGACAGGAAACGGTAACGTGGTGATCAGACACCTGGACCTCGCTTCCACGTACTCCATTAGACAGTTTGCTAAAGACTTCCTGGACAGCGAAGAAAGGCTGGACATCCTCATCAACAATGCAGGTGAGCGCACCTGTGAACAGGTGAGCGCACCTGTGAACAGGTGAATGCCCGTTCGTCTTTTTGTCGTTCTGAGCATCCGTCTGTCTGCAGGAGTGATGATGTGTCCAAAACAGCTGACCGAGGACAACTTTGAGACACAGCTGGCGGTCAACCATCTGGGTCACTTCCTGCTCACCAATCTGCTGCTGCCGAAGCTGAAGAGCTCCTCCCCCAGCCGTGTGGTCAACGTGTCCTCCGTTGCCCACCGTGGAGGTACCCCCAACCTCTTAAAAGATCTCAGTGCTGATGATGTTTGCGTTGTTTCTTTAACACCTCATGTGTTTCTTACAGGTCGTATTGACTTTGACGATCTGTTCTTCAGCCGGAGGCCGTACGGCGCTCTGGAGAGCTACAGACAGAGCAAACTGGCTAACATCCTGTTCTCCAGAGAGCTGGCCCGACGTCTCTCAGGTCCCCACAAACACTGAACGCCACAAACGCTCAGAGGTCCCCGTAAATATTCAAAAGCCTCAGAGGTCCCTACTGTAAAATGGTTTGACGGGAGGAAGGGTTATCTCGCCTCTCAGCGCTGTGATGTGATTGACCGCCGAGCTCCCAAAAGTACCTGTGAACCCGCCTCCTGACTCTGTCCTCACCTTTCCTGCAGGCTCTGGTGTGTCGTCGTTCTCTCTTCACCCAGGCGTGATCCGGACCGAGCTGGGTCGCCATGTGGAGGGTTGGTTCCCCCTGGTCGGGCTGCTGCTGAAGCTCCCATCCCTGCTGCTCATGAAGACTCCGTGGGAGGGCTGCCAAACCAGCCTGTACTGCGCTGTGACGCCGGGCCTGGAGGAGTTGTCTGGATGCTACTTCAGGTAGGAGGCAGGGGAGGGGCCGAAGAAACACCTGTGCCTCTTTCTGTTCCCTGAGCATCTCAAAGTGTTAAAGTCCGAGGAGCAGAATTCAGGTAAAACAAGAGTAGACGGCTCTGATAATAAATGTGGGCGTGTCTGAGCTGCTGAATGGTAAACAAATAAAACCGTTCTGAGATCAGAGTTTTCACTTCCTGTCATTTCTCTGTTTCCTTTCATGAGATTTCTCCTCTCTCAGCTTTAAGTAGTAAACACGTTCGAATAAATGGAATAACTTTTTAAAATGATGTTACTGAAGCCCTCTGCGTTTCTGCCTGCCAGCGACAGGGTGGACTACTTTGTTTCAGCTGCTGCTCGCTAGCTTGACTGTCAGCGTGCATCCGCAGGCTGTGAGAGGCTATCACACTGACACAGATACCTGCTAATCACTAACATCCAATTAAAACCCACAAATTTCACTCACCTAAACCAGAGCTCCGCCTTCTTGGACATTAACCTAACAGCGGCCATATTATTGGTCAGACGATGTCATTAAAAATGAGGCTCCGACAGCACAAACACAGAGCAGAGGTCCAGGTCGCGCCTGCAGGCAGCGAGCAGCTACAGCTGCCTGTGTCAGCATCCACTTGTCGGTCAAAGAGGCAACGATGCAAACTTTGAACCTGGACGTTAGAAGAGCTGCAGGTTTTGAACTTCGGGTTGATTGATGAACAAAGACACGTTCAAACATTGCAGAGCTTTTCTGGGGTTATTTCCATTTTAAACACATTAAACTGAGTCACTTGTTCATTGTTCATATCTGTGTTTGCAGCGACTGTGCAGAGAAAGAAACTGCTCCAGAGGGACAGGACGATGTGGTGGCAAGAAAACTGTGGGAGGTGAGCACACGTCTGGTCGGACTGAAGAACACCTGCTGACCTTTAACCTCTGACACACGAAGCAATGGAGCTGCAGACTGCGGACAAATGAGGACAGAAACAAACAGATTTACCTCTTGTAGAGACAAATGAAGCTCTGTGTTGTTGCCCCGTTTGAGTCCCAGATGTTCCAGCTGCTGATATTTGTCCTGTCCTCCAGAACCTGGACTCTCATGTGCAACATAAACCTCCATGTCCCCCGACTGTCCCCTCGCTGTCCCCTCACTGCTCCCTAAATATTTCCTGACTTTTCCTTCGTTTTTTCTCCATTGTATGTTTATTATTCCATCACGTATCTTCATGCTTTCCTCTTTTGATGCTTTCGCTGACTTCCTGTGTCCTCCTCTTTACTGGTTGCTGATGTGTGGAGTTCAGCTGTGTGGACGTGAAGCTTTGGGTGTTATTAAAGACAGTTTGACTGTTTCTATACTCTGTGTGTGTTTGATAGATTCAGTAATAATAAATCCAGAATGCTCTGTGGGTGGAGCTTGGCGAGCACCTTTCTTTCCAATAAATGAGGCCTCATTTCTTACGCGTGGTTCCAGCTCTTCTTGGTATCACAGGGTCAGAGTGCTCCAGAAGGGTTCATTTTTCAGCTTTGGGATTCTTGCAGTGACAGCATGGAGACACTTGCTCGGTAATAAGAAAATAATGAGATCCTACCGCCGGCTTTCACCCTTAAATATCCGTCTTACCTTCTCATCCATGTCGTGTTTTGGTGCATATGCTAAACTGGCCCTCCATGATTTCTTCTTCATGTTTCAGATCATCAAACAAAGCTAGCCTGTAAATACTTCCTCCTCAGAGCAGCATTCATGGTTCCCTCAGTTACAGCGAGTCGGACCACCACCACAGCTGCTGCCGCTGGGATGTTCTCTTTATGAAATCCTCTGTTAGTGTCGTGCTGATGTAACTGGACTCAAACTTTCCAGAGTTCAGCTTTGTCTCATCAGTCCACAGAATATTTCCTCAAAGCTTTACACTGCACTCGCTGACGCCTTCAGCAGCTGCCGGTCGAACCACAGCAGGGAAACTGAGCGGGCTGAAAAAAGCTGCCTTTAATAAACCCGAAGGTCTCTTATCAAGAGGTGCCTGTGGAGTCTGTTCCTTGTACCGGTGGGCCTTTCTGAGAGCTCTAATGGTCTTATTCTCTCATTGTAAAGCTGTCAGTGAACCATCACACAAGAGCAGGTGAGCAGGTGGCCATCGTAGTGCAGGAAGGCCTCAAAAAACCTTATTCTGAGGTCTCTTGGAACAGAAGCATCAGCAGGTTTAAACGTGACGCTAATGACGAGTGAATAATGAAGACGTGTTCAACATACAGTCCCAGCCAACCCCACGGGGCTCGTGGGTGATGAAGTCCCTGCAGTCAGGCTGGATGTGACATCTTTTTGAATATTTACAGCCTTTCCTGTTGAATAATTGATGACACAATCCTGAAAGGGGGGGGGGCACTTCTACTTCCTGCTGAAATGGCGGCTCCAATAGTGGGGGGGGGGGCGAAGACTTCCTGCTGAGTAACGATGGATGATAAAGAAACTCACAGTGGACTGACTGTTATCTGAATCGCTTTTATTTTTAGTGAGTTCTTATCTTATTTTCAGTTTATTACTTTTATTGTTTGTTTATTTATAATAAAAATAAATTTGGAATTATAAGAAAGAAACTATTTTTAACCTTTGTTTATGTTTAACTTGCTATAAGATGGCTGACAGGCTCTGTGTCGCCCCCTGGTGTCATCCAAGTAAATGTACTTGTGCTGTGGAGCTGCACTTTCAGAAGGACACGTGATACGTCATCGCATCCTTGCAGCTGTGCATGGTTTCTATAACACAAATAAGAAACTAAATCTTAAAAATAAATCCTGTGCGGTACAAAGTACAATCTTTTGATCCAGAATAAAGTCAAACAGTATCAGAAAGTAGCACAAGTACATTAAGCGTGTACTTAGTAGAGTAAATCTTTAAGTTGCTTGAAGACGTTTCACCTCTCATCCGAGAAGCTTCTTCAGTTCTAGGACTGAAGAACAGGGGCGATACAATCAGAGCTTTGGGGGTGCTGAGCACCCAGAGAGCTGCCCAGCCAGAGCAAGATAAACTTTACTCGTCACGATGAGACGTCGTCTCTGTCAGTCCCTGCATCCTTAAATGTCTCCAGTTGTCCCGAGTTGTCTCTGACTGTCTCCTTTGTGCATTTAAACGCCTGTTCCTCGTCTGTTGTATTCATCTACGTTATCAGTCATCAGAATTTTACCGTCTCTGTGCAAATTTCTTTATTAAATCATAAGATTCTTAAATTCATCAAGTCTCTCTGTGCCTCTCGGTACGATCTCCCTACCACCCATTTGTTTCACTATTTTCAAATTCGAAATTTTGTTGCCAAGTGTTTCCCAAATTTCCCTCTTTGCCTCCAGAACAGCAGTGGGAAACTACGTTATCATTTATTCCTCATCACAGAGGAACCATTTCGAAACTCTATGATACTATCCCGTCTTTTAGTAACCACTCTAATGTTAAGCTTAAGTGTCCACGGGAAGGAGAACTAGGAATTCAAATCCATGAGGAGTCTTGGGAACAGGCTATAGCGAGGGTACGATCGTCCACCTCCTGCGCTCCTCTTGGACTTATTCAATTTAAGGTCTTACACAGGGCGCATTTCTCTGAATCTAGACTTTCTGAATTGTATCCAGAAGTGGAAAACAAATGTAATGCAAATGCAAGCCCGATCCTTTTATTTAGCAAAACTGTGATTAATAGATAAATATTATTGTTGAGGGGCACAGACAGGACTCTAACAAATAAATAAATAATAAATAAATAATTATTTTGTTTAGGTTGCCTCAACAAAAGGGCACTTTGGGCACCCATCAGGAAAGGGGCGCTCAAGCCCCTCCAGCCCCCCCCCTGCATGTGCCTGTTGGGGATGTTTGATTGATGTTTGATTCCAGCTGGAAGGAAATCTATAATTCATGTTTGGTGTCCTAACAGGAAGTACATCAGCACCTGGTCACATGTTCCCAGCTGATCCTGCTCTTCATGTTCACTCTGAAGAAGATTTTCTGAGACACTGGAAGCTGCAGGAACACAAATGAACCCAGGAAGTGCATATTTGAGCAAAATCAATACTTCATTCTTTATGTTTTATTGAAACACGTTCAGAGTGAGGAGCTTTTTCTTTGCTTCTGTTTTTAAAGCTGGTTCTTAAACCACAACAGGTCCAACTCACCCCACCATGAACATACTCTTATTATAAGCAGTGCACCTATATACAGCTGCAAACCTCTGTCACACACAGTCTGCACAGAGGACTCTCTCAGGACCAAGGGTCATGGTCGGGGGGGGAATGACTGCCTTCAGAATAAAAGATGTGCCTTAATGCTGAAAGTGACACTTTTCAAATGGCACAACTGTTATGTTGAAGGTGCAGATTCTCCATTTAATTTGTTTAAAAAAACCAAAGTGGGCTTCATAGAGAATTGGCAAACCTTCTGGAAGAAACCTGGTCTTGTTAGGAGAGACGGCATCCATCCCACTTTGGATGGAGCAGCTCTCATTTCTAGAAATATGGACAAATTTATTAAACCCCCCTCTGGTGACAGTGGCAGAGAAAAGGACATTAAAGAAACTGATGGACATTATGAACAATGCTGGGCATCCTCTGCACACGGCCATAAACAACCAGAAGAGTCTGTTCAGTGACAGGTTGCTTCTCCCCAAGACAAGAACTAACAGACTTAAAAACTCCTTTGTCCCACACGCCATCAGACTGTTTAACTCCTCTCTGGAGGGGAGAGGGAGGGGAAACAGGAGGACAAAGGAGGGGGGAACAACTAAGCTGTAGTGCCTCTTCACCTCACTGTGCAATACCTTTGTTAATAGTCAACGGTGCAATAGACTCCATACTTGAAATGTGCAATTCACTTGTATTTTTATTTTTTATTCCTATTTATTCTATTTATCCCCTTTGTATATTTTATTTATATTTGTCTCTGTATTTATATATGTGTGTGTGTGTGTGTGTGTGTGTGTGTGTGTGTGTGTGTGTGTGTGTGTGTGTGTGTGTGTGTGTGTGTATATATATATATAACAATTCTGTAACTGTAACTTCGGTCGTTGCTGTGCTTTTTGGAAGTCGAATTTCCCAGAGGAACCCACCCGAGGGATTAATAAAGTTCTATCTTATCTTAAAATATGACTATCCAGAGTTGGGACCAGGAAGCAGAGTTGCAGTCTTACACGCCTCTCTGCAGTGTTACGGCCGGGACCGTTTCAGACGAGTGACAGGACTCAAACGCAAGACGCCGAACAGCTCGTAAATATATATTAAGAATAATGTTTAATGTGCACACAAAATATTCATAAACAAAAGGTGAGCGTAGACGTTAACTAAATAATGATCTGGTCCGGGTCCGGGGATTGGACTGGAAAGCAAGTCACAAAAGGTCCAGGGAAAGGTCGGGGTCACTGTAACAGAATGCAAATGTTCAAAACATAAATAAGGAGGCATATGAATATGTTGTTTGGCTCAAAATCCTCCTTCGTACTGTGTACTTGCCAACGGAGGTCGGAGATAACATAGAGGGGGAGTAATCCGGGTGTGTAAATCCAAAAACTCCTGGCGTGGAGGCAGAGAGGCAGGTAGGTAGTTTTGGTGGTAGCCTGAGGGACTGCC
Source organism: Rhamphochromis sp. 'chilingali' (assembly GCF_963969265.1). NCBI lineage: Eukaryota > Metazoa > Chordata > Actinopteri > Cichliformes > Cichlidae > Rhamphochromis > Rhamphochromis sp. 'chilingali'. The sequence continues at coordinate 38,862,159 of NC_137938.1, read as the reverse complement.
AGAAGGTCCAGCATCCAAGTAGAAGCTCTTCGCCAGGGGTTTAACAGTTAGGTGTAGCTGAAAAAGGGAGGCGCACAAAAAACAAACATACAGTGAAGCAAAAGTGATTCACAAAAAAAACACGTAAGGAAATTATGGTGGTGGCCTGCACTGACTGATGTTTAGCAGAGAATCTGGCGAAGAGAGATTGAGAACGCTGGCCTTATGAGTCCCCGGCTAATTACCCACAGATGTAAGCGATCAGCAAAAACACTGAGGCCCCTCCCAGGGGTGGAGACGCCGGCTCGGAGGGAGACACACTGGCACACACCCGGACCATGACATGCAGCTTCTCTCCTCCTGCTACCCCCCCAAAAACCCATCTCCATAGAGACTGTGTCAGCTTCCAAACAGACCAATTCTGTTTACATTATACATGCTTCCCTTAGGCAGCAGCATCAGAAGGCATAGCATACATTTGACACCCAGCTCTGTCCGTGAATTCAAAGTCCTGCTCCTCACATACAAGGTCTTAAATAATCAGGCCCCATCTTATCTTAATGGCCTTGTAGTACCATATCACCCTATTAGAGCACTTCGCTCTCGCTCTGCAGGCCTACTTGTTGTTCCTAGAGTATTTAAAAGTAGAATGGGAGGCAGAGCCTTCAGTTTTCAGGCCCCTCTTCTGTGGAACCAGCTTCCAGTTTGGATTCAGGAGACAGACACTATCTCTACTTTCAAGATTAGGCTTCAAACTTTCCTTTTTGCTAAAGCATATAGTTAGGGCTGGACCAGGTGACCCTGAATCCTCCCTTAGTTATGCTGCAATAGACGTAGGCTGCCGGGGATTCCCATGATGCATTGAGTTTTTCCTTTCCAGTCACCTTTCTCACTCACTATGTGTTAACAGACCTCTCTGCATTGAATCATATCTGTTATTAACCTCTGTCTCTCTTCCACAGCATGTCTTTATCCTGTCTTCCTTCTCTCACCCCAACCAATCACAGCAGATGGCCCCGCCCCTCCCTGAGCCTGGTTCTGCTGGAGGTTTCTTCCTGTTAAAAGGGAGTTTTTCCTTCCCACTGTCACCAAAGTGCTGCTCATAGGGGTCATATGATTGCTGGGTTTTTCTCTGTATGTATTATTGTGGGGTCTACCTTACAATACGAAGCATCTTGAGGTGACTTTTGTTGTGATTTGGCGCTATTTAAATAAAACAGAATTGAATTGACCTGTGAGTGTTATGGGGCTCAGAGACCAATACGTGGACGTGGACCCAGATATGGATATGAGTATGGGAAGCAATGGTAAGGTTTCTCACAAGCTTTATTTGGTGACACAAAGAAAACCCAGAGAGGTACTGCTACAACGTGTGTCAGATGTGCGGGGCTCTGTGAACAGAGGGAAAGGTTTATCAGCAGAGGCTCAGGAAGCCCGGGGTGTAGATGAGGAGACAGACTGAGTTATGGCAGGTGGAGTGGTAATGGCATGAAGAGAAGCGTGGATAGCCGGGTGAGCATCCAGCAAGGGTGTAAACAACCTCCAGGCTGATTGATAATAACAATAATAATGGATTGGATTTATATAGCGCTTTTCAAGGCACCCAAAGCGCTTTACAATGCCACTATTCATTCACTCTCGCATTCACACACTGGTGGAGGCAGCTACAGTTGTAGCCACAGCTGCCCTGAGCGAGGCTGCCATATCGCGCCATCGGCCCCTCTGGCCAGCACCAGTAGGTAAGTAGGGTAAAGTGTCTTGCCCAAGGACACAACGACCAGGACAGAGAGCCCAGGGATCGAACCGGCGACCTTCTGGTTACAGATACGCTTCCCAACCCCCTGAGCCACGGTCGCCATCTGGAGATCCAGGCAGATGGGGAAAGGTGGTGACCAGCGTCCAAGAAGTGAGCGGGCTGCAGGCAGTGGTGAATCCAGAGACCACAAGGACAGTATGGTAAGTTATCCATAGTTACTTAGTACGGCGAGTAAAGATGGCCTGTTACTAACACAAGTTAGCTGACAAACTGGCGAAGAAGAGATGTGGACACTGGTGTTAAATACTAAGTGGACTGATTCTTATACAGCACTTTTCTACTCCAGAGTACTCAAAGCGCTCTGTACAACGTGCACCATTCACCGTCTCTATACTTGGTGCTTTCTGACTACATGCAGACACATTCATACTCTGATGGATGCATCGGAGGTTAGGATACTTAGCATGCAGGGATTGAACCACCAACCTTCTGATCAGTAGGTGACCTGCTCTACCTCAAAGCTGGACCCTATTAGGGTGGTGTCAGAGAGGTGGATGTTTGTCCAAGATAAGGACGATGCTGGATAATACCGCCCACCCACTCAATGACGTGCTGGCCAGTCACAGGAGCACGTTCAGTGAGAGACTGAGATTACCCATAATGCACCACTGTCTGTGGATTTCTGTACAGCTCCATCTAACGCACAGCACACGGTGAAATTCACAGGTCAATCATATATCATTATTATAACAAAGCATTACATTCATAAATGCCGATATGCTAAATCCCCCCTTCATGGCCTGCTCTTAAAAACTAACTCCTGTAAATCTCTTAAGCTAATAAATAAGCTCCGAGCAATCAAACTGCATAGTTTTTTAGAAGAGTTTGATTTCTCTTAGCCCCTTATTTAAGTTATGTGTCTTGTTTATGGAACCTCACTTGTAGAGAGTTTGTGATCCCCTTGTCTCCTTTATTTCTGTTCCTTGTTTTTCATTCTTTTTTTATTGTTATTTAGTTATTTTTGTATTGGTTATTCATCTTTTTATATTATTATTATTATGTAGATGCGTGTGTATATGCATACGTACACATTTATACACACAGACATGTATACATATATATGTCTGTGTGTGTATGTGTGTTTACTTTCAGTTATTGTCGATTTCATCGTGGTGTACCAACTGTGGCAGTGATGTGTATTCCTCTGATTGGGAGAAAAGAAAAAGGAGGTGTGATTCTGTTCTGAATGATTCAATATGTCGCTTGTCTCTTTGAGATTGTCATTGTTATTGTTCTAAATAAAGTTCGTTTAAAAAAATTAAAATGTCAATCATATATATTTCACCTCTGTAATACTCTGGATGTTTATAATTGAGCGATTTCTTATGTTTGTAACTGTATAATACATTATTTCACTGGTTCAATCTGTTGCTCTCATTGTCTTGGAGCGACTGTAAACACATCATTTCCTCATAAATGATCTGATTCTGATAACATGGGCGTCTGTGGAGACTGACGCTCTGCTGCCTCTGCTGGACACCAGAGGAACTGCAGGCGGCCACCAGAGGGCGCAGTGACAGCGCCGCTGGGCTGTAGAGGCTGTTTGCCTCTGCTGTGCAGCCCTGGTCTGGTTCCTCCCCCCGCTCCTCCCCCGCTCCTCCCCGGCTCTCCGCCCTGAAGGCTGTGGTCGGTCCGGCTGCTCCGCCGCTGTGTGGCAGTGGGAGCTGAGTGGGCTCGGGCTGACACTCCGGAGGGCTCGTGCCTGTGACCTGAGCGGACTTGGAGGATTTACAGCTGATCTGCGCGCACGTGAACGCGCTGAATGTAAGTGTGCTGAAGTTCCGTGTTTTTATCTCTGAACGTGTTTTTACAGCGTTAAAGTTTGGAGACACACTTTTCCTCCGGGGGCAAAGTTCAGGAAGCCCGAGGACGGACAGCTGCGGTCCGCGGGCGCAGACGCTTTCAGGCACGGCGTGTATGGAAGCCCGTTAGTGCCAACGTGCCCGCAGGTGATCCCGTGTGCACACGGTCACAGATGCAGGATGAGCAACTGGCGTGGCAGAGTGGCACCTCTGAGCCTGCCTCTGTGCTGAAAGCTACACTGGGAGACAAGCACGAACCCATCACCCACATCCACAGTGTGTCTGACGCCCTGAGCTGCTCCACGTTCAGGTTGTTTTAGGGGCGGCTGTGGCTCAGGAGGTTCAGCATCCACTGATCAGAAGGTTGGTGGTTCGAAACCTGGCTGCCCCAGTCTGTGTTAGTGTGTGTGTGAACGAGGCGTGACGAGGAGCGTGTTTTCCTGCAGTGGACGGTCTCAGCCCCTAAATCACGGCTGAAACGTGCGTCCGCTGCTGTGGCCCCGAAGCCTCCTCTGCACATCAGTGCAAAACTCATTTTTATTCACTGGCCTTTGACTCAGTGGGTAACTGACACTGTTATTGTTATTTATTTATTGTATTTTTATTATTTCTGCTGGTCAGCCATGTGTTGTTTTTAAAGTGCTGTATAAATAAATTATGGTATGAAGCTTCAATGGCGGTCTCACTTTAGCACAGGCAGGTCTGGCGCTCATGAGGCCGACCGATGGCGCGTATTTGTCTGACATCACGGCGGCTTCATCTTGTTTGTTTAGAGGGTGGACGGTCTTCCAGGAACGCTTCAGGGAGTTTGTCTCCCCCGCCTCGGCGAGGCCTTTAAGGACTGACGGAGCAGATTGTTGGAGTGAGGTGAGGCGTGGCGGCAGCTCGCGCTGTGCTCAGCATGTGATTAGGCTTTGCTTACAGCGAGTTTCACACCTCAGGCCTGGCTAATGCCTCTGTTGTGTCTCTGCAGCTCGCGGCGCTCGGTTACCCAGCTGCGGTGGACGTGGACCACCTGTGGGTGGAGGATGGCCCGCTGGAAGGAAGGCGCCACCCTCCTGCTGGCTCTGCCGGTTCTGCTCAGCCTGCCAGCGGAGGCCCGAACTTACGGCCTGGGTCAAACCCAGCATGACCACGAACGCCTCCAGAACATCACACTGGCTGTCATTTTACCAGAAAACAACACCAGATACCCGTGGGCGTGGCCTCGCATCGGCCCTGCCGTGGACCGGGCCGTCAGAAACATCAACGCCGACCCCACGCTCCTCCCCAACCATCACCTTGTGTACTTCTTCAAGAACAGCCAGGACAAGGATGGGATGTGCTCCGAGTCCGTCGCCCCGCTCATGGCGGTGGACCTGAAACTCGCCTACAACCCGTGGGTGTTCATCGGGCCCGGCTGCTCCTACAGCTCCTCCCCCGTCGGCCTCTTCACCACCCACTGGAGCGTCCCCATGGTGACGGCAGGCGCCCCGGCCGTGGCATTTTCCAGCGGAACGTACCTGTCCATCACCAACACGGGGCCAACGCACAAGAAGCTTGGGCGGTTCGCAGTGCGGATCTGCGAGCATTTTGGGTGGCGGGAACAGGTGATGGTTGTCTTCAGCGACAACAAGAAGGACGACCGGCCGTGCTACTTCGCCATCGAGGGTCTGTACATGGAGCTGAGCAACATCAACATCAGCGTCGAGGAAAGCGTGTTCATGGAGGAGTCCGTGACCTACTCCCAGATCCTCTCCAAAATCCAGGATAACGGGCGAGGTGAGTCCGCGACCGGCCGCCAAATAAACGTGCTTCCAAACTGGTCTCTGTAGGTGACGCCCCCTTCATGACACCTGTACGTTAAGGTCATCTGAATCAAATCAGAGTTTTAACTAAAATTGAATGTGAACAAACACGCTCGAGCAAATCAGAGAGCTGCTCACCTGGACGTGGCATTTTCAGCATGTGGCGAGCTTCGGTGGTGTGCTTTCTCTTTGATTCTCGCAACTGACGTTATGCGACGTCCACACCACACTGTTTTCCTCGCAGCAAAAATTATCTAGAAATCAGCTTTGTCAACATCTTGTGTTAGTCCAGAAAAACCAGCAGGCACCAGGTAGATCGCACCGGTCTGTCCAATCGGAAACCTTTATCTGTGCACAGCATCACCCTGCTGCTACACAAACACACACACGTTGGTAGGGATGGGTATCGAAGACCGGTTCTTGTTGAGAACCGGTTCCCACTGTTTCAGTTCCTTGGAATTGTTTGCCATTTTTGCAAACGATTCCCTTATCGATTCCAGTCGCCCCGAATGACGTCACCACGTTGCGGAGCGTCATTTACCTGGCAGGAAACACGGCGGCTCAAACGCTCAAAAGCTTGGTTATACTTTACGAGAACGGATGACAACAGGGCAACTTGCAATACTTGCAAAGTAGAGATTTCATTTAAGGGAGGAAACACTACGAATATGCAAAAGCATTTGCTCACGAAACACCTGACCTTAAATGAATGTCATGTTTTTAATTCTGGACTCGTGAATCTCAACCCAGCAGCAGCGGTAACGTTTGCACGTCCTCTCCCGTTAATGCGGCAGGTAAATAATCAACTAACATATTATGTTAGCGCGATCTGCCTTATTACAAACCTGCCATTCAGGGGCGGAGCGTGGGGGTGGCTTACTGGGCTTAAGCCCGGGTTGTTTTGTCAGAAGCCCGGGGTCTTTTGGAGTGTAATTTTTTCATAGATGCCTGGCTGACAACTGTATAAAACAAAAAGTACACACAATATTCGAAGCACATAGTGCACACTTGGGGGAATTTATGACTGTGCGTGAATCCCCCCTGATATTGGTATGATCTGAGCTCAGGCACTAAGCGACTGAGCGAGGGGGCGGGGCAGCTGCTGCCTGTGTGCGCTGTTGGAGAAACGGAGCCAGCCATACTAGGAGAGCTTAAGTTTGAGCAGGTACCAAAGCAAATCATTCGTACCGTACAAATAATGTAAATATGACGGTGCATCACGAAAGATTGATATCAAACTGATCACTTGACCAATATTACGTTACTTGCTCTTCAAGTGAATCAACAAATGGCGAAATGAAAAGCCGAACAAATGCTATTTTTTTAGAGAGTCTTAGCTTACGTGTGTTTATTTCATATTTTCAGTTCTTACCCTCCCCGACTAAATCGGTTTCAGTTATGTACTGAAATATAAGAATGGACATTCGAGGGTTCTTTCAAAGAAAAAACTCAGGTAAATGTTATTTTATATATTATGCTTTGTATGTTGTTCAGTATATTTCTATGCAAAATAAGAGGGATTTCAGTACACAGCAGGATATTCACATTTGTAACCAGATATTTACACTTTAGGGAGAAAACATAAAACATTTTTACTGTACAACATCAATTTAGAGTAAACTTTTGTTTTAGATAAATATTGAAATATATTTTGAATTAGTTAAATGTCAGAATAAAGAGAGACAGAGATTTCTGTTTTTTATCACTTTCATCAAATTTAGGAGTACATGTACACTAAGTTTATTGTTAATTAATAAGAAAACTCCAGACGATTCCATTCTGAGCTGAAGAAGCTTCTGATAGGTTAGTAGAGTCCATGTGAGTAAATTGGTGGCACAGCTGTGGATGCATATAAGGCAAAACACAGAGCCTGTTTCTGTGACATGGGAACATCAAGAGATGTCAACCAAAACACCAGGAACAGAACTGTGGAGCTCCATAAGTGTGGCTCAGTTTGAATACAATTTGGTGCCATTTACAATTAAGAAATACAGATAGTTTCTCTCTTTACTCTTAAAGTTAACAAATATGTTTTTTATATTTATCAATCTAAAAAATAAACATTTAGTCTGATTTGATGTTACAATTATAAAAGTGTTTTGATCTGAAGAGTTTGTAAATATGTGGTTTCAACTGTATATTTGATGATTGTCAGCACAAAGAGGGAGAGAGAGGAACAGAGAGGGAGATGGAGAATGAGGACAGAACAGAGATGAACAAGAGCAGGTGAGACACACATGTTAGTCAAATGGTTGTTTACCAAAAGTATCACCGTATCATAGGTCCTCATGTATCTCGTACCTAGTGTTTCTTTTTAGGTTTGTTATTTTTCAAATTCTATATTTATTAAGTTATGCAGGCTTGTTTGCACAACAAGGCTAAATAATTATATAAACTTTTCTCAATCTAAATAGTGAACTTTGGTAGAATTAAAAAAATAAGTGTAGTGCAGGTCTATGATGATTTTTAGTGCTACTATCATCTAGTTCTGATTCTGGTTCTGTCTTGGTTAAGTCCTCAGTAGTCCTGATTTTGAACTGTTGTAGTCCTGTTTTAATTCTGGATCAGTTCTGGGTCTGGTTGAATTGGGGTTTAGTCCTCGTGTCTTGATACAGCCCTGACCTTGTTCTGCCTTGCTGCCTAATTAAAAAACTAGTTTTAGGTGTCCTGCATATGATATATATTTTTCCCTATATGAAGTCATTCTTCTTTGAACAAAACTCAAAACAGAGCCAATTAATCTTTCAGTCATTTCTACCCCCCCCCCCCCCCCCCCCCCCAAAAAAAAAAAAAAAAAAATCCCACATGCATACTACCCTTTTTGGCTAAGCCCCGGGTGTTTCAAATGTCTGGCTCCGCCTCTGCTGCCATTACTGTGCATTTAGTGACCATGATGAGACAGAGTCTGGCTCAGATGCTGCCAGTTCTCGCTGCAGTCTGCCGGTAGCGTCTCCTTTCAGGCCAGGATAGACGAACGTCACCGAGCAGTGACTCAGTTTGTGGTCAAAGGCTTGCAGCCGTTTGCCACAGCAGATGATTTTCAGTAAGTGAATGTGTTTAATTGTAGGCAGGGACATTACTGGATATTCTTGTGTAATTGCTACAGAATAATTTATGTTACACTTTGTTATTGCTACAGAAGAATATTTATTTTATTATTTTACATTTACAGTTTTTTTTCCCGGGGACCCTGTGACACCCCATTGAAGAGCCGCAGGCTGGATCTCTTAAGATCTCACTGTTGGGTTTGTAAGGCCATGTTACTCCTAAATTTCTATCTTGTTCAAAGAGAAGATATAAAACAAAGTTCTGAGCTAATCGACCTTAGTGTTCTCCTTTTTTTTAAAAAGAATCGATAAACAGAATCGAAAATGGAATCGAATCGTGAAAATCTTATCAATACCCATCCCTACACGTCAGGTATTCATAACTTGTAGGGACGTGTAACTGACCGTTTACCCCAAACCACCTTAACCCTGTCACTAACATGCTCCAAACTCGCGGGGACAGGTCCTCACAAAGATATGAATACATGCTCAGAGGAACACACACGCACACACGCACACGCACGCACGCACACACACACACAGAAACGATGTGTGCGTGTGCGATCCTCTACCCCCTCCCCTCCTCTGCAGCAGAGGCAGAAACTCGAGCTGAATCGACCGCGATGCTGTGGCAGGTTTGCCAGAGGAGCTGCAGACACACACCTGTTGTTAAGTCATTTCCTGTCAAAGATGATCAGACCTGCGTTCAGGTTTAATGCCGGAGCCCTCAGAGTCTAAACAGAAGGATTCTGACTCGGTACTGCAGTAAAGCATCGTCCTGCAGTGTAGATAAACTGACAGCAGCTGGCAGTACGGATGCTGGTGCTGAAAGCTGTGTTTCAGTAAGCTGCGTATGTGGATGATTTTACGGTTTTGACCAGATTCTCTTTAGCCTCTGAAGTCCTGCATGGAGCACAGGGCTTTTATTTTGAAAAACCGCTACAGCTTGCCGCCGTAGACCCACATCTGGCTGTTTTTTCCTCGTGACACTCTAACCTGGGTTTCGTGTCCCAGCCGCCGTGCAGATACACCTGCAGAAAAATTCCTGCACTCGGAGCTTCGGCCCGTTCTCCAGCTGAGATCCGTGAGCGGAGATCACGGCCTCGGCCGGGCTGAGGTGCAGACGTGCAGACGAGCTGCCTGCAGGCCCTGACTTTTCAGGGTTTTAGTCATCCACAAAGCGCTCTAACCTTCCTGCGTCGCTCGCTGTCTTTGATCGTCTTTTCATCATTTCTGCTTTCAAACTATAACAGCATAGTTTCTCCAGTACAAAGCGAGGACTTCAAGCGTCCGTGAAGCCGTTCGCACACAGAGCAGGAGCAGGAGGCGAGGCTGGGACTCGCGTGTGATGGATAATTCAGAGAGGCTGGGAGTTTGTGGGAGTGAAAGTCTGTCAGGTCAGCTGAGGGGGAGCACGGGACCTGAGACGTGGTGCCTTCGGCTCAGCCACAGTTTAGCGATGGAGTCATAAATCAAGCGTCCTCTATCTGCGGAGGTGTATCAGTGTGTAAACCCGCCGAGAGCTCGAACAAACAGCCTCAGGCAGCTTCCCTCTCCGGTTCCCACAGAGCCAGCAAACCTCCCGACAGCACATTCATTAACAGAGGTCACAACCTGCCGCCTTATAAGGCCGCCGCGGACGCCTATCAGATCTGTAGGTATTTCCTGCCAAACACACTGAGGCTAATTTTACCTTGTGTCTGCCTTTTGTCTCCTTAATGAAACACTATGAGACAAGCTGCTCTGAGTACAGCTCAGCCTCTTTATTAGGCACGGCATCAGACAGCAGCGAATCAGCCTCAGAGGAGTGTGAGCTGCAGGTGAGCTGCAGTTTGACTCCAGGAGCTCTGCGGTGGGGAAATAAGTCTTCTGCAGGCTACAGTGTGTCTGGAAGCTTCTGGATAATCTGTGCGTTAAAACGCCACGCACGTCTCTGTCAGCACAGCCAACAGGACGATTACACTGAAAGGCTTCACTGAGATAAAAACCCATAAACGGCTTCCTGTGGTTCCCGGTCAGCAGCAGGCAGAATAATCATCCAGTTAGCTCCAGTCTGGACTCCAGTTGACAAGTTGGAGACATGGGTTCAAAGTTTCCTGTGAGCAGAGGCGTCGGTCCTTTGGTGCAGATGAGCCCTGAGAGTTTGCAGAGAAGCTCCTGGGACTGAAGAGCCCTCCAGCTGATTAACCTCTTGCTTCAGCTCATCAGCCCTGCCCTCATTAATAATAATAATAATGTGTATGTGTTAGTCCCCATAGGGAAATTCCTCTGCATTTAACCCATTCAGCCAGTGAAGCAGTGGGCAGCCACCAGTGCAGCGCATGAGGAGCAGTGTGTGGGGACGGTACCTCGCTCAGGGGTTCCTCAGGGTAGCCGTTCAGTTGATTTGAAACCTCGACCTCCCGATCACGACCACTCTACCCTCTATCCCAGTCCACCAAGGGGGCGAGCTCCTAGCTCCTCGCAGCTAACGGGCTAATAGGAGCCGAGAGTGGAACTAGTTTGTAAGTCTCACTGGAGACCAAAGTGAACCCTAACGAGTGCTCTCAGCGTGAGCTCTTTGCAGCACTCGCTGATTCCACCGCGTCACTGTTTGCTGACGCATTAATGCTAATGGCTGCCGGCTGATAACGAGGCCAGCCAGATATGAGAGGTTTTAGGACAAAGTTTGTGTTTTCCATTGTTTAAGCACCGCTTCCAACCAAAGGAGGTGTTGTATCAACAGAAAAGGCTAACTTGGTTTTCATTTTGCAGAAAAAAAGAGACTGCTAAAAATAAAAACACGAGAGGTTTTTGGACAAAGTTTGTTCTCTATTCTTTACGCACCGTTTAAGCCAGTGGTTCCCAAACTTTTTCGCTAGGCCCCCCTTTGTTTTACAAGAAGAATGCTGCCCCCCGGCGCGCACGCACAACCACATCCTCCAACCACACGCCCATATTTTGCTCCATTGCAGTTTACTTCACACCTCAAACATTTAGTAAACAATTAAGCAAATACAAGTAAACTGCAATAAATTACAGGTAATAAAATAAACTACTAACTCTTTTACGCTGCGTCCGCACCTACACGGGTATTTTTGAAAACGCAGCTGTTTCGTCCACGTAAACGACGTTTCGAATCACTGAAAACGGAGATTTTTAAAACTCCTTTTTTTGCGTTTACGTGTGGACGAGGAATACAGAGTTCGTCACGCAACGTCAAAGGTATGTGGCTTTTTCCACGTCACGCTGTGGCCACGTTATTGTTTACATGAGATGAATTGCAGAATGGCAGATAGAGACAAAATACTGTTAATCTGACTGTCTGCAGGTTTTACAGCAGTTACTGTCCCTCCATTTACAAAGGCAGAGGCTCACGGTGTCATTATTTTACATGCAGTTGTTTTTTCCTGTGTAATAATGTTCAACATTGCTATCAAATCAAAAAAAGCCTCTCTGTGAAAATGTGTTCAAAAACATAAACAGCTGTGGGATCCTGTTTGTCTGTGATTTGAACCGGGGGAGCAAATCGTGGCAGGATCAGCCCGATGTTATTTGTATCCCGCTGTAACTTTACTGTTGTTGCTGGTTTTTAATTGCTTCCTGGTCCCAACTCTGGATGGTCACGTTTTGGGGGGTTTAGCCTGGGGACGGGACCAGAGTAGACTACAGTTCAACATAATTTTAGCAAAGTTGATTTAATATTAATTTTTCTGTACAGTCAATTTATAACATACATAGTGTGTTTATTTGTATGTGCGTGCGGTTGTTTTTGGTCAAAGTCGCTCTGAGAGAAACGTCCTACGGCGTGAAAGCTCGTTGTTACGTTGGTGATGTCTGCAGGAAGCAGACTGACGTGGTTCTGGCGGTTCTGGACTACTGAAGCCAAACTGCAGCTCAAACATCCTCTGACATCATGCTCTCCGTGTGCCGTCGCCATGGTGATGAAGCAAGCAGCTCATCCTGAACAAACGTACCCACGAGGCCGTGCTTCAGCCCACTCTGCTGCTTCCTGTCCATCTGGCAGCGGTTAAAGATTAATATGGTGGAATGTCAGTAGTGAGGGGCTGGGAGGGGGCGGGGGGCGACCCGCAAATTTATTGCTTCGCTTTGGATGATGTCACGGCGCCGAGCTGGAAACTGATTGCAGACGTGGAGCTGAGTGCACTGGAAAATCAGCTGATCAGCGATCAGATCTGTGAGGGGGGCTCAGTCTGAGCTGTCACGATGATGAACCACCTGCCGGCAGCCTGCCAACGGGGGTTCAGACACCAACCACCAATCTGCTGTCGTTACTGTTGTGAAGGGGCATGTTCAGACCGGTGGGTGCAGCTGCAACTCAGGTGGCTCATGTACCAATCAGAAAGCTGTTGTTCAACCCTCCTGCACAGGTGTTCTTGAGTACGATGGGTGGTTACAGCTGGTAGGTCTGACCTCGTGTGACTTTAGACATCCGTCGTCGAGCTGTGACCTCTGTCTGTGCTCCTGATCACCTGACAGGTCATGTGATCTGCGGTCTGCTCGACTTTGGGCCGTGTGTGAACCCCAGTGGCGCTTTTCTTTAAACAGGAACTTCTCCACTCTGTGTGAAGGAACAAGAAGTGATCAGAGTGGATGAGCTGATGGAGGATCACCCTGTTTACACGAGAAAGTTTCAGGAACGCATTAACGGCAACAAACACAGCATGTCTTCATCCTGTCTTCCTTCTCTCACCCCAACCAATCACAGCAGATGGCCCCGCCCCTCCCTGAGCCTGGTTCTGCTGGAGGTTTCTTCCTGTTAAAAGGGAGTTTTTCCTTCCTACTGTCGCCAAAGTGCTGCTCATAGGGGGTCATATGATTGTTGGGTTTTTCTCTGCATGTATTATTGTGGGGTCTACCTTACAATATAAAGCACCTTGAGGCGACTGTTGTTGTGATTTGGTGCTGTATAAATAAAATTGAATTGAAAACCTTCAGCCGAACATAACTCAGAGGAACGCTCTGGAGCTTTTCCTGAGCGTCTCAGCTTCAGCCTGGTTTAAACGCCAGTGACACGGCGACCTGATTTTATGAAGGTTCACGTTCGGATGGAGCTGATACTGGAGGGCCCAGAACGAAATGTGCACGGGAATTCTGGGACAGCTGGAAGAGTTGCAGGGATCCTCTGACTGTGACCATCGCTTGCTTGGTCGCCCCGAAGCTTCCAGGTTTGCTCGTCAGTACAGAAATAAAAAGCTCAAAAAGGATTCGGGTCGATTTGGTATGTGTGACACTGACAGCAGGGCCCGCAGAGTAAAAGAGCTGCAGGACCCACACCGGGCACACGTGCACATGTTAGGCCTGAGACCGAATGTGGACGTGGAGGTCGTGCAGAGGTGAACGCTTGTGTCTGTCTGCATCTGCAGCCTGGATTTCTGCTTCGCATGTCCTGAAAGAGGAAGCAGCAGAAACCTGACACAGGAGGAGCGCGGTCCTCTGACCTCAAAGGAAACCAGTGCCAGTACAAGAAGCTGGATACGGCTCTGACTCCATCGTTTCCTCCGAGTGAAGCTTCCTTTTCCTGCGTGCGAGGTCACGCTCAGATACAGACGGCGAGCTAGTGAAGCGGCGGCAGCTTGGCCTGCGCTCTGCTGCTGAGTAAACGGAGACGTCAGCTCTGACTGCCTGCGGTGCTCTGAGCTGACTGCAGCACAGTGAAGCTATCAGGAAAGATTTAAAATGGCAGCGTCATCTCTGAGCGGAGGGTCAGGATACCGCACGCATCAGCAGGATGGCGAGCTTAGAGCGCTCGTTAACCTGATGTTTTCCTTCAGTTAGGAAAAACCCGAGGCTGTGGTTATTTAATGCAGCCACTGTGTCGGCGGGCAGATACAAACACCTTACATCACGTCCTCCTGACCCAGACAGCAAACAACGGAGCGCCGTTTCTGTGGAAACCCACAAAGACTCGCCGCGACAGCCGGCAGGAGCAGCTGGAGTCACAAACATTTCTCTGAGTGCACTCATTTTTCCCGTCTCTGTCAAAACACACAGCTGCCCTTCAGACAGCGTTGTTAAGCTCCTCCTCCTTGTTAGAGGGGGTGGAGCATGAAACCTGCTGAGTTTTCTTCTCTGAAGCAGAGACGGTTGAACTCCTGCAGATGTGGATTGTTTCCTGGTCAATTTAGGTTCATCACGTGG
>NC_137938.1:38535087-38842587 GCF_963969265.1 Rhamphochromis sp. 'chilingali' | reverse complement strand
TGGCTGGGGAGAGGGAGGTCTGGAGCCTGCTGCCCCCGCAACCCGGTCCCGGACAAGCAGAAGAAGATTAATGGATGGCGTGAATGCATACCTCACACAGAGCCATACCCTGGGTCATGGTAACGAACCCGCCTGAGCCCAGGGTCAGGAGCCCTGACGCCCATCGTGGTTTGATAAACCTTCAGCTCCACCTGAGCCACCATCCTCAGGACCTCACAGAGGTTCTCACAAACACACCTGCAGCGTCCTCCTACCTACCTGCTCCCTCATGTTACAGCTGCTGCTCATTGTGAACGCGGCTCATTGCTGACATGGACTGACAGGAAAGCCCACTGTGTGCATTCTACACTTTTTATTAGAAATAAAAGTTGTTACATACTTACATTTACACAAAATGGCAGAAATCAAACCAAGAATGTAAACCTTGTTTTTCATGATTTATTGGGGTTAATAACACTCACCTTCATTCCATTTCCAGAGTGTAACAATCAACCACTTGTGCTGAAATCTACAAAATCTGCTCTGACACAATCATAGGTGTCCGTTGCTACTGACAAGAAAGAAAGCTGTTTTGATGCTATGGACTGAGGCACATTTTAATTGGGTGAGGGGTGGGGCTATGTTATACATTCATTTTTACAATTTATATATTTAATGTTAAATGTAGCTTATGTACATTATTTTAGGGTGTCACATGCCACCCCATGCCACCACAGTAGCTCCGCCCCTGAGTCTAAGGAGTGCCGTTGGGACTTCATTGGTCAGCGTGTTTGTTGACCTTAGCCAAAAAATCCGTGTGAAACTGCACTCAAGTTTCAAGTTAGAAGTACGAATTTCGACCCTACTTTTCTTCCTTTCAGCTGATTGGTCAATGTCATGTTAATCACAAATGTAACTATCCAATCAGAGAACAGATGGGTTTGGTAAATGGTAAATGGCCTGTATTTATATAGCGCTTTACTAGTCCCTAAGGACCCTAAAGCGCTTTACACATTCAGTCATCCACCCATTCACACACTGGTGATGGCAGCTACATTGTAGCCACAGCCGCCCTGGGGCGCACTGACAGAGGCGAGGCTGCCGGACACTGGCGCCACCGGGCCCTCTGACCACCACCAGTAGGCAACGGGTGAAGTGTCTTGCCCAAGGACACAACGACCGAGACTGTCCAAGCCGGGGCTCGAACCGGCAACCTTCAGATTACAAGGCGAACTCCCAACTCTTGAGCCACGATCGCTGTCAGAGGGGCGCTTTTTTGAGCTGCAGGTCCTTGAAGGATAAATGCGCTTTCACGTCTCTTATCGCCTCACCATGATGGAAAACATCTGTGTGTGTCCAAGTAAACTCTTTCTCATAGGTTGATGTGTTCACACAGGGACCTCCAGAGCGTTTTCAAAGGCGCTGTCGACCTCGGAGGGAAAGCAGTGTTGTGGAAACGACGCACTCTTCACTAGTTGGGACAGTTACAAAGCTTTCCTCGTTATGAATGAGCGATACGTTTTTATTAAACATTTGAACATAATACAACACAAACTCTCGTAGAGGAGATAAAGTCAGAGAGATACATGTTTTGAAATGACAAGGATCAGGTGCATCTAGCACACCTGGAGCGATCGCTAAAAAACGATATACAAGCAGAGCTCAGCAGCCAGCGCAACAAATTCTGGATCGTTCGCTCTTAGTTAGCGGTGAGCACAGCGCACGCCGCGTCCGATGTGAAACGGCCTTCATGCTGCATAGTGTGACTCATAGCAGTGGTCCTGGGTCAACCCTGATTTTGTGTTAAAGTAATACTAAAGTAATAAAGGTGTTTCTGAACACTGGTATACCGCAACTGTATCCTTAGCTTATACTTAGCTTGTATGAGCCTTATGGGATCATTTATATACAGATCCTCCAACTTCAAACTGTATTACCCTTTAAGGACCTGCACTTCAAAAAAGCCTCACTCCAACAGCCAAACCCATCTGTTCTCTGATTGGATAGTTACATTTGTGATTGACATGACATTGACCAATCAGCTAAAAGGAAGAAAAATAGGGTCAATTCGTACTTGTAACTTGAAGCTTGAGTGCAGAGTTTCACACGGATTATTTGGCTAAGTTCACACAAATCTTTTTACACATACAAATCTTGATTTACAAGTACAAAATATTTATGACCACAATTTGAGCCCATATGTGTGTGTGTGGAAGACCAGTGCTGGGTGTTTTCTAGAGAAACACCAGCTCAGGAAGTGTGAGGGTGATGGAGGAAGGTGATAGTTGTAGATGGAGGTGATGTAGGAGTACCAAAAGTGCAGCTACTAGGAGGCTGACTGTCCAATCAGACTGCGTTTTCCCTGCAGAGGTGAAACCTCATTGACTCACACTGAGGCAGGAAGGAAAGAAAACAATCAGATGTGTTTGTCTGTCAGCGTGAACATTAGAACAGGTGTGGAGCAGGTGAGCTCAGCCATGAAGGCAGAGGGGGGCGACCCACAGGTCTGTGCTGCGCCGTGGGCTGACTCTGATCTTCATCTGTGACTCTTCCTCTCTCTCCTCCTCAGTGGTCTTCGTCTGCTGTTCTCCTGACGTCTTCAGGAAGTTGATGGTTGAGTTCAGGCGGGAAAATCTCACTCACGAGCAGTACGTCTTTTTCTATCTCGACGTGTTCGCCGACAGCCTGAAATCTGAACACCGCCAGCCGTGGCGCCGCGGGGACCGTGAGGACGCTATTGCCAAGGAAGCCTTCCAGGTATGGCATCAGTATCCAGGAGGAGGTCGGTCAAAGAAACCAGACTCTCCTGACTGCAGCTGACTCCACATGAACCTCACTGCCTTATACATCATACGTGATACATGACACGCTCTACTTTCAAGATCAGGCTTCAAACTTTCCTTTTTGCTAAAGCATATAGTTAGGGCTGGACCAGGTGACCCTGAATCCTCCCTTAGTTATGCTGCAATAGATGTAGGCTGCTGGGGGATTCCCATGATGCATTGGGTGTTTCTTCTTCACTCACTAGTTAATAGACTTAATAGACCTCTCTGCATTGAGTCATACTTGTTATTAATCTCTTTTTATTTCATGTTTTTTCTTTATTTTTACTACATTTTTACATCGTAGATACAAACTGAAGACATTAAATATACAAAGCAAGATATGTGGAATATGTAGCAAAGAAAAAAAGATAAATAACTAAATATTAGGGGTTGTTGCGAGATCGATCAACTTTAGACCAGACAACAAACGACGGAGACTCCGGAAAAGTGCAATCAAACGATGAGTTTTATTATCACAGGAGAACAACCAACCATCAGCATACAGAATGTGTTGCTCTGACAAGAATACACTGGGTTCTGGTTTTATAGGACAAAATATCACACCTACGTCAATACAGTTCAAAAATACTTGGTGACAGACGGGCAACAGTTCAACCCGTACAGGCAAGGGTTCATCACCTACACTTCTAATAACTATAAACTGACATATAACTTCTCCTTTCTTCATTACTTGCCTTTTAAGGTAATAACTTCAGGTCTCAGCTTTTCTGAGAGCTAATAATTGGACCCTCGTCATTAATCCCTAAGTAGAGTACTTTGCAGCCAGTCTCAAACTGAAGCAGAAGACGCTTAGGCCTTCGCTCAGACCTGCTACTAGATTAATATGTGTATTGTAAGCGTGCATGCAATTAACCTGCTATGTTCTCATCTCCCCTCAGCATGTATCATCTGGACACTCTCACCAGTGAAGCTTAAAACCTTCTCGAATGGAACATCAACTCTAACCAAGCACATTTATGCATTGTGTATAAAATGAACTCAACCTATAAAAATAGAAAGGTCAATGTGATGACAGACATATTCAATGCAATTTTATAAACCCTGTAGGAAATATTACTGATAAATGATACTGTGAAACATGTTATTAATACAATATCCATACGATACTTGTATGGATATTGAACCGTTCGATACAGTGCTTTCGGTTCGGTACGCATATGTATCGAACAATACAACATTTTTAATTTATTTTATCAACTGTCCTTCTGACGATGCTGTCTGTGTTGAGCGCTCAGTGGATCTGCGCTCGACAGTGCAGCCTAGGCGGAGTAGTCGAACGCAGATTCACTGAGCGCAGGGCAAGCTAGCAGACAGAAGCTAAGCTCTCCTTGCAACATGGCAAACTGAACCTCCCCCACCCTCATTCAGATCTGGCGTTTGGAATTATTTTGGTTTTCAAGTGACGTATGACCCTGAAGGTAAGCGCGTCATGGACTAAAGTAAAACAGTATGTTGGATGTGCCATGCAATGCTCAATTACATGGGTGGGAGCTAGTGTGTTAGCGCAGTTAGCTCATTAACGTGTTGGCCGTCCAGCCCCACGCACGGGGCGATTGGCGGTAACTTGTTAACGGAGATTTGCCGTGTTGTGGCGTTAACGTCATTTCAGATTAACGCTGACAGCACTAGTGGGAACACAACGAATATGACTGCACATTTACTCCGACATCATCCTAGTGCAAAGACAAAAACAACAAGCAGCATGCTACTAACTTTACCCGAGTCATTTAGACAGCCGTTAGCACAGGATTCTCCTTATGGGGACCTGATATGTTTAATATGCTG
Organism: Rhamphochromis sp. 'chilingali'; assembly: GCF_963969265.1. Taxonomy (NCBI): domain Eukaryota; kingdom Metazoa; phylum Chordata; class Actinopteri; order Cichliformes; family Cichlidae; genus Rhamphochromis; species Rhamphochromis sp. 'chilingali'. The sequence goes on along the minus strand of NC_137938.1, from coordinate 38,837,977 downwards.
CTGAGAATATAGCCCAGAAGAAGCGTATAGTAGAGCTTTTATTTTGAAAGAGCCATTTCTCTGTAATAAACTCTCTTTTCCAAAGATGAGGGATTCCTCAGATATTTATTATTTTATTACTTTGTTGTTTCAGCAACATTAAATTTAAAAACTGTACTTTTGAGTTAAAATATATATTTATAATTTTAATAAATGACAAATTAAAAAGGCATGAACTTTTTTTTTTGTATCGAAAAAATATCGAACCGGGAATTTTGTGTATCGTTGCAGCCCTACTAATATGTTTTATACACCGCGTTCCAAATTATTATGCAAATTGTGTTTAAGTGTCATAAAGATTAAATAAGTTGTTTTTCAATTAAATGGGATTGTGTCTCAGAGCTCTTTGGATGACTGAAATCAATCTCGGACACCTGTGATCATCAGTTTGCCAGCTGAGCCCAATTAAAGGAAAACTACTAAAGAAGGATGTTCCACATTATTAAGCAGACCACCATTTTCAAGCAACGTAGGAAGGAAAAATGATCTCTGCTGCTGAAAAGCATAAAATAGTTGAATGCCTTGGACACGTAATGAAAACCTTGGCTGAGTCAGAGCACACATGGGTTCCTGCAGGTAAAGGCACAATGATGCCATTACAAAGCAGCAAACACATATTTGAATCTGCTGGTGCCTCTGGAGGCCTGCGAACATGAAGCTATAGGATCCTCCAGAGACTTGCAGTTGTGCATAAACCTTCTATTCGGCCACCCTTAACCAACACTCACAGCAGAAACGGCTGCAGTGGGCCCAGAACTACAGTGGGGCAAAAAAGTATTTAGTCAGCCACCGATTGTGCAAGTTCCCCCACCTAAAATGATGACAGAGGTCAGTAATTTGCACCAGAGGTACACTTCAACTGTGAGAGACAGAATGTGAAAAAAAAATCCATGAATCCACATGGTAGGATTTGTACCGGGAGGGAGGGGCGGGGCCATCTGCTGTGATTGGTTGGGGTGAGAGAAGGAAGACAGGATAAAGACATGCTGTGGAAGAGAGACAGAGGTTAATAACAGATATGATTCAGTGCAGAGAGGTCTGTTAACACATAGTGAGTGAGAAAGGTGACTGGAAAGGAAAAACTCAATGCATCATGGGAATCCCCGGCAGCCTACGTCTATTGCAGCATAACTAAGGGAGGATTCAGGGTCACCTGGTCCAGCCCTAACTATATGCTTTAGCAAAAAGGAAAGTTTGAAGCCTAATCTTGAAAGTAGAGATAGTGTCTGTCTCCTGAATCCAAACTGGAAGCTGGTTCCACAGAAGAGGGGCCTGAAAACTGAAGGCTCTGCCTCCCATTCTACTTTTAAATACTCTAGGAACAACAAGTAGGCCTGCAGAGCGAGAGCGAAGTGCTCTAATAGGGTGATATGGTACTACAAGCTCATTAAGATAAGATGGGGCCTGATTATTTAAGACCTTGTATGTGAGGAGCAGGATTTTGAATTCTGGACTTAACAGGAAGCCAAAACAGGAGAAATCTGCTCTCTCTTTCTAGTCCCTGTCAGGACTCTTGCTGCAGCATTTTGGGTTAGCTGAAGGCTTTTCAGTGAGTTTTTTGGACATCCTGATAATAATGAATTACAGTCGTCCAGCCTGGAAGTAATAAATGCATGAACTAGTTTTTCAGCGTCACTCTGAGACAGGATATTTCTAACTTTAGAGATGTTGCACAAATGGAAGAAAGCAGTCTTACATATTTGTTTAATATGTGCGTTGAAGGACATGTCCTGGTCAAACATGACTCCAAGGTTCCTCACAGCGTTACTGGAGGCCAAGGTAATGCCATCCAGAGTAAGAATCTGGTTAGATACCATATTTCTAAGATTTTCAGGGCCGAGTACAATAACCTCAGTTTTATCTGAATTAAGAAGCAGAAAGTTAGCGGCCATCCAGGTCTTTATGTCTTTAAGACATTCCTGCAGTTTAACTCATTGGTGTGTGTTATCTGGCTTCATGGACAGATAGAGCTGGGTGTCATCTGCACAGCAGTGTAAATGTATGCTATGTCTTCTAATGATACTGCCTAAGGGAAGCTTGTATAATGTAAACAGAATTGGTCCTAGCACTGAACCCTGTGGAACTCCATAATTAACCTCAGTGTGTGAAGAGGACTCTCCATTTACATGCACAAACTGGAGTCTATTAGATAGATATGATACAAACCACTGCAGTGCAGTACCTGTAATACCTACAGCATGTTCTAATCGCTCTAATAGGATATTATGGTCGACAGTATCGAACGCTGCACTGAGGTCTAGCAGGACAAGCACAGAGATGAGTCCACTGTCAGAGGCCATAAGAAGATCATTTGTAACCTTCACTAAAGCTGTTTCTGTGCTGTGATGAGCTCTTAAACCTGACTGAAACTCTTCAAATAAACCTCTGCAGATGATCTGTTAGCTGTTTGACAACTACTCTTTGATATAAAGGAAGGTTGGAGATTGGCCTATAATTAGCTAAGACTGCTGGGTCTAGAGATGCTTTTTGAGTAAAGGTTTAACTACAGTCAGCTTGAAGGCCTGTGGTACATAGCCGATCATTAGAGATAGGTTGATCATATTTAAGATCGAAGCATTAATTAATGGCAGGACTTCTTTGAGCAGTTTTGTAGGAATGGGGTCTAAAAGACACGTTGATGGTTTGGAGGAATCAGCTAAGAGAAACAACAGTCCATCATTAGTTTAAGAACTGAGGGTCCGTCAGTTTGGAAAATTGCTAAAACTTTGAATGTGTCCCCAAAATCCATCAAGCGCCACGATGAAACTGGCACACATGAGGACGCCCCAGGAAAGGAAGACCAAGACTCCCCTCTGGTGCTAAGGATAAACGTATCTGAGTCACCAGCCTCAGATGAGATAGATGCCACACAGAGCTCCAGTAGCAGACACATCTCTACATGTTCAGAGGAGACTGTGAATCAGGCCTTTATGGTCAAATAGCTGCTGAGAAACCACGACTAAGGAAAAGCAACAAGCAGAAGAGATTTGTTTGGACCAAGGAATGGACATTAGACCAGTGGACATCTGTGCTGTGGTCTGATGAGGTCAAATTTGAGATCTTTAGTTCCACCTGCCGTGTCTTTGTGTGATGCAGAAAGGTGACGGATGGTCTCTACATGCATGGTTCCCACTGTGAAGCTTGGAGGAGGAGGTGTGATGGTGTGGGGGAGCGTTGCTGCTGACACTGTTGTGGATTTATTCAAAACTGAAGGCACACTGAGCCAGCTTGGCTACCACAGCATCCTGCAGCAACACACCATCACATCATTGATTTATCAACACCACAATGACCCCAAACACACCTCCATGCTGTGTAAGGGCTCTGTGACCAGCAAGGAGCGCCATGGAGTGCTACGCCCGAAGGTCTGGCCTCCACAGTCACCTGACCTAACCCCAGTGGAGATGGTTTGGGATGAGATGGAGCACAGAGTGAAGGCAAAGGGCCAACAGGTGCTCAGCATCTGTCGGAACTCCTTCAAGCCTGTTGGAAACCATTTCAGGAGACGACCTCATGAAGCTCATGGAGGATAGGGTGGGTGGATTTTACGAAGAATGTAAATTATCAAACGTGTTTTGAGTTATTTCACACTTTGGTGTTTACTACATAATTCCATCTGAGTGTTCATTCATAGTTTCGATGCCTTCAGTGAGAATCTACAATATATATAATCATGAAAATAAAGAAAAACCATTAAAAGAGAAGCTGTGTCCAAACTTTTGAGTGCTAGTGTACATCACAGGTCATAGGTCAGTCTCAGGTGACCCGAAACGCCTCCTCCTGTCTGCAGAGTCAGGTGGGTGGAGTTTGTAAAGCAGTGAAATGATTGGATGGATTTACTGTGCAGCTCTGAGCTCCAGTGTGCTGCACGTGGACCTCGCCGTGTTTGTTCTCGCAGCTCCTCGCAGGAATCCGAGGAACCGTTTAAATCGCTCGTCACGTGTAGCTGCAGTGGTGTGAGAGGAAGAAACACTCATTAATCTGATGACTGCTGACGACTTGCAGCTGCACCTGGAGCGCCATGCGTCCTCACGGCTCGCCCTCGTTATGGAGTAATCACGCAAGCAGATCGGGCGCTGTAATCTTGGAGGAAAGGTTACGCTGATTAACCCAAATCTCTGCCTGACTTTATATCATAAATATGAGCTTCAGCTGAATTCAGCCCAAAGTTTCCAGCGTGATCTCCCACCTGCTGCCTCCTCAAACACCAGCACGAGTGAACGAGTGAAGAGAAACATGATTTCCATCAGCGCACATTTACTCATGACAGAGAACATGTCAAACATTTAAACACAGAAGATCTGCCAAAGTCAGCGAGCTAAAGAGAAACAGTTGGAGGAAGATTTAAGGGTGAGCTGGCAGCAGGTGGGTCACATGGTCATCTCAGAGGTTCTCCAGCCTGTTTCAGAATCACGTTCCTCGCTGTGGACATCGACACAGCATGATGTCATCAGCAAACTCAGAGAATCTGGAGGAATCTCTGTGCGCAGGGAGGAGGCTGTGTGTGAGTGTGTTACTGTGTGTGTGTTACTGTGTGTGTCCTCTGGTGCGACTCCCGGCTGAGACGGGACGGTTCATTGGGGAGGAGTCACGGGAAAACGACGTCAGCAGCAGGATCCCGGTGAACCTTCATTCTGTTCACTTCCTGTTAATCATAGTGAAAAGTTAGCTGCAGTTCACCTAGGGGGCGCTGTGAGATCAAAGTGAGCGGAGCTAAACAGAGGCTGTGTCCCAATTCAGGGTCTGCACGCTTGAAGTACGCATTTCAAGTGCGGTTACGTCACCGCCACGCGACGGCGGTCCCAATTTGAAGTGTACTTCAAATGCATACTCCAAATGCGCCGTCGATTTCCCCAAATATCAAGCGTGGTCCGGTGCACGCTTCGTGGTCCCATATATCCCACAATTCACAGCGCGGCGGTGGGTGTGGATAATTTTGCCGCAAAATACAGCAAAAGGGAGCGGCCGAAGAGTGAACTGTCAAAAGTAAGTAGTGAATATGACGTCACTTATTTATGCGCGAATGTTTAATAATGAAGAACATTAATAAAACATTGCTGTTATGTGACAATAGTGATGTTTGTACTTTCAGCGTTAACTTGGTTTTAAAACATATATATATATATATATATATATATATATATATATATATATATATATATATATATATATATATACTGGCAGCACAAATGAACCAGCTGCTAGTTAACGAGAGACACCCGGAATGGCTAACTGAAGGCCGGAAGGGACCGGTCCCCTCCAACTACCGACCAATAACCTGCCTCAGTACTACATGGAAGCTCCTGTCAGGCATCATATCGGCTAAGATGAACAGGCACATGGGTCAATACATGAGCGGGACACAGAAAGGAATTGGCAAGAATACCAGAGGCGCAAAACACCAGCTACTGGTAGACAGAACAATCAGCCGAGACTGCAAGACCAGACTGACCAACCTGTGCACTGCCTGGATTGATTACAAGAAGGCCTATGACTCAATGCCCCACAGCTGGATACTGGAATGCTTAGAATTGTACAAGATCAACGGGACCCTAAGAGCCTTCATCAGGAACTCAATGGGGATGTGGCGTACAACACTAGAGGCCAACTCCAAGCCCATAGCACAAGTCACCATCAAGTGCGGGATCTACCAAGCAGATGCTCTGTCCCCACTGCTGTTCTGCATAGGCCTGAACCCCCTCAGTGAGATCATTAACAAGACTGGCTACGGATACCGACTACGGAACGGAGCAGTTGTCAGCCACCTCCTGTACATGGATGACATCAAGCTGTATGCCAAGAGTGAACGAGACATCGATTCACTGATCCACACTACCAGGCTATACAGCAATGACATTGGAATGTCGTTCGGACTGGAGAAGTGTAGTCGGATGGTATCAAAGAGAGGGAAGGTAGTCAGAACTGAGGGGATTGAACTACCAGAAGGCAACATTGCAGACATAGAGGACAGTTACAAGTACCTGGGGATCCCACAGGCGAATGGGAACCATGAAGAGGCCGCTAGAAAAGCTGCAACCACCAAGTACCTGCAGAGGGTCAGGCAAGTCCTGAGGAGTCAGCTGAATGGTAAGAACAAGATCCGGGCCATCAACACGTACGCCCTGCCCGTGATCAGGTACCCTGCTGGAGTAATAGGCTGGCCAAAGGAGGAGATAGAAGCCACTGACATAAAGACAAGAAAGCTCCTTACCATGCATGGAGGGTTTCACCCCAAGTCCAGCACCCTGAGGCTGTACGCTAAGCGGAAGGAAGGGGGCCGGGGACTGGTGAGTGTCAGCACCACAGTCCAGGATGAGACAACGAACATCCAAGAATACATTGGGAAGATGGCCCCAACTGACCGAGTGCTCAGTGAATACCTCAGGCAGCAGAAACCCAAGAAAGAGGAGGGAGACGAGGAACCATCATGGAAGGACAGGCCCCTGCACGGTATGTACCACCGGCAGATAGAGGAGGTGGCTGATATCCAGAAATCCTACCAGTGGCTGGACAAAGCTGGACTGAAAGACAGCACAGAGGCACTAATCATGGCAGCACAAGAACAAGCTCTGAGCACAAGATCCATAGAGGCTGGGGTCTATCACACCAGGCAAGACCCCAGGTGCAGGCTGTGTAAAGATGCCCCAGAGACAATCCAGCACATATGTCAGATGGGACGACGGGAGGGTTTAAAAACTGATTTTTTGAGCACTTTTTGAACTTGTGAAAGCAAATTAACTTAACTTTCGTTTAATTTTAGGTTGTAAGAAATTATTTGGTTGACTTTTGTTTATAATTTTCCTCGAAATAAACGCCATATGATTTTAAACAATGGAGTCAGAAGTGCTTTCTAAAAGAAACCTCCCGTTGCCACCCACAGCCTTTTCTTGGACGCTTTTGGTGTTTGGAACATAAAAGGCCGTGACAGGAGCAGCGGGGTGAAGGTGACGCTGTCAGGAGGCTGCTCGCTTCACGCCCCAAACCAAAATGGAGGACGCTGTAAAGCGCCTCGCAGTGCTGTGACGTCGCTAACAAAAAGCGTTTACTGCAGGAGAAAACCTGTGAAACGTCTAAAGGTGGAACCATTTCTGCTGAGCTCGACAGCGCCCCCTATGGAGCAGGAAGTCACAGAGCCCCTTCAACCTGGACGAGCTCGATGAAGTTAGAAATATCCTGTCTCAGAGTGACGCTGAAAAACTCGTTCATGCATTTATTACTTCCAGGCTGGACGACTGTAATTCATTATTATCAGGATGTCCTAAAAACTCCCTGAAAAGCCTTCAGCTGATCCAAAATGCTGCAGCAAGAGTCCTGACAGGGACTAGAAAGAGAGAGCAGATTTCTCCTGTATGGTGCCGTCATCCATCTTTTATGTACAGTGTGTGGATTTGTGCAGCTGAAGCTCTGATGTCAGGCGTCTTCCTCACAGCACGTGTTTACTTCCTGTTTCATGTGAGAGGAAGCTCACGCTGGCTCCGAGTTTGACTGGACATAAATATTTTATCTGATTTCTTATAAAAACATGTAAAAGATTAATTATGGATCTGTGATGCGCCTTGTGTTGCTGTGTCCTGTCCTCATTCGTTAAAACAAAGACTCATAATAAATCTGTGTGTGGTTTCCAGAATGTGAAGATCCTGACGTACCGAGAGCCTCAGAACCCCGAGTACCAGGAGTTTGTCCAGAACCTGAAGGCAGATGCCAAGGACATGTTCAACTACACCATAGAGGACTCACTGGTCAGTGTGTGTGTGTGTTCAAACTGGACACTTTACTAGGTACACTTTGCCAGCAGGGGGGTGGAGCTTGTTTCTCTACACAGCTGCTGCAGATGTGTCGGCTGCTCTGAGGGTCTCTGACGTGTGAGGACAGCAGGTTTTATTTCACACATCCATAATTTTCTGATTAAAACGAGATGATGACAAAGTAAAAGGTGAACAGAGATGAGATCAATCACCTCGACACTTTTATCGATGAATAACCATGAGATGAAAATATTCTGGAGACCAGATCCAATCAGAAGCACTGAAGCTGTCCAGCTCTGTGAGTCTGTGTGGTTGCAGTTTCCTGCTCTTGCTGGCACAGTGTGCTCTTCTGCAGAGCAATGAGTGGTGATTGGAGTTCAGGTCCCTGCAGATGCACAGCGACCACGCCACGCTCACAGCCTCTTCAGGGCCGTTTTTCTGCCCACGAGTGAACAACGCGCTCGTCCTGAGGCCGAATCGTGAAGCTGGCTGCTTCTGAAACATCTATTGCTTCATCGTTTCCTGAAGCGCTCACTCCCAGCGGGAGCGCTGGCTGATTAGATATTCTGACAGGTTAATAGGAACATGTCAGGCGCCGCTGCTGCTGCACAAAGAGCAGCGATGTGATAGATACTGGAGGAAGTGATGTCATTAAACATCACGGTGCCACTCTGAGCTCTGAAGATCAAATTATTATGCAAATCTGTGATTAGAGGCGAGGCAGCGAGGAGGAGCTGATCCTGTCACGCCGAGCAACGCTGACTTTGCTCGTCAGACGACGGCGTGTGTCTCGCTTCCTGCTGACAAAAACAAGAGGTGAAAGAGAACTGCCGGGAGGGTGGAGACAGACCCACAGTTTAAAGTTTCGCAGGGAAACATCACGAATGAAATCCTGTACCGCCTGGAGCGTTTGTTCCCGGGTCAGCGTGCAGCTGCAGAGGGATCGGGCCGGGCCGAGCGGCTGAGGAGGAGCTCCACCCGTCCAGTTTCTGGGTCTCCAGCCCCACCTGTGCTGCGTTGATGCTTGGCCATCTCTGATGGCCTCAGCAAAAACGGACGCCACAAGACTGTAGCGGTAGTAACCAAGGAAACGGCAAAGAAGTCACAGGTGTGGGTAGAAGACACCACCTGTGTGCACACAAGGTGTTGTGGTAGAGGCCTGAGTGGTGTGTGTGTGTGTGTGTGTGTGTGTGTGTGTGTGTGTGTGTGTGTGTGTGTGTGTGTGTGTGTGTGTGTGTGTGTGTGTGAACGACTGACCCTCTGTGTGTTTCTTGCAGATGAACATCATTGCTGGAGGCTTTTATGACGGCCTGATGCTCTACGCTCACGCTTTGAACGAGTCCATGTTGGCGTCCAACAAGCGTCCGAACGGGAAGGACGTGACCCCGAGGATGTGGAACCGAACCTTCCCCGGTCAGTGCTCGCCGTTCGTCTCCTTTAAAGCTGACGCTTACCATTTCCACCTTTGTGACGGAGGCTGTTTGGTGCGACTGTGCAGCAGAGCTGTTCTGCAGGTGTGTGTGTGTGTGTGTGTGTGTGTGGGGGGGGGGGGGGGGGTCGTGGTGCTCTGTGAGTGACGGGTGGGGTTGGGTGAGTAAAGCTCGGTTGGGGGGGATTGAAATGATGATGGTTTGGTGTAGGACTGGGCGATATGACCTCAAAATTCACATCTTGATATTCTTTAGCTGGATGGTGATATAAGATATAGATCTGCATATTTTTAAAGCCATAAAGTAAGAACAAACAGAGTTCTCAGTCACAGCTGTGTCCCAGATCTCACACAGGCACTTTTATTAACAAACAGCGCAGATGTACAAGAACAAATTACTCAGAAATAAGTTATGAGCATTCATTAAATAATAATGCTCCATAAATAAAAGAAAACAATGTTGTTTTTGTGCATAACAAAGAGCTCACAACTGAGCAGTCAAAATGTGAACTAACAGACGCTGAGCGTAATCACAAAGATTTCACAGCTGCTCTGTTCTGAAGTTCTGCTGCGTGACCGACAGCCTGGAGTTTGAAATCCGCTTCGTGTCTCTGAACAGGAGCCGTCTGTGGTCCTTATACGCACACAGTACGGTAACATTACGATGAAACACAGTACGTATCACTCCGCGAGGCTCCTCGGCTAGTGATGGTAAATTTGATTCTTTTTACTGAATCGAGTTTTAATGAGTCACTCACCAAAGTGAATCGGGTTTTTTCAGTCATTTGATTCACTGAGTCAGTCGACCAGAGAGTGCAAAAAATTTACATTTTCACTCAAACTTAATTTGTTTCTCTTTTCATGTAAATCCTACTGCTAAGATGAATGATTCTAAAAGAAAACTATTTTATAGAGCAAAAAGGAGCAAAAACATTTCTAAAATTAAGCAATTTCCTATCAAAATTGCTTAATAAACATTTATTTTGTTTATTTGTATTTTATTAGTATTTTCCTTAAATGTGTCAAATATATATTTTTTCATCTAAATGTCCACTGAGCTGTGAGCCAGGGGGCGGTAATGCGCCTTAACATTGGTTGCCAACCAAGAAGAAGAAGAAGCTGTGAGCCAGGAGGGAGGGGGTGAGTAGCTCAAATGTGCTGTTAGCATGTTAGCAGAGCGATGCTACTGTGAACCGAGGAGCTATTTTCTTGATGTGAGCTTCTACTCAGGGTTTTTTCTTCCAGTTCAGAGCAGAAATTCTTTTGTTAAGATACTGGATGTTGTGTTTTTCTCCACAATTTTAATTATAAGGTAGATACATTGCTGCTAACAGCAACAGGGATGAGTCAGTGAGTCAGTTGGGCTTGTGAATCATGATTCATGAGTCAGTAAAGTGATTCTCGAGTATTGAACGATTCGTTCATGATTCGCGCATCACTAGTTCAGTGAAGGAGAGGCGGAGCAACGCAGCGTAGAGACAAAAGTGGACGAAAGAGGCAAACTTGCGGCTCCAGAAGTATAATTATAACGCAACATAAACTTTATCGATATAAATGTTATTGTCACATCTCGTATCTCGTATAAAAATATATCAATATATTTAAAAATTCGATATATCGCCCAGTCCCAGTTTGGCGGGTAAAGAGGGATGGGTGAAGCAGCACGTGCTGTTTCTGCGGCAGGTAACCGACACGCAGCGCCGCAGTGTTGTTGTGTTGACGTGTTACTGTGTTGCATTGCATTTTTTAGTGTTTTAAGACTCGGTCGCTCGGCAGCCCACTGTGTGTCAGACACGCTGTGAGGAAGCAGCAGGAACAGGACGCTGTGGTTGTGGACGCCGCCGACGTCTCCGTCAGACAGGACGCTGTGGTCGTGCAAACCGCCGCCGTCTTCCTGAGACACTTTCTGAGATTTTCTGTGGTTTCAAATAAAACCTTGAAACTGCCGCTGGTCATCCCAACGTCGCACACTGGAAGGTGGTCGAGCTCAGCCGGCGTAGGTGCACGCCATCCTGCAGGAACACGGCAACGAGCGAGCTGACTCCACAGAGCTCATCGGCTCAGCTTCTGTGGGACGTTCTGGAAAAACCATCACAGCGTCCCAGTGACCGTCAGAGGTCTGAGGGGTCTCTGCGGGTCAGGTGGAAGGCGTGAAAGGCTTCAGGGCTGTGATGTCAGAGACGCTGGTCGTGACTGAAGCTGAGAGCTTCGTATACGACCGCGAGTCATGTGATGACGGAGACGTGAACGGCTTGCAGTCTCCCGTCCACATCAAAATGTTTCGATGAACGTCAGCGTCCCTACTGAGATGGAGGACGAGAGAGTGACCTTTGACCTTTGTGACATGTCTAAAGTGCCAAACAGCAGCCAGGTGGTTGCAGTTAGAAACACTCGTCCGACAGGTGAGACCCAAGCAGACGTGGGCTGGTGCCGCTCCGCCAGGTGTTGCGGTGCAGGTAAAGGTGTGCAGACAGCAGTCTTTCCTCAGGATCAGCAGCCAGTGCTGCTCCGGGGGAGACGCTGATATTCAAGAGGCTTTGTGAGCGCTCCTTTCTCTGATTTTTCTCCTGTTACTGAAACGCTCTGACCTCCTCGCCTCGCTGTCAGCCAGCCCTGGACATCTCCTAAAAATATCTTGGAAATCGAATCATGTGAAACCAGAGTCCTGCTTTCAGCCTGTCCTCCACCCGCCTGCCTCTCCTCTGCTCCGTCCTGTCCACATCCATCACGGTGAGGCCTCGTTAGCGTCACCGTGTCTGCACTCACGCAGACGAGACCGCTTCAGCCAACGAGCCTCCGTTTATGCACTCGTGCCTTAATGGTGTTCTCGTAAAAGCATCAAAGGTGATTTACGGTGTTGAGCACAAAGTGTTGGTCATGTGACAGATCTGCAGAAACATTTGAAACTGTTCACACCCTCAATTTATTACAACAGCCAATCAGAGAGAGTCTACTGAAGAGAGGGCGAGCTGGGGAAATGGTCCTGCCCAGACTGCCAGCTGTTCCTAAAAAGGGCTGTCACCCACCCGACTGAAAGGATGGAGATTTGATTTGTGGATGCTGCGATCGTGTCCTGACTGGAAAAGGCAGATTGTGGATCGTTGAACGCTCTCTGGCAGACGTTATCACGTTTCCCTGCGAATAAACAGTGAAGCAGACTTCCTGTGGTGTGAAATGTGACTCCTGCTAGGAGGAGGCTGGTCTCCTCCTTCCCCGAGCTGACCCTCCCCCTCTGTTTCCAGGACAGCTGTCACTGAACCCGGTCTGCACGCACTCTTTATTTGAAATGTTTATGAGCGCAGACACCTGCAGGGCCACCACGCCGGACCCTCGCCTACTGCGGGCAGCTGGTGGTGAGCTTTCATGTCTCCTGTGTGATGAACCTGTTTGCCTGCTTGAGGAGTGCAGTGTCCTAATGAGATTTGTCAGTCTTCCTAATCTCTGATTTATAAGCCGTGAGATGAGGTGATGTGGTTACCAAGCAACAGCTTTCAGCTTCCAGGTCCAAAAACAGATGTGAACCTGCAGTATGTCAGAGACAGACCCCACATCCAGCTGTCAGGTTGCCAGAGGAACACGAACACGTAAACACACGACTGCACAAAGGCCGAACTCGGCGCCAAAACATGACGCACTCACAGGGGGGCGGGGCCACGACACATCCATCCAGCCTTCCAAACATAGGGTAGACCCTGCAATAATACATACAGAGAAAAACCCAGCAATCATATGACCCCTATGAACAAGCACTTTGGCGACAGTGGGAAGGAAAAACTCCCTTTTAACAGGAAGAAACCTCCAGCAGAACCAGGCTCAGGGAGGGGCGGGGCCATCTGCTGTGATTGGTTGGGGTGAGAGAAGGAAGACAGGATAAAGACATGCTGTGGAAGAGAGACAGAGATTAATAACAGATATGATTCAATGTAGAGAGGTCTGTTAACACATAGTGAGTGAGAAAGGTGACTGGAAAGGAAAAACTCAATGCATCATGGGAATCCCCCGGCAGCCTACGTCTATTGCAGCATAACTAAGGGAGGATTCAGGGTCACCTGGTCCAGCCCTAACTATATGCTTTAGCAAAAAGGAAAGTTTGAAGCCTAATCTTGAAAGTAGAGATAGTGTCTGTCTCCTGAATCCAAACTGGAAGCTGGTTCCACAGAAGAGGGGCCTGAAAACTGAAGGCTCTGCCTCCCATTCTACTTTTAAATACTCTAGGAACAACAAGTAGGCCTGCAGAGCGAGAGCGAAGTGCTCTAATGGGGTGATACATTTATGTTATCTGGCTTCATGGATAGATAACTCTTGGTGTCATCTGCGTAGCATATCCATCCATATATCCAGTATGGATGGATATGCTACAATAATTTGCCATTAAATGAACTGGTTTCTCGCTGTCCTTCTTCTACCACCAGTCCATCTACAGTCAGCCAACACTGTCTGCTCCACCGACTCTGATTTCCATTAAAAGTTTATGGTGCAGAGTTTGAATTTATATGATGAGTGTTGTGAAATGTTAGCTTAAAGAACAATATATCAAATACGTTTCAATGTCTTCTTGAAAAATGGCCGTCAGCCCACTTTCACACCATTTTTTCTACACCTTGAAATCTGACGGAGTGCTTGAACAAAAAATCTCAAAAGCTAAAAAAGCTCAAATTCAGGGACTTTTGACAACAACTCCAGCTGCTCTCCAGAGTCCGTATTCAAACACACACGAGTGACAGATGGTGGTTTTTTACATTCTGAGTCACATAAATTAAGAAAACTACATTTTTATTCAAATTTCATGGTAGAAGAGCAAAATCTGACAAACTGTGCCACAAAATCAAACAATCAGCAGATGATCCGATTTGAATTTTAATGTTCGATTGTTTAATTTCTTTCACAGTGTGAAGTTTTTATTAGTGAACTGAACTTTTTCAGATTTGAACTCGACAAAAGTCTTTGAGATGTTAATCTTCAAACATCGTCTCAACTTTCACAGTGAAAACGTGTCCGTGTCTGCAGATTCACAGCGCCCTGCACTCTAGGCGCTGTCTCGCTCCATGACGCAGGTTTCTCTGCAGCTTCAGAGTCTTTGATTCGTTTGCAGCGATAGTTGTTTCTTCCAGCTTCCTGTCTGCGTGACTCTGCCTTCTCTCTCTTCCACACAGCAGATTATCTACCCCTGTGCACATTCATGCTTAACGGGAGGTTACAGACCACAGCGCTCCGCAGGATGATCCGTGATCAGGCAGAATGAGCGTTACAAGAGACGGAAAAGCTGTGAATGAGACAGAAAGAAGGGGAGGGTGGCTAATAAGATCTCATCAGAGATAATCTCCATGACAAACAGGACACGAGAGGAAGGAGGCAGGCCGGCTGTGAAGACCGTGAATCGGAGTGAGAAGATCAGATTACAGCTTCCTCTCTGCTGTTTCCGCTCCATTAACTAATGGACGAACACGTCGCAGCACGTTTGAATGATCGGGAATATTACAGCAGGTCTGCAGCAGATTTAATGCAGCAGCTCGCTGAGACGGCTCTCAGGAGGAAACAGCTGGGGTCAAATTTCAGGACAGTTTATTCAGGAAAAGTTTCTAAACCTGATCTGGAAAGTTCTGGATGATCCCCGAGATGGAAAGTTTGTGAGGCTGAGGACGTACCGCCTCGTCCTCTGTCATTCCTGCAGATGAGCACAACGCTCAGTCTGTTTGCACAACCCACTGTCATTGTTGCACTGTTGTGTGTCTGGATGCTTCTGCTCTGTCTGGGGTTTTTTGCACACTTGCACTTTGTGTTGATTGTCATATTTAGCACCGTGGTCTCAGAGGAACTGCGTACGGTCCCACTGCACATGGTTGAAATGACAGTAAAGCCTCTTGACTTGATGAGGCAGCGCACTGAGGCTCTGATAATCAGCAGAGACCCTGAGGCCACAGGCCAACCCGCTGCTGCTGCTGGAGAAATGTCTAATTAACCCACCCGAGCGATCTTCCACTTTATTTGCAGCTGCTGAGTTTGTGCACTCAGTTAACGCCATCACTCAGCTGCACTACACCTTAGAAAGTGTCGGTGCTTCGCTGCACAGTAAGAACAGAGACTGAATGAAGTTCCTGCTTTACAGAGCCAGAGCTAACCCACGCTGAGCAGCATCAGCTGAACGGGTGAAAAGGTTAGAACAACCCAGCGGTTGTAGCTCTTGGGTTGGGTTGGAGTACTGAACTGCCACGTTACCCTGGGATCCAGTCCAGGTACCCAGTTCAGCTTCACAGGTGAGATTAACCTGTCTGACACCCAGTGGACCAGGATTCACAGATGTTTCCAAAAGGCTGAGGAAAATCGTCCATCCAGCTGCTAACGTGCTTCCTTTTCTTATTTTAAAAACCAGCCCCAAAAACATGTCGGTCAATGACAGCTCCCTTCTGAATGTGAGACGCGTAGCTGTCGGCGTGCTGCAGAGGATGTTGTTCGGATGCCCAATGATCTGGTTTCTCTCAGTCAGCCACACTGAGACCAGCACGTGAACAAGGGCTGGTTTAGGCCACCAGTGTTGTAGGACTCCATGTTTCAGTTTAGTGAACACCAGAGATGGGCAGTAACGCGTTACTGTAATCTGATTACTTTTTTCAAGTAACAAGTAAAGGGATTACTATTGCAAAAACGGTAATTAGATTACCGTTACTTTCCCGTAGGAACGCTGCGTTACTGCGTTACTAAAACCGTGATTTTTTGCGAGAATGTCTCACGACAGTGACGTAAGCGAGTGCGACGTTCGTGACAACAGCTGTCTGCAGATCAACAATGGATCATATATCGAGTGCAGAGAGAGTATGAGCGTGCAGCGTTTAAAGCGTGGAAGTACTGACCTTACTTTGAGTTTGATTCCATAAAAAGTGACAAAAACATTAGCGTCCGCTGTGCGTGGGAAGAAAACTTCTTTTTACAGCGAAAAAACCCCTAAACTTCCAACAAGCACCGAGTAGCTACGACGTAATGGGAAACTCACAGAGAAACTCGCGGATTCTTCCACTGACCGCGGCACACCTGCACCAGGGTAAACCTCCGCCTGCCCCACTCCTGCTTTACAGGTGAAAATAGAGCAACAGGACCGCTGAGTCTGTGACTTTATTTATTTTCTGCTGTGTTTTACTTGCATCTATTTGAAAGACTGAGTGTAAACACACAAAATATTTTATTTTATGTGCTGGAATGTGCAGATTAAAACTAACAAAACAAGTTTTAATCAAGTTTTAACCTGTTCGCGCAGTAACGCGCGAACAGGTGTGAAATGTGTGTGTTTAGTTAGTTTGTTTTAATCAATTTTAAATCATACTTTTTATTTGTTTTTGTTTCTAATGTCTCTGTAAAGCACTTTGAATCACCTTGTTGTTGAATTGTGCTATACAAATAAATTTGCCTTGCCTTGCCTAAAAAGAGACTTTTCCATTTGATTACATTTTGTATGATGGATTATGCAGAAAAAGTAGAATTGGGCTGAAAGATCTATCGCTTTATCACCTATTCAGGTTGTAAATCGGGTTTTTAAAAAGTAACTAAGTAATTAATTACTTTTGAAAACAAGTATTCAGTAAAGTAACAGGATTACTTTTTTGGGGGAGTAATCGGTAATTAGTTACTGATTAGTTTTTTCCAAGTACCTTGACCAACACTGGTGAACACAGCTGGCTGATGTGAAGGTGGGTCACTGTAAGGTGGGACCTTCCAGTTTGCTGGCCGGATGAATTTATTGGAAAAGGAGCTGAATGAGAGAGAAGAGTTCCTGAGGTGGGATGTAGACAGGCTCACCGGGAAACAGTAATGTTGGTGCACTGGCTGTTGGTGTCAGACTGGATAAACCTCCATTGACGGGAACAGTAACAGCTGTGAAAGTGCAGCTTTGATCTGCTTTGATGTCATGGAGACAGTGTTTCCTCAGGATGCAAAGAACGAGGCCGGAGCGCACGCTCAGCTGTCCGCACGATCCCAAAAAGCTGCAAAGAAGTCAGTTTGGGTGCTGGAGATCACATGTTCCAGCAGAAACTATTCACAGCCTCACACGTGAAACCAGCGTTCACCCTGATGCCCTGTGTTGTGTGTCGATTAGCTCGGCCGCTTCCAGGAACTCCAGCCAGCAAATCCTGGATTGGAACGAACTCGAGATGCCGAGACTCCAGGCTGGATAAGCACTCCAGTGCTGAGCCTTGGGACAGCTGGTCCAGGTTTATTAAGTTAGGCTGCACGATTTTGTCTCACACTCACGCCATTCAGTCACATCAGAATCATAGAAAACGTCAACACTGATCAGAGAGGTCCATGTCCAACGTTACAGCCACGTTTCCCGCTGTTGTCAGCGCTGAAGACGGCGTCTTAGGAAGCACAGACACGTGAAGTGATGTACCCGGGGTTTGGGAACGTCAGCCACATACAGCGATGAAATACTGGAACGTATTTCAACTGTGAGCTGTGAAGCAGGGACGGGTTCAGACTCTGATCGTTTATCAGCACGTATCCATGTATAAGACAAAGCTGACGCTGTGAGGCTCCATCAGAGGTGTGAGCATCACCGCAGACGTCTTTGTGTCAAAGTAACTGAGGATAAAACATGAAGCAGGTTTTCCTGTTCTGGCTTTTTATAGCAGAGAAGCTTCAAACTCTTCTGCAGTCGATCAAAGACTGAAGCAACCTGATGCTGCTGAAGTGAAGCAGAGTCACAGAGGTTCGATCACAGCTGAGCAATCACTGAAGTCTAAATGTCTTCAGTCTGAACAGAGGTGAGGCTTTGCTGTCAGAGGCCGACAGCAGCGAGCGCAGCAGCGGAGTGTGAGCAGCAGGAGACGGAGATTTGATGGTAAAAGTCTGAGTGCACTGAGGGAGAGAGAGCTGTGCAGGAAGTAAAACAGCCAAAGTCAGAGAGAATTCATGACGACGTTTCTCAAACGTGAAGTTTGAGCTTCTTTCTGGTTCTGTCAGTTTTGGTCAGAGAGACGAAACCTGCAGAATCTGAGTGTTTCAGCCCCGACGTCTGTGGACGATCCACGCTCTGTGTCTCTGCTCTCATCTCCTGGTTGAGCTGATTCTGGAGTTTCTGATTAATTACATTTATATTTAAATCCAGGATTTAATGAATCGAGATCACTTTATTCAGACTAAAACCGATTTGAATCAGGAAATAGATTTTTAAAAGCCAGCCCTGGTGTGGACGTGGATGCGATGAAGGATAACATGTCACCGCAGTCGGCTCTGTGAACATTTTAAGACTTGTTAGTTACACTAAAACACAGATTTCTCTGAAGAGGTCAGGAACAAATGTCCACACAAAGCAAACCTGCGTGGAAGATGCCTCCACCCACCCATTCATCCTCACGAGTGTCAGCATGATGCTCTGCCTCTGCCTATTTCCTTTCACACCTTCAAACCAAAGCCCTGAATGAACGAACATTTTCCTTCATTGCTGTTTGTCATTACAAAGCTGCTCTTATCCTGCTTGCTTCTTTTCTCCAGTGCCAGTTTTCACTGGTGAACACTGTATTAGTATTGCGTATGAAACGCTGAGTGCCCCTTCACCTGCACAGTCACTGACTGTCTCAGGCAGTGGTTCAGTTCTGTCAAATGAACTGGAAGTTGGTAAAGAGACAAAACGTTGTTGTGCGCCTGAGAGCTCGGGAACAGGAAGAACACGCTGAAGGACTTTAGGATGCTGTCTGTGGGTTTAAGGAGCCGGTTTTGCTCATCATTTCCTTTCAACGATCGCCTTTTTCATTGAACACAGATCCTGTGTTTCAGTGTTAAAAGCTTCATTGCTCCAGTTCAGGGCGAGCACTTCAGACGTGTCTACTCACGTTGCTTTCAGCTGGAGCCACAAATGTCTAAAGAGGCTAAAAACGAAGGCAGCTGCTGAAAGTTCAAACGTTTCTTTAAACTTTAGACGAGTTTAAAGTTCTTCTTTAAGCTTGTCTACCAGGATGTGGATGACTGTGCCAGAGGTTTCCCATCAGACCAACCTACCAACAAGAACACGACTCGCCTTAGTGCGGTGCGTCCTGAGAGCGCCACCTTTAGCTTTCACCACTCTCTTTCTGTTGTAGCGTTGTCATAGAAACGCAGAGCCATGTTTGAGCGCCGCCTGCTCAGACTGACCATACAGCTGCAGCTTTGGTTCAGAGGTGGACTTTGGTGTGAGACTGGAGCTGGTTGGACTGGATGTTGATTGGTTAGATCATTGTTTATAGTTGGACGTGGTTAATAGATATTGTTGGACATTGTTTATGAGGTATTGGCTTGTAGTTAATAATAATAATAATAATGGATACTTTATTGATCCCCATGGGGAAATTACTTGTTTTTCTCTGCATTTGACCCATTCACTCAGTGAAGCAGTGGGCAGCCACTAAGCAGGCGCCCGGGGAGCAGTGTGTAGGGACGGTACCTTGCTCAGGGGTACCTCAGGGTAGCCATTAAGTGGATTCGAACCCCCGACCTTCCGATCATGGGGCGACCACTTTACCTACTGAGCTATCCCTGCCCCTGTTGGACTCTGTGCTGTTACGATTGTCTCAGACAGTTTTCTGGCTGGTTTTTGACTGGCTGGTCACTGTTGTTGGTTTTGGCTGATGTTGGACTGGTTTAGTACTTCATACAGGGTTGGATTGTTTTGGAGCGATTCTGGGATTTTACTGGGATTACACACTGACTGTAATCCCAGTAAAAGCCGGTCAAGCAGTTTTCTTATAGTTGACAGGTGAAAGCAGAAGTCCTGGATTCAGATGAGACATTTATTATCCCGTGATCTCGTAAAGACTAACCTTCACTCGTCTGCGTTGGCCCTTCACACACACATGCACACGCAGACACACTAAGCAAGCACACAGCGATTCCTGGAAAGTAAGGCATGACCTCCCAGGAACACGTAAACTTCCTGGGGTCAGTGTTAACAGCTGCAGGTGTGACTCATGTTGTGAGGACATAGATGTGTTTACATGGTCACATTCTGCGGTCCTGAGTTCCTCGTGGGGACAAACTCGTAAATCATTACATGTTAAAGTCACGGGGAGGTTAGGGTTGGTCGAGCTGAAGTTAATGTTAGATCGGATTTCCAGGAAGAAGACATGACTGTGCGTGTGTGTGGTCCACATATATTTATGATTTTTTAATAAGCTGACATTAAAACAGCAGGAAAGCTCGCTGTCCAATCAGCACGTCTCTCTAAATGTCATCCTTGGACCGCCGCTCGCCCTCCGTGGACCCGCGCCTCATTGTTACGTGACAGCCAATCGCAGCAAAGATTATGCTTCATGAACATCACTTACTCCATGTTTTTATTGTCTCGTTGTATCTACGCTGCAGCATTACTTTTATTTTCTCAGCATTACTTTATTATTGCTTATTATTTATCGATTGCTTGTATTGATCTGAGTGTGCTCTGTTAAACAATCTCAGGGGCTGCACGGCCCAGTTTAAGATAAAGAAGGATTATTTTGAACCGTAATCATGCAAAGCTGCTCACGATGGGTGTCCTTAGCTGAATGTGCTGTTCATGTTTTTGAGTTTTATTGGTTCTGTTTGTTTGAAATGTTTCTTTGTTCTTTCCTCCTGAAAGCATCAGAAATCAAAACTTTGTCTTTTGAAGTCAGCAGATAAGAACACAAGAGACCGAAACCCTGAAAGGACCCATAAAACCTCTGTGGACAATAAAAGGATCCAATAGTGATTTAAAGCAGCACTTTTATAAACCAGCACCATAAAACACGTCTCACTGTGATGAATCCTTATCTTTAGATCAGAGTCTGGCTCATCGTTTCTAAGTAACACATGAAAACATCATTCTTCCAGAGCCTGAAGGTCGGAGGAAGATCGTGGTTCCAGGAAATGGCATGAGAGCTCACGACCTCCACGCCATCATCAGCCCACAGCCTGACCTCTGCACTCCACCACCACGCATTTGTTCGCTCTGAGCTCCAAACGCTAAGTGCTGAAGGGAGGGCGGGGTTACACCCAGGGTTTACGGGCATGTGATCGATTAGCGCCATCGTTTCCCTGCGTGGCTTTTGCACATACAGGAGCTAAGGTGTGGGTGTGACAGCTGTTGTGGCTTTAACCCTGTGAGTTCAAAGGTCGGGGTCATGACCCCCGAACCCGCTCCATGGCTTCTCAGTCTGGTGTAAATTTAAAAACAAATTGTAGTTGGTGTTTCTCAGCTTCTGTGATAGTGTTCACGTCTGAGTGTGGGTCCCCTCCGCCCCGGCGTCCCGGAGTACCAGCCGAGACGTCATGGAGATGATGGAGAGCCTCACAGTCGTGCTGAGTGTCATTTACCTCTGTTTTAATCCCTTTGATCTGTTGCTTCCTCCATGCTCGACCTCTACAACCAATCAGCTCCCTCCTAAACTCTAATGGCTTTGTTTCTATGGCGATGGTTCATCTGGGTGGTTAGCGCCACTCAGCCCCTCTTCAGCGTGCACACTCGCTCTCCTCCTGCTGATTGTCTGTAATTAACGTCTCCTGTCTGTGTGACTGTTTTCATGCACGACCTCCTCTCTCCTCAGTCTTTGCTTCCTGTTGTGTTTCCTGCTGTCACGTGTTGGATTTTGGGGAACGGATCGTTCGTATGAACTCATGCACCTCTGCGCTCTGTTCTCCAGCTGAACATCGATAACCTCACCAGTGTTAATAAGACCATTTTATCAGGTAACCTGTACCTGCCTGTTGGGCTGTCCTGCTGCCAGCTGTGCCGGTTCTGGAAGCTGAAACCTGAGAAGTTTGAAACGTCTGTAAAGTCCAATTATTAACACCAATAAAAATAATAATGATAATAACATATATGTTACTCAGTGCTGTCATCTGCACACGGAGGCCTGCTGCTCGAGCTTTCTGTTTGTCGGTCATCTCTGCAGCTGTCGGGCATTTCATTTGGATCTTGGACTTTTATGTTTTTCCCTCCTGCAGCTGGGACCCGTTCAGATTGTTAGAGTGTGGTTTCAGTGAGGTTCTGGTCTGTTCCACTTCGCTTTCATCTGTTCCTCTGTCAGTTTAGACTCCTAGCATAAAAAAACAGAACCTTCACTAACGGACGAGCTTCCTCTTCCTGTCCATCAAGTGTTAACTTAATTACTTCCACGCCTGGTTTTGCTTTTTTCTTCATCACTAACAGCCCAGGAAAAGCAGCTGAAGAGAGAAGCCTATCAGGGGGTCGGACATATTTGTAGTTTTTAGTCTGTAGTTTGTAGTTAGTGTCAGATTTATGCTTAAAAGATGAAAGTTTTCATGAAGGATGAACTGAGTGTTTATTGATGACGGCTGCTCAGAGGCTGGTTAAAAAACAATGATGATGGCGATGGTGTTGGTGGTGATGAAGGTGATGGTTTTGGTGGTGTTGATGGTGGTGAAATAGAATTCCCTTAGGCGGTGCAGCAGGTGGATGGTGGTGTGAGATGCACTCAGGTTAATGATGTGAATTATGTGAAACTCTTGAAGTCGTTCTTCCATTGTTTGATCGCGAACAGCTTTAACCTTCAGACGAGGAGACGCTTCACCTGTGTACCTGTGTGCTTCTCCTCAGGTGTGACAGGGCTGCTCCACCTGGATGACAGTGGGGACCGAGAGACCGACTTTGCTCTGTGGGACATTGTAGACACCAACAGCACCACCTTCCAGGTGAACACACTAAACACAGACACAACAGAAACGTGCTGGTTGTGTCCTCGCAGGCTCCGACTCAGCGCTCAGCGTTTTTGTGACCTTGAAAACATAAACTAGAGTAACGAATGTTAGAACGTCTGCGCGAATCCAGGGACGTTAACCACACCTCCTCCTCCTCGCAGATCGCTATGGTGTACAGCACCACTGAGGAGCATCTGACCGTCATACCTGGAACACACCTGTACTGGCTGGGCGGAGCCCCTCCCCCTGATTTTCCTGTCTGTGGCTTCAAGAACGACAACCAAGTCTGTCTCGCAAGTCAGTATGCCAAAGATCAGTCTGAGGTCAAAGTTCATATGCACTGGTTCTTATGAGCACTCAAAGCACCTCATTCACACACACACACGTAAGTGCTTCCTATCTAGCATTCACACTCCGATGGATACATCAAGAATGGGATCGAACCAACAACCTTCACGATTAGTAGGTGACCTGTGCTACCAACTGAGCTACAGCCCAGATCAGGAAGAACTCGTTTTAAAAATGTGTGGTCCTGATGGACCTGTTGGTCCTCATGGTCCTCATGGTCCTGATGGTCCTTGTGGTCCTCATGGTCCTAATGGTTCTGGTTCTGAATCGTGAGATCACATAGTGTGTCTGTGGGTTAATAACAGTCTCCTCCTCTCTCTCTGTCAGAGACCATCACCATCTACCAGATGGTCTCCATCGTGGTCATCTTCTTCTTCATCTTGATCCTGACCATCGCCATCTTCATCTACAGGTGAGAGCTGCTGCAGTTCCACCACCTGGTCATGGGGCAGTAGCATGTGGAGTGATCGTGCTACATCACCACACGATCAGGTTCTTTGGTGCGCTCAGAGAAGAATGATTTAGAATGAGTTGGTACTACTGAGCGTGTGCGAACTGTAATCAGACAGACTGTGTCTGACCGTCTTTGAGCTTCACCTGGAGGAAGATGAAGGTGAGTCACTGAGGAAGAGTGTTTGTGCTGCAGGAGGATGAAGCTGGAGAAGGAGCTGGTAGCTCAGCTCTGGAGGATCTCCTGGGACGACATCCAGATGAGCGACCTGAACAAGGTGCTGCGGAGCGGCAGCAAGCTCACACTGTCACTGGTAAGTGCGCGCACACTCCCACGCAGTGACGCTGGTTAAAGGTTTGAGGTGTACGTAAGGCTTCTGATGACAGGCGTTCTAATCGAAGGTAGATGTAAAGAAAGATGTGCGTCGAGCTCAGGTCGCCGTTACGTTTTAGACTAAACTGTGGAACAGAAAATAACGAGGCCTGAAATCAGCTCCGAGGAAACTCCCAGAATTCTTCTCGCTGTCTGTAAATCCGACAGACGCCTTCACAGTGAAAACACACTCCCACGAGCAGTTTATTAGGAACACCTGCACCATCTTTGATGTTGGAAAGGTGAAGAGATGGGAAAGGTGAGGGCGGCACATTACTGGATGAGAGTCCAGGCTGTACCTAATATTCTGCTCTAGAGACGTGTCAGGGACACATGAGTGTTAGGAACAGCTCCAGGGAGCAGATGAGTTTGCACACGTGCTCCTAATAAAGTGCCGAGTGAGCGTACACGTGCGGTGTTTTTACACGATCGTTATCGTCACCATGGTAATCCTTGGTGTGACGAGGAAGATGAAGATGATGAAGGTCACACTGACGCTGAGCGTGTTTGTTTCCAGAGAGGCTCAAACTACGGCTCCCTGATGACCGGAGACGGGAATCTGCAGATCTTTGCAAAGACCGGATACCACAAGGTGAGTGTGTCCTCGCCCGCGCCTCATCTTCCTCATCCTCCTCATCTTCCTCAACCTCCTCACCCTCCTCATCTTCCTCAACCTCCTCCTCAGCCTCCTCGCCCTCCTCATCTTCCTCAACCTCCTCACCCTCCTCATCTTCCTCAACCTCCTCATCTTCCTCGCCCTCCTCATCTTCCTCACCCTCCTCATCTTCCTCAACCTCCTCGCCCTCCTCATCTTCCTCATCTTCCTCGCCCTCCTCATCTTCCTCATCCTCCTCACCCCCTCGCCCTCCTCACCCCCCTCATCTTCCTCAACCTCCTCGCCCTCCTCATCTTCCTCACCCTCCTCATCTTCCTCGCCTTCCTCATCTTCCTCATCCTCCTCACCCCCCTCGCCCTCCTCACCCCCCTCATCTTCCTCAACCTCCTCACCCTCCTCACCCCCCTCGCCCTCCTCGCCCCCCTCATCTTCCTCGCCCTCCTCACCCCCCTCACCCTCCTCGCCCCCCTCATCTTCCTCGCCCCCCTCATCTTCCTCACCCTCCTCATCTTCCTCACCCTCCTCGCCCTCCTCGCCCTCCTCACCCCCCTCGCCCTCCTCACCCCCCTCATCTTCCTCGCCCTCCTCACCCCCCTCATCTTCCTCAACCTCCTCGCCCCCCTCATCTTCCTCGCCCTCCTCAACCTCCTCGCCCTCCTCATCTTCCTCATCTTCCTCGCCCTCCTCATCTTCCTCATCCTCCTCACCCCCTCGCCCTCCTCACCCCCCTCATCTTCCTCAACCTCCTCGCCCTCATCTTCCTCACCCTCCTCATCTTCCTCGCCTTCCTCATCTTCCTCATCCTCCTCACCCCCCTCATCTTCCTCAACCTCCTCACCCTCCTCATCTTCCTCATCTTCCTCATCTTCCTCGCCCTCCTCACCCCCCTCGCCCTCCTCGCCCCCCTCATCTTCCTCGCCCTCCTCACCCCCCTCACCCTCCTCGCCCCCCTCATCTTCCTCACCCTCCTCACCCTCCTCGCCCCCCTCATCTTCCTCGCCCTCCTCATCTTCCTCGCCCTCCTCACCCCCCTCATCTTCCTCGCCCTCCTCACCCCCCTCGCCCTCCTCGCCCCCCTCATCTTCCTCGCCCTCCTCACCCCCCTCACCCTCCTCGCCCCCCTCATCTTCCTCACCCTCCTCACCCTCCTCGCCCCCCTCATCTTCCTCGCCCTCCTCATCTTCCTCGCCCTCCTCACCCCCCTCATCTTCCTCATCCTCCTCATCTTCCTCGCCCTCCTCACCCCCCTCGCCCTCCTCGCCCCCCTCATCTTCCTCGCCCTCCTCACCCCCCTCACCCTCCTCGCCCCCCTCATCTTCCTCACCCTCCTCACCCTCCTCGCCCCCCTCATCTTCCTCGCCCTCCTCATCTTCCTCGCCCTCCTCACCCCCCTCATCTTCCTCATCCTCCTCATCTTCCTCGCCCTCCTCACCCCCCTCATCTTCCTCAACCTCCTCGCCCTCCTCATCTTCCTCATCTTCCTCGCCCTCCTCATCTTCCTCAGCCTCCACAACCTCATCTTCCTCACCCCCTCGCCCTCCTCGCCCTCCTCACCCCCTCGCCCTCCTCATCCTCCTCCCCCTCCTCATCTTCCTCAACCTCCTCAGCCTCCTCGCCCTCCTCATCTTCCTCAGCCTCCTCATCTTCCTCAACCTCCTCCTCAGCCTCCTCGCCCTCCTCATCTTCCTCTGCCTCCTCGCCCTCCTCATCTTCCTCTGCCTCCTCGCCCTCCTCATCTTCCTCTGCCTCCTCGCCCTCCTCATCTTCCTCAACCTCCTCCTCTGCCTCCTCGCCCTCCTCTTCCTCAGCCTCCACAACCTCATCTTCCTCAGCCTCCTCGCCCTCCTCAACCCCCTCGCCCTCCTCACCCCCCTCATCTTCCTCACCCCCCTCATCTTCCTCATCCTCCTCGCCCTCCTCATCCTCATCTTCCTCATCTTCCTCACCCTCTTCGCCCTCCTCATCTTCCTCACCCCCCTCATCTTCCTCACCCTCTTCGCCCTCCTCACCCCCTCGCCCTCCTCAGCCTCCACAACCTCATCTTCCTCACCCTCCTCGCCCTCCTCATCTTCCTCACCCTCTTCGCCCTCCTCAACCTCCTCGCCCTCCTCAACCCCTCGCCCTCCTCACCCCCCTCATCTTCCTCACCCTCTTCGCCCTCCTCACCCCCTCGCCCTCCTCACCCCCTCGCCCTCCTCACCCTCTTCGCCCTCCTCACCCCCTCGCCCTCCTCAGCCTCCACAACCTCATCTTCCTCACCCTCCTCGCCCTCCTCACCCTCCTCATCTTCCTCACCCTCTTCGCCCTCCTCAACCTCTTCGCCCTCCTCACCCCCTCGCCCTCCTCATCTTCCTCACCCCCTCCTCATCTTCCTCAGCCTCCTCGCCCTCCTCATCTTCCTCAGCCTCCTCGCCCTTCTCATCTTCCTCAGCCTCCTCGCCCTCCTCAGCCTCCTCGCCCTCCTCAGCCTCCTCATCCTCCTCAGCCTCCACAACCTCATCTTCCTCAACCTCCTCGCCCTCCTCATCTTCCTCACACTCTTCGCCCTCCTCACCCCCTCGCCCTCCTCAGCCTCCACAACCTCATCTTCCTCAACCTCCTCGCCCTCCTCACCCCCCTCCTCAACCTCCTCGCCCTCCTCATCTTCCTCAGCCTCCTCATCTTCCTCAGCCTCTTCGCCCTCCTCATCTTCCTCACCCCCCTCATCTTCCTCACCCTCTTCGCCCTCCTCAGCCTCCACAACCTCCTCATCTTCCTCACCCTCTTCGCCCTCCTCAGCCTCCACAACCTCCTCATCTTCCTCAACCTCCTCGCCCTCCTCATCTTCCTCAGCCTCCTCATCTTCCTCACCCTCTTCGCCCTCCTCACACCCTCGCCCTCCTCAGCCTCCACAACCTCATCTTCCTCAACCTCCTCGCCCTCCTCAACCCCTCGCCCTCCTCACCCCCCTCATCTTCCTCACCCCCTTGCCCTCCTCAGCCTCCACAACCTCATCTTCCTCAGCCTGCTCCTCTTCCTCAGCCTCCTCGCCCTCCTCATCTTCCTCACCCCCTCCTCATCTTCCTCAGCCTCCTCATCTTCCTCAGCCTCTTCGCCCTCCTCATCTTCCTCACCCTCTTCGCCCTCCTCAGCCTCATCTTCCTCAACCTCCTCGCCCTCCTCACCCCCCTCCTCTTCCTCAGCCTCCTCACCCCCCTCCTCCTCACCCCCTCCTCTTCCTCAGCCTCCTCACCCCCCTCTTCCTCAGCCTCCTCACCCCCTCGCCCTCCTCGCCATCCTCCTCTTCCTCACCCTCCTCAGTCTCCTCACCCTCCTCATCTTCCTCACCCTCCTCAGCCTCCACAACCTCCTCATCTTCCTCAGCCTCCTCGCCCTTCTCATCTTCCTCAGCCTCCTCATCCTCCTCATCTTCCTCAGCCTCCTCGCCCTCCTCAGCCTCTTCGCCCTCCTCATCTTCCTCGCCCTCCTCATCTTCCTCGCCCTCCTCAGTCTCCACAACCTCCTCGCTCTCCACAGTCTCCACAACCTCCTCGCTCTCCTCAGCCTCCTCGCTCTCCTCAGCCTCCTCGCCCTCCTCAGCCTCCTCGCCCTCCATCATCTCAAAAGTTCAGCATTTCAGGAATTTAAAAAAATTCACATATAGAAAAATATTTTCACCAGAAGGAAAGAAAATGAAATCGTTGTTTGGGGATCACTACGTGTGATCGGCGTAGAGTCCGATAAAAAGGGGAGGCTGCGTCAGGAGGAAGAACAGCACAAAACTGCGGTGCTGCAGAAGAATATGTGGGTGGTGCAGGATGTGGGTGGGAACAGAGACGCGTGAAGTGGGTGGAGATGAGTATCAGGGCTGCAGGGGTGAAAGAAAGGTTTGAAGATGGCGGCGAGAGCTGCTGCGAGGGATGGTTGGAGACGGTGGAGCCCGAGGTGGCGGTGTTCACCTTCATGACCCGCTGCAGGACCAACACGTGAAAGGGCCGGCCTCGTCCAGGTGCATCATGGGACTGTGATGTCCTGCTGTTTCATATTCAAACACTCTTACAGACTCTGCAGAGCGGCGCTGATTTCAACAGTGAGCGCCCCCCGCCATGGCGGCAGTGCAGCTGTGGGAGGAGCCAGTGGTGATGCATGCGCTGATAAGGATTCAGGTGGGAACACCTGGAGCTTAGTTTAAGAGTTGAATTTCCTGCTGGTGAATGGAAATAACTGAGCTGTAGTCTGCTCCGAGGAAGCCGCCCTCCTCCTCCAATCAGCCGAGTGCCGTTTTCACCGCACTCATCAGTCACCACTTTGAAAGGTCAGAGGTCGTTGATTATTTCTTCAGGTCTTAATGATGCCACAGGTGGAAAAGCTCGTTATGAAGACAGGAGCCCTCCAATCACAGAGTTGCTAGTCTGCATCAGTATTTTATCCTGATTTGTTCTAGAACCACATAAAACAGATCAGAGATGCCGATCTGAGGTCCAGGAGGGGGCGATGCCTCTGAAGCCTGATTGGACCGAAGTCTATGCGGCGATGATCCTCCATGTTCTATCCTCATGGGTTTCTGGTCTCGGTCGCTGTTTCAGGTCTGACTGAAGAAAACAGGAAGTTCATGTTGGAGCAGAAGCAGGAAGCAGGGCGAGGGCTACCTGTGATCGATAAGAGCGCAGACGTGTGTCATGGTAACATGGCGAACGAGGCTTTAACAATGTCGTTGTACATGAACAATGAAAATAAAGATTATTCAATTGTGTTTAAAGGGGGAGGAGCTAAAAGCTGCTTGTTTCAGACAGCACACGAGCTGAGACACAGGATCAGCCAAAGAAGGATTATTTCTGACAAAGATCATGTAAAGCTGCTCTAACAGTGCAGAAGGGAAAAAAGCTGGAAATGAGCAGAACACCTTCACATGCAGCTCCTCCCGTGTCAGGTTAGCTAAACAGCTAACGAGCACGATGAGAACAGGAGGGAGCGACGAGAACGAAGTGAGGCGTCTGCATCATGTCACGTGTCACTGAAGGTCGCTGTTGTTGACTTTTGGTATGTTGCTCTTTGTTTTCTTCCAGGGGAACATCGTGGCCATCAAATACATCAACAAGAAACGCATCGAGCTCAACAGGAAGGTGCTGTTTGAGCTCAAACACGTGAGTGTCTGACACGTCACACGTGACCATTAGCACCGGCTAAGCTAACAGCTCAGAGTGGCTAAGCGAACGGGAACATTTACTGTCTGCTTCCTGTTCAGGACCAGGCTCACCAGTACAGTACAGCAGCCAGCATGAGCTGCTCCCAGCAGGGTCAGTGCAGCTACAGTGGGGCCTTCATCATCCAAACATCCATTCATTTATTTCTCCCAGTTTACCCAGTTCAGGGTAAACATGGTTCGGTCATTTTAATCCATACACTGCACACATTCAAGAAAATGTAATATTCAGCTAATTAAAAACAGACGATCTGTGTCACATGTTCTCAGGCCACACGTGGTTCCACGGTCAACTTCCTGTTATTCTTCTCCAGACTTGAGCTTCTGGATTTACATCACTGATGTAACGACCTGAACGATGTTCGGGTCAGGGTAATTCTAGGCTTCATGGTCTGGACCTGGTCTGAGGAGGTCTAATGGGCAACGCTGTGAAATGTCCCTTCAGTCCAGGGGTCTCAAACTCGTGGCCCAGTGGCCACTTGCGGCCCACGTCAGCCCTGCTTGTATGTTGATGTGAAGAAATCTAAAGCAGTTTGGCTTTTCTGTCGGAGAGGGTTTGTTTGTTGTTGCGTGAAATGTTAAAATAATTTCTCAAAATGATTGAATATGAAACCAACATGAGCAGAGAGCACAAACGTGAGGCTGTGTCAGCTCGGTGACACGGGCACACTGACGTCTTTATTTTGTTACATATGAACACAGCGCTGCCACGTGTTGGACGCACAGAGAGGACTTCCTGAACGCTGAAGTGGCCGTCCAATGAGACGACAGCAGTGGCAAACAGTGACGTTTGAGACGCCAGCTTTAGTCTGTTTCCACAGTGGGCGTCACCGAGGGCGGAGTCATGCTCCCCGTGTTTTCCTGTGAATTCAGCCTTTGAATGTTTCCATCTGTGCAGATGAGAGACGTCCAGAACGAACACCTGACCAGGTTCATTGGAGCGTGCATCGACCCCCCCAACTGCTGCATCGTCACAGAGTACTGCTCCAGAGGCAGTCTGCAGGTACGGCTTTAAGGGTGGGGGTCAGGGTGACGGCGTCACGGCTGCGTCACGGCTGGTGCTGAGGAGATCTCGCCAAGGTCACCGCTGACAGGTTATTGGTTGTTTGTGTGTTCAGGACATCTTGGAGAACGACAGCATCACTCTGGACTGGATGTTTAAATATTCCCTCATTAACGACATCGTAAAGGTACGTTTCCATTTCCTGCAGAGTCTCTGCTTCGTTAAGTTTCTGCTTCCTGGACTGAAGCTCGTTAACGGCAGTTTCAGGGAGTGGAGTCGACGCGATGCATGTGGGACTCATCAAAGCGAAAGTACGAGGAGGAAGCGAGCAGGTTAACGAGGACAGAGGAGTCAAAGTTAGAGAGCTTTGGGGTCCCCGGTGTCTGATTGGATGATGGCAGGACTCAAAGTGAAGACAACAGTAATAAGTTACCTCCAGGTGGAGTTACCTGTGATAACAAACATGTTGTCAGTGCTGTCCTCTTCTCTGTGTCTGCAGGGCATGCTTTTCCTCCACAACAGCGTCATCTTCTCCCACGGTAAACTCAAGTCCTCCAACTGCGTCGTGGATAACCGCTTCGTCCTGAAGATCACCGACTACGGTTTGTCCAGCTTTCGGTCTGAGAGCGACGCAGCTAGTGACGCTCACGCCTACTACGCCCGTGAGTTGCAGCTCTCTGCCGTTAATCTGCTTTTCCTGAAGTCAGGCAGCGATGTTAGCAGCACGCTCCTCTCAAACTCTTTAATGTTAAACATGAAGAGGTTTCGATCTTAAGCTCAGGTCCTGAGGTCTCTGTTTGTGCCGCCCTGCAGAGAAGCTGTGGATGGCTCCAGAGCTGCTCAGGATGGAGTGTCCTCCTCCTCAGGGAACCCAGAAAGGAGATGTCTACAGCTTCGGCATCATCCTCCAGGAGGTGGCGCTTCGACGAGGAGCCTTCTACCTGGAGGGAGACCCGCTCAGCCCTAAAGGTAGGTAGCTCTGAGGTTCCTGCTGCAGGTGTGCAGCTCTAAAGGCTGATGGTGCACATGCACACCTGTAGGTGTGCGTGTCGGGTCATGTGATCGGCGTCGACCTGGTTTCAGATTAAGCCGCGATCCTGCTGGGATGAATCAGAGCAGAGAAGAAGAGGCTGAGCAAACAGCACGTCCACGCTGGTTCCTCAGCCGCCTCTCGCTCACAGGTCATTTCTGCGTTCGCTCCAAACCACAGAAAGCGCTTCAAGCTGCACGCCGAGCTCTGCTGCTGCACGCCGAGCTCTGCTGCTGCACGCTCACAGAGCAGCTGGGGAGCAGAAGCTGTTTACCTGCTCTCTGCTCAGGTGCGTGCTCCGGCAGCGGCGAGCCTCATCACCGCTAATGACCTGGCCTCTGATTTATTCGCACGGAGCACACTGGACGTTCCCGTCTCTGCTTTCCGTTCATTAGGACTCGGCGTCTGTGTAGCTGGTCACCTCCGTCGCTCAGGTACGACCCGCTGTCGCCATGGGAACCTGCGTCATGCTGACAGGTTTGCTAACAGCACAAGTCTGAAAGGGATTTTATGTTATTTATAAGGAAGTCAAATAAAGTGTTACACCATAAACCGTCGCTGGGATCATCGTCAGCTGTTCTGTTTGTCTCGTACGGACGCTCGTGGTCACTTGTTTTACTGCACAGTCTGCTTTCAGTCACAGATCAAATCCAGTTAAATGTGTTACTTTAAGGTTGCGTTCATGAAATGTGCTCAACACATTTCATGAAACATGTTTTTAACTCTGCTGACATTTTTACAGAGACTGTGCTGCTCATCCTCGAGCGGCTCGAGGCTCCGAGCAGAGGATAACGTGTGCACCAACACCAGCGCTCCACCTGAAATCACCAATGAGCTGGTAGTTTAAGGTTCACTGCGCTGAACGTGCTGAACTGTTTCTGTGCAGAGATCGTGGACCGCGTGATTCTGGGGGAGTGGCCCTGCCTAAGGCCGACCATCGACTCGCAGAGTGACCGCCCCGAGCTGGGTCAGCTGATGGAGCGCTGCTGGGCCGAAGAGCCGACGGAGAGACCCGAGTTCAACCAGATCCGAGTGCTGCTGCGCAAACAGAACAAGTAAGACCTGAAACCGCGAGCAGAGCAGTGCATCAGTGACATCCTGTGGCCACACAGGGAACAACACCCAAAACTGCATTTGTGTGTTTACAGAGTGAAACATCTCCATCTGAAAGACCTGGATGGCCGCTAACTTTCTGCTTCTTAATTCAGATCAAACTGAGGTTATTGTACTCGGCCCTGAAAAGCTTAGAAATATGGTATCTAACCAGATTCTTACTCTGGATGGCATTACCTTGGCCTCCAATAACACTGTGAGGAACCTTGGAGTCATTTTTGACCAGGACATGTCCTTCAACGCACATATTAAACAAATATGTAAGACTGCGTTCTTCCATTTGTGCAACATCTCTAAAGTTAGAAATATCCTGTCTCAGAGTGACGCTGAAAAACTAGTTCATGCATTTATTACTTCCAGGCTGGACGACTGTAATTCATTATTATCAGGAAGTCCTAAAAACTCCCTGAAAAGCCTTCAGCTAATCCAAAATGCTGCAGCAAGAGTCCTGACAGGGACTAGAAAGAGAGAGCAGATTTCTCCTGTTTTGGCTTCCTGTTAAATCCAGAATTCAAAATCCTGCTCCTCACATACAAGGTCTTAAATAATCAGGCCCCATCTTATCTTAATGACCTTGTAGTACCATATCACCCTATTAGAGCACTTCGCTCTCGCTCTGCAGGCCTACTTGTTGTTCCTACAGTATTTAAAAGTAGAATGGGAGGGAGAGCCTTCAGTTTTCAGGCCCCTCTTCTGTGGAACCAGCTTCCAGTTTGGATTCAGGAGACAGACACTATCTCTACTTTCAAGATTAGGCTTCAAACTTTCCTTTTTGCTAAAGCATATAGTTAGGGCTGGACCAGGTGACCCTGAATCCTCCCTTAGTTATGCTGCAATAGACGTAGGCTGCCGGGGATTCCCATGATGCATTGAGTTTTTCCTTTCCAGTCACCTTTCTCACTCACTATGTGTTAACAGACCTCTCTGCATTGAATCATATCTGTTATTAACCTCTGTCTCTCTTCCACAGCATGTCTTTATCCTGTCTTCCTTCTCTCACCCCAACCAATCACAGCAGATGACCCCGCCCCTCCCTGAGCCTGGTTCTGCTGGAGGTTTCTTCCTGTTAAAAGGGAGTTTTTCCTTCCCACTGTCGCCAAAGTGCTGCTCATAGGGGTCATATGATTGTTGGGTTTTTCTCTGTATGTATTATTGCAGGGTCGACCTTACAGTATAAATCGCCTCAATGCGTCTGTTGTTGTGATTTGGCACTGTGTAAATAAAACTAAACTGATAGTAAAGTGGACACGAGCCCACGCTTGGTTTTTGCCCACCCAGAACACCATGTGTGTGTTTTCAGGGAGTCACGGACCAACATCCTGGACAACCTCCTGTCCCGGATGGAGCAGTACGCCAACAACCTGGAGGAGCTGGTGGAGGAGCGAACGCAGGCGTACCACGAGGAGAAACGCAAGGCCGAAGCCCTGCTGTACCAGATACTACCACAGTCAGTACTGCAATTACTGCACACAGTGCGGCTCTACAGTAAACATACCCTCCTCCTCCTCAGGTGCACCTTTGGACATCTTCCTCACAGCTGGGTTCTGAGCATGTGCAGTTGTGCGTGTGATGTATGGGCCGCTCGTCTATGGCGTTATTTTTGTGCGTCTATTCTGAGAGCACGTAAATAAAATGTTTGCAAGTACAAATGTTGCATTTTGAGGAGAAAATTATTTTGCGCGAAGCAAACTCATCGCCGCATGCAGGAAATGTGTTTCAGTGTTTGCTAATGTCCATAAACACACAGTAACAGCCGCTCTGTGTGCTCACAGACGTCTGCAGACCTGCTCTCAACATCTCTGCACGCTCAACTCTCTGTACAGCGTTACAAATGTGCCACAAAACCAGCCAATCACAGACTTGGATGCAAAAATTCTGATTGGCTGTTTTGGTCTCCAATCAGCTCGACAGCTACTGCGTTCCAGAAACACGGTCCAGAGTGTAGCCAAACCCCTTTGCAGTTAGTATGTTTAATTATTTGTTTTTAAATATAGACTTTTTAAAGAGCATTGTTGGTTTTAAGCTAGTTTGAACCAAACCGCTCTGCTGGATCTGGCTAGTAGCTGGTGAGCTCGTGTGTGTGACAGCAAACACTGAAACACATTTCTTGCACGCAGCAATTATTTTTCTTCTCATAAAATTATTTTCTTCTCAAAATGCAACATTTGTCCTTGCAAATTTTTTTACACCAAAATAACAGCATACTCCTCCTGCCGTGTACTTTGGAGGGTCTGCTGGGTGGAGGCACAGCTGGTTGGTGTAAACAGAAAGAGGCGTTCCCCTCTTCTACTGCCCAGCTGTGCACAGGTGTGACCTGTAGTCCCGCTCACACACCTGCGCCTCGATGCTCGAGCCTATCAGATATTTGTCTGAATGCTGGACGCAGCGCTCTTCGGCTGTGGTGACCCTAGATGTGAAGGCGGGGTCGATTTAAACATGGCGATGGTCTTGGTGTGAGTTTGAGGTCTGTGGCGACTAGAACTGATAATAACTTAAAGATTATTGATATCATTATTGATTATTGACTGTTGTATTGAGTCTTGCTGGGTTCTCATTGGCTCAGTGTTGCAGTCGTTACTCAAAAAAAGTCATCATTACACAGAATAAAAAAGTAATGCAGTATGTTACTTAATTACTCCCAGGAGAAAGTATTTGGTTTGAATACTCGTTACATTACTTGGCTGTTACAAAATAAACTGAGTCACAGTCGCACACACCAACACAGATCCTGAAGAGACTTTAAAGCGGTTGTCATGGTGATTCTATAAACATTGGCAGGTAGACACAGAGGCTGCAGCCTCACCTCTTTGTTTCCTGTTCAGGCTCTGGCTGCTGGGCTCAGGTCTGCATACGCGCTGCTCGTCTCTCGGGGTTTTTGGCTAGCTTAGCGTTAGCATGCCGTCTGCGCTTGCAGGCAGTCGTGTTAGCGGCCTGGATGGATCTTCCGCTTCACTATTACGCTGTCGTCCTTAGTAATGTCTGTATCCACGCTGCACGCTGCGCAGCTCTTTTCCTCTAGCACACGAGCTGATGTCAGCTGATTGTAGCTGGAGTGCAAGAACTGAAAAGCAGGTAGACCAATAATTCCAAGGAACTGGACTACTGGGAACCAGTTCTGGATTCTTGTCCTATAGTGTTGACATCAAAGTAAGCTTTGTTGTCATCTCTGCTATATACAGTTCAGTATATAGAGAGACAGATGACGAGGCTCCAGTTCCAACAACAATAAATACAGGAAGAGTAAGAATAAATATACACTTTGAGGTAAAAAGGGTTAATAAATGTAACGTTTACAATTTATAAAATGAGATTTAAAGTGACTTTGAAGTGGTTTAAAATAACCAACGCAGCAGTTTTACAGTATAAATGATTTAAAGTGACCAACATGAGCAGGACTGTCCACAGAGCAGCGTCTGTGTTTACAAAGGCAGCGATGTGTGAAGTCCAGTAGAGTCAGTTACTGGTTTGTGTGGGTGTGTGTGGTGGGGGGAGTGGGGGAGCTGGTAGTGAGGTCAGGAGTCTGATGGTTTGTGGGAAAAAGCTGTCTCGCAGTCTGGAGGATCGGGCCCCGATGCTGCGATAGCGTCTGCCGATGGGAGGAAAAGAGTCCGTGTGAGGGGTGTGCACCAAGCGCACATGTCAGACAGGGGCATCCAAGGTTGGATGTCCAGCAGCAGAGGTGGTGAAGGTCCCGAGGTGCACACGGACATTTTTTATGGGCGGAGCCCCCTGCTCACACACTCATGGCGCCGTATTGTCTCTCTGTCAGTTCGGTGGCCGAGCAGCTGAAGCGTGGAGAGACGGTTCAGGCTGAAGCCTTCGACTCGGTCACCATCTACTTCAGTGACATCGTGGGCTTCACCACCATCTCCGCAGAGAGCACGCCGATGGAGGTGAGACGAGTTTACCTGAGTACTTCAGTACTTCTCACACAGCTTCCAGGTCCAAAGACACAAACACAGAAAGCCAGACGGAGAGTAGCACCGGACACCTGATCCTCCCAAATCCGAGCTTGGACTCTGAAATCGGCTCTGCGTCCTGTCACGCCGTCAGGGCTGCGTGTGACTGACGTGTCAAACGCCTGCAGCGTAGTGCAGGTGTCTTATCAGACACGCTGGTGTTTCTGCTGCAGGTTCAGACGCTGCATGCTTGCCACCATGTTAGCACGCGGGCTGAGGGCGGCTGGCGAGATCCATATTTCAGAATCACATGCTCAACGTATTTGTGGAGAACAATGGGAGTAAATGAAATGAGAAACTTTATCGATACTGCGGCTTCCTCCCACGTGCAGGCAGTGGGGTTAGGTTAATTGGTCGTTCTAAATTGTCCATAGGTGTGAATGGTTGTCTGTGTGTTAGCCCTGCCACAGACTGGCGACCTGTGCAGGGTGTGCCCCGCCTCTCGCCCTAAGACACCTGGGACAGGCTCCAGCCCACTGTGACCCTGATAAGAACGGATGGATAAAAGGTGGAAATAGATTCTCATATTTGTACTGCAGGGATCAGTAACTCATGAGGCAGCACGATTAACGATGTCCCAGCAGACGGGGCGTCCTCGGCTGGCCAGACGCCGCTGCATACATTTACGGATTTAATCTAGAAAATTCTCCCTCACCTGTCCTTGTAAGGATTTTTGGATTTTTGGATAGCGACTAAGAGTATGATTTGGAATTAAAAAGGAATTTCAGTGCATTTTATTTGAAATTACAATCTAATTATATTTACCTATAAATACACACTGGGATAAGGAGGAAACCAGTCAGAAATAATTATACTGGAAGTTTAAGTAACCTGTAAGTCGTCTCAGGCAGGGCTTCATGCAGATCAATGTAATGAATATTAAATAAAGTGCTTTGATGTACAAACCTGACACCACGTGTCAGTGTTCCTGTAAGTATAAATCTATAATCACGCTGTTGTATCAAATAAAACACACTGAATTATAAAGTGTTAACATGTTCTCTCACACACTGAAAGCCAGCGGCCTGCAGGGGGCGCTCAAACACCGTCCTTCAGTCTGACGTGCTGATGTCTCTGCAGGTGGTGACTCTGCTCAACGACCTCTACACCTGCTTCGACGCCATCATCGACAACTTTGACGTTTACAAGGTAAACGGCTCGTTTCTTTCCTCCGACCTGTTCTCAGGGCAGCTCTGAGCAACAGAGCGCATCGCCATGGAGACCAGCTCACAATAAGGACAACTTTTAGTGCGACTCTAACTGATGTCACGGTGCTGTGGCGCCCCCAGGTGGAGACCATCGGCGACGCCTACATGGTGGTGTCGGGGCTGCCGGTGAGGAACGGGAAGCTGCACGGCCGAGAGATCGCCCGCATGGCGCTCGCCCTGCTGGACGCCGTCAGAGCCTTCAAGATCCGCCATCGACCCGAGCAGCAGCTAAAGCTGAGGATCGGCATTCACAGCGGTGACAACACACACACACAGACTCACACTGACACACACACTGACGCACACTGACACACAGACACACGCACACACACACACAGACACACACTGACACACGCACACAGACACACGCACACACATACACAGACACACACATACACAGACACACACACACACACAGACTCACACTGACGTACACAGACTCACACTGACACTCTCACACACACTGACTCACACTGACACACACAGAC
The DNA here is from genome assembly GCF_963969265.1 of Rhamphochromis sp. 'chilingali'. Lineage (NCBI taxonomy): Eukaryota > Metazoa > Chordata > Actinopteri > Cichliformes > Cichlidae > Rhamphochromis > Rhamphochromis sp. 'chilingali'. Next base: position 38,799,356 of record NC_137938.1, on the reverse strand, counting down.
TCACACTGACACTCTCACACACAGACTCACACTGACACACACACTGACTCACACTGACGCACACAGACTCACACTGACGTACACAGACACACGCACACACATACACAGACACACACTGACACACGCACACAGACACACGCACACGCACACAGACACACGCACACACATACACAGACACACACTCACAGACACACACTCACAGACACACGCACACACATACACAGACACACACACACACAGACTCACACTGACGTACACAGACACACGCACACACATACACAGACACACACTGACACACGCACACAGACACACGCACACACATACACAGACACACACATACACAGACACACACACACACACACACAGACTCACACTGACGTACACAGACACACACTGACACTCTCACACACAGACTCACACTGACACACACAGACTCACACTGACGCACACAGACTCACACTGACGTACACAGACACACGCACACACATACACAGACACACACTGACACACGCACACAGACACACGCACACGCACACAGACACACGCACACACATACACTGACACACGCACACAGACACACGCACACATACACAGACACACACTGACACACGCACACAGACACACGCACTCACAGACACACGCACACACATACACAGACACACACACACACAGACTCACACACTGACGCACACAGACTCACACACTGACGCACACGCACACTGACACACACACAGACTCACACGCACACTGACACACACACAGACTCACACTGACACACACACACACAGACTCACACAGACAGACACACACACACACAGACTCACACTGACACACACTGACACACACACACTGACGCACACACAGACTGACACACACACAGACTGACACAGACACACACACACAGACTCACACAGACACACACACAGACTCTCACACACACACACACAGACTCTCACACACACACACACAGACTCACACACACACACACAGACTCACACACACACACACAGACTCACACAGACACACAGACTCACACAGACACACACACAGACTCTCACACACACACACACAGACTCACACAGACACACACACAGACTCTCACACACACACACACAGACTCTCACACACACACACACAGACTCACACACACACACACAGACTCACACACACACACACAGACTCACACAGACACACACACAGACTCTCACACACACACACACAGACTCACACAGACACACACACAGACTCTCACACACACACACACAGACTCTCACACACACACACACAGACTCACACAGACACACACACAGACTGACACACACACACAGACTCACACAGACACACAGACTCACACAGACACACACACACACACAGACTCTCACACACACACACAGACTCACACAGACACACACACAGACTCTCACACACACACACACAGACTCACACAGACACACACACAGACTCACACTGACACACACACAGACTGACACACACACACAGACTCTCACACACACACACAGACTCACACTGACACACACACGTGGTGACTGCCCCGTGTCCTCGGCAGGTCCCGTGTGTGCGGGCGTGGTTGGTCTGAAGATGCCTCGGTACTGCCTGTTTGGCGACACCGTCAACACGTCATCACGTATGGAGTCCACTGGCGAAGGTACGTGCACAAAAACAGGTCACGTGACCTGACGCTGCAGTTTCAGCCTGAAACCTCTGAACTGTAACTAAGTACTCGAGTACTAATCCAGAGGGAACATTGAACTTTGACCTCTGCATTCTTCAGGTGATCACACGGAAAATAAATGGGTTCAGATCCTCGTGTTAACGATCACACTGAATACACATAGGATGACCAGGTCACGTGACTTGGCGCGATAGATAGACGTGAACGAAGACGTCGCTCTGTGAATGTTGACGCAGCAGCGCCCTCTGCAGGCTGTTGCTTCCCTGTTGACGGGCTTCAGTTTAGTGACTCGGTCTGAGTCAGCTGATACTGCAGTTTGTGCTCCATGAACAGTTTCTCTGTTACACGTGTAACAGCTGAGCTTCATTAACAGGAAGCAGATTTATTAAAGCCCCTTCAGAATAAAGTGATGTTCTTTAAATAAACAGCAGATTAGATTTTTGCAGGTTGGACTGAAAAACCTAAAGCAGCATTTTTATTCCTGCTGCTGTTGCCAAACATGACGTGTGTGTGTGTGTGTGTGTGTGTGTGTGTGTGTGTGTGTGTAGCGCTGAAGATCCACGTGTCGGCGGCGACTCGAGACGTTCTGCTAGAGTTCAACTGCTTTCAGCTGGAGCTCCGAGGGGAAATCGACATCAAGGGCAAAGGGAAGATGACCACCTATTGGCTGCTGGGAGAGAGCGACAGCCAATGACAAAGCACTGTCAACAGGAGGACGACAGGAGAGGATGGATAAACGAGGAAAGGAACTGAGGAGTGAATAAGGGGTAACACCACTACAGATGAGGGGACGAGGAAAGGACAGAAGGGAGCACAGCTTGAAGGAAAGGAGGACTCACTCGAGCGCTCCCCGCCTCCTTGCTGCTTCTCATCTCCGAGCAGAAGGACTTTGGATGGATTGGGACTGTCGGACGGGAGGAAGTGACACGGGAACGGAGGGACACGCGGACCCGGACTCTCCTCACACTCGGATCAAAAGTGTCCTGCTTTCCGGTCCTGGAAAAAGAGTTTTTCGCCGTCGTCCCGCTGGTACTCCGAGCAGTTTGTCTCTCCACGCTGACGTTCACCATGCTGCCTCTTCTTCACTTTTATGTGGCCCTGCATTCATCATCTTCATTTCCTGTCCCTGCTGTCACTGGAGGAGGGGCACCTGGACAGGGCGCCGCCCTGCTAAGATGGTGAGGCTAAGGCTAGCCAGCAGGTTTGAACCTGGAACCTCGTTGCTGTGAGTCAGCGGCGCTAACCATTAACGTGGGGTGTAATCTGAGCTCAGTACTGCCCCCTGAGGCCAGACACAGGAAGCACCCACACCACAGCAGAGAGACGCTGTTTGTCCTGCCTGAGAAGCAAACACAGCTTCTGTGGGAGGAACATCTGTGCTGTAGCCCCTCCCACAACCTCTGACGTCAGCGGCTGCGGCTTTGAGCACGTTTATTTGGTGGAGCCGCACATTTAAGATGACCTCCTCACAGTGAGGGTGAGACGCTGAGTTTGGGGACTGTTCTTCAATAAGCAACCAGATCAGCGTACGTCAGAGGTGTGGACTCGAGTCACATGACTTGGACTCGAGTCAGACTCGAGTCATTAATTTTATGACTTTAGACTTGACTTGAAAAAATGTTCTAAGACTTGTGACTTGACTTGGACTTTTACACCAATGACCTGGGACTTGAATTGGACTTGAACCGGTTTACTTGAAAAGACTTGATATTTTACCCCAAATATAAAATTTAACATGCATATTATATAGAGATTGAAAATGTGACGTCATTCACGGGTAGAACCGCAAAGGATTCTGGGAACTCGTGGCAAGCGGTACTAGCGCACGCAGGCTTTCAATTGAAATCAGTCACACAGCGATAAAAAGAAACACAAAAATGGCAAGAAGCTGTTGTATTATTAACTGCAATAGCCGGTCGCATGACAGCCACGGGAAGCCGACGGGTAAAGAGATCGGTTGTTATCGGATTACGTCGTTGAAGAGAAATTGTTCGAGCCATGTTTCCGAAGTAACAAAGAGGCGACTGGATTGCAGCCATTCAAAGATCAAATATAACGTCCCAGAACCCTCCAGCTCACAGGTTAGTCTGCTCCAAGCATTTACACAAAGGTCAGTCTGCTGTTGTAGTTAATGCGTCATTTTTCTTAACATAATTGGTGATATAGGTTACAAGCAAGTCTGGCGCTGAACAGAAATGGTCGCGCTATGCTCCTTTGTTTATTGTGCATAAATAGTGAATTGTCCTGACACAATATTGTGTTTCGCCTCTGTTATTATGGTACATTGACAAAAACATATACTTTTATTCACAGGATAAAACAGTTGTTTGTATCACTAATTGCCCAGTACGATTACAGCATACAATATTATTGTCACTGCTACATTTCTGTGATGCTACCAGAAATTATTTCCACTGCTAATTAATTACCGTTGAGCTCAAAGGTCCTATTAATAAACGGTTAACGAATGTGTATTTATGAAGACGATTTGTGAGACTGGTAAACTTATGATACGTACGATGGTCTTTCGTTCTACACGGTGCATTTCAAGGTCCTGCACCCATCCGTCGGTAAACTGTACCTGGGCTTGTTGCAGTGACCTGAAGTTACTAAACTTCACGAGTGTATGCACTCACTCCAAGAACCGTATGATTATAAATATGCATATAAATATGCTACGATGAGATAGCTGACTTCATCTAACTAGCAAATGTTTTCCAGGCTACGTTGGTGATGCAGTTGTTTTTTTTAAATGATATTTTAAAAAAAATATCATTTATTTATGTATGATATTTTTGTCATGCGATTTTAAAGCTGGTCCTACAACCGCATCCAAGAATAACATGCAGCTTATCTCAGAACTGTCGGTGAAAATTATTCTTGGAGCTAGGTTTAATTGAGCTGCATTTTAAAGAGGTGCAATTTCACAATTTGTGTATATTTTCTAAGTTCACTATTTTGTCATGTGTTGAGAAAAACACAGATTTTAAAATTACATGGTCTAATATTTACATTTAGCATAACTGCAACATTATTTTTTCGTTTTTTTTTAAAGACTCGAAAGGACTTGAAATTCAAAATTTCAGACTTGTGACTTGACTCGGACTTGCCTGACATTACTTGAGACTTGACTTGAGACTTGAGGATAAAGACTTGAGACTTACTTGAGACTTGCAAAACAATGACTTGGTCCCACCTCTGGCGTACGTCACCTCGCAACGATCAAAGAATCAACATGGAAACCGCGCTGCTGTTTCAGAGCCCGAGAGGAACAAAAGACTGCAGAGCTGCAACGTGTCCGAGAACACCGTCGTCTTCTGCAGCTGCTCTACAGCAAACGCACATCTGTGAGGCGCCGGCACAAACAGCTGGAGAACATCAGAGACTTTCACCAATCAGTGTTGAATGGATCATTGTAACATCTGCACATGTTTCAGATCATTTAAAGTCATTTATATTCTGCTTATTGAAACTAGATCAACGTATTTTAATCCCACCATCGTCTGAATAAAAGCCTCGAGCTGTGTGTGGTGTGGTTAACTTTGATGTCTGAGAAATTCAAGTGAAAAAATGAAATCATCTCAAATTAAACTTTGCTTCCTCGCTAATGCTAATGCTAGCTGTGTTTCCACAGGAAGTGCAGATTGTAGCTGACGTCAGAGGACACTCGCACACTTTCACCAGTTTACAGTCAAACACCTCCAGTTTAGGTCCCGCCTCTCAGCTGGGATGGACCCGTCCATACAGTGGACACAGCTACAGAGATAAGCACAGCTTTCGATGACAGCAGGCGACTGCGGGCACAAGATGGCGGTAATGTGAAGGCCGGATCAGACGAGTGACGGCGCTGTCTTTGTGCTCACCGCGTTGCTTGTGACGTGACGACTTTCACATCACATTCTGGGTCACAGTCTTTCGCCCGCCATGCAGTGGCGAGTCTAGAAAATTTTTGTTGGGGGGGCCAGGTAGGGGCACAGATTTGGAGAAGGGTGGCAGATAATGTTTTAAAAAAATTCTACCAACCGTTAACCATAATTCAATAATCCTATAAACCTAATAACCAAATGCGCTTTTAACTCTTATTAGAATGAGATTTTAACCACTACGGTGCAAAGTTTTTAGATACTGCGTTGATAAAGTACAAGAGATACAATCAGTGCTTTGTCAGTGTTCATTCAGCATTCAAGGACAGCAATATTTGCATAGTATTTTTACTGACATATAGTGCACATATGTTTTGAGGAAAAACATTTTTGAATATTAAAATACGAACATTTGTAACAAACAATTGACAAATTAGCCAATGCAAAACTTTCTCTGCCTGTTAAAAAAAGAAGATAATCTTCTCACAAACTGGTGTTTGATTTTGAAACAGGAAAAAAGTGGAGAAACAACTGAAAAGACTAACATTTGAATAAAACCTGAAATCAGGTAAATACTTTCTATGCTGCCTTATGGTAAACTTTGGTAATATTGATCAAGAACAACACTGGCTGATGAAATCCAGTCAGCTGGCATGGTGACACTGCCAGTATTAACCTGCAGGGCTGGACTGGGACAGAAAATTGGGCATTTTCACTACAGACCAGCCCCCCAGGTATTAAAGCCATAAAGACTTTGAATGAAAACAAATGCTGTTGTGACAGTGATGTACACTCTCTTGTTGGTATATGTATGATTTCTAGGGATGGGTATCGAAACCCGGTTCTTGTTGAGAACCGGTTCCCACTGTTTCAGTTCCTTGGAATCGTTTGCCATTTTTGCAAACGATTCCCTTATCGATTCCAGTCGCCCCGAATGACGTCACCACGTTGCGGAGCGTCATTTACCTGGCAGGAAACACGGCGGCTCAGACGCTCAAAAGCTTGGTTATACTTTACGAGAACGGATGACAACAGGGCAACTTGCAATACTTGCAAAGTAGAGATTTCATTTACGGGAGGAAACACTACGAATATGCAAAAAACACGCGATGACCTTAAATGAATGTCGTGTTTTTAATTCCGCTCCGGACTCGTGAATCTCAACCCAGCAGCAGCGGTAACGTTTGCACGTCCTCTCCCGTTAATGCGGCAGGTAAATAATCAACTAACAGTGCATATTATGTTAGCGCGATCTGCCTTATTACAAACCTGCCATTACTGTGCATTTAGTGACCATGATGAGACAGACAGAGTCTGGCTCAGATGCTGGCAGTTCTCGCTGCAGTCTGCCGGTAGCGTCTCCTTTCAGGCCAGGATAGACGAACGTCACCGAGCAGTGACTCAGTTTGTGGTCAAAGGCTTGCAGCCGTTTGCCACAGCAGATGATTTTCAGTAAGTGAATGTGTTTAATTGTAGGCAGGGACATTACTGTTGTGTAATTGCTACAGAATAATTTATGTTATACTTTGTTATTGCTACAGAAGAATATTTATTTTATTATTTTACATTTACAATGTTTTTTCCCGGGGACCCTGTGACACCCCATTGAAGAGCCGCAGGCTGGATCTCTTAAGATCTCACTGCTGGGTTTGTAAGGCCATGTTACTCCTAAATTTCTATCTTGTTCAAAGAGAAGATATAAAACAAAGTTCTGAGCTAATCGACCTTAGTGTTCTTTTTAAAAAAGAATCGATAAACAGAATCGAAAATGGAATCGAATCGTGAAAATCTTATCAATACCCATCCCTAATGATTTCTATACATTTTACGTCAGATAAAAACTTTGGTTGTAAGATTCAGATAATTATTTAATAAAAGCTAAATATTTGAATTGAGAATAAGAAAGAAAAGTATTTCTTTGTGCCCTACCTTTCCCTGTTAATGCCCTACATGGCCCCCTGGCAAAACTTTCCTAGATCCACCACTGCACAGTTACCAGCTGTCAGCTACATAAAAAAGGATCCTGATCATTGATCAGTTTCATGATTGAAGTAGCAACAGGAGAGGCAGGGGAGAGAATGAGAGAAGAAGAGGCAGCTGTGCAGCGTAACGACAGAATAACTCCCGCTTTGTGTCTTTTTTTCATTATAGCGAAAGTCCGGGACAAACTGTTCCTTCTCAGATCAATACGAAACGTGTAATATTTTCTCTGAATGAGGGACCATTCCATTTTTTTAAAGAGCCGTTGGCAACTCTACTAACTAACCTTATGAATAAAATAAAGTTCACTGTCAGTAACATCATAGCACCCACCCAGCTGTATAAAAACTCCGTCAAGCTGGCTAGAACGCAGTACGAAAAAGCACAACGAAAATAAACTCCACCTAAACTTGGTTTATATTTGACCAGAGAAACTGCAGGTCATAACTTCTTACCTGAAGCTCAGTTCACCTGATACTCGGCGGCTGCCTCGGGGCTCTCCTCCTGCCTCCCCTTCCCTCATCCACCTGTTGCCTCTGTGGATGCCCCGTCATAGCCACCACCAAACAACGGAGTTATTTTTACACATCGACCTGCATCTGGCCAATCCACCACCTCTCATTGTTCATGCCATTACAAAAAAAAAAAAAAATAAGTCACCAGGCACATGCCGGTATGCCCGATGGCCAGTCCAGCTATGTTAACCTGCAACCAAATCTGCAGCTCCATACAGCAATGTTACGACTTAGATTACATCTTATAACTCATAACTCTTATGTTAGCTGCCCTCAGTAGCATACTGTCTGAAATATTCCACGGCTGCAATAATTCTTTAAGTGTTATTTTTTCCTTGGGATTCTAATTTCACCGAAGTTTACTAAACTCAACAAACTTAATATTACTTACCGGGACATTTATTCTGTCCTCATTTTCTTTCACCGAAAAATTGTTTCCTGCAGTGCCATCTTTCGTGCTTGGCTCTCCTACCTTTGCTAACGTGATGCATATAGCGCAGAAGCCGATGCTGCATTCACTTACACTCGGATATCTGAACTTCACCGTGAAAACATAATCGAATATTTGATTGAATTTTATTGTTTTGCCTTTGGGGTGGCCAGTCTGGTTGGGGGGGTGGCCTGTGCCCCCCCCAGGCCACCCCGCTGGACACGCCACTGCCGCCATGGCGGTTTTGGCGTGGCCGTTGCAGCCGGGTTGAAGACGTGAGCGTGCGGTCTCCTGACACACGGAGGGAAAACTCGAGTTTGTGGAAAAAATCTCGGCTTCTGCTCCCACTCAGGCTTCCTGCACTTTAACAGTGGGTAGAAATGTCAGCGTTTGAACACATGTCTGTTTGTACAGTGTCCTGGTGGGACACCATGCATCACATTTATCTGTTTGAGCAGAATTTTCTCATTGTAAATATGTTTAAACTGTGTACATTAAACCTTTTTAGGTATTACTGATCAGTGAGTCAGACCCACTGAGACCGACCAGTCTTACGTTACATCTTAAAAACACGTTTAAAGATGGTAACCTGACAAACCTTCAGGGAAAGTGATGTAAAGACACTCTTGTTCATCGTCCTCGGGCCTGATTTAAGCCAATGTTCTGCACTGTGGTGAGCAGACGACAGCTGAGGTTCACCGAAGCTTCACTCCAGACGATCGGAGCTCAGGTCCAGGGTTGGACTTCAGTCCGGAGGACAAAAAAAACACAGCCTTTCTCTGTGATGCTGCAGAACGACAGCGTGGAAACATTGAGCTCGTCTATTTTTGATGTTCTTCACTCTCAGCAGCATTCTTTGGTACCTGACAATCTCAAGTTCACATTTCCAAGTCCCTCAATGGCGTTGTCCCTCAGATCACTGAAGCATCCCTGAGGGAGACCACATCGCTTCAGCCTGAAGGGACAAGCACGGACGTGATGGATGAACCATAAGGGTGGCTGTGGTCGCTCTGCTTGCCGCTCCAGTAAGGCGCAGGAAGCTGCTGCAATGTTCTCAGTATTCAATCTCGCCACATAAGATTTAGAAAGAGGAAGCCAAAACTGGAAGAAATCGTTCGGCGAATCAGCTCACTGCTAGTTTCAAAGTTTGTTATAATATGAAAAAGTTCAAATAGAAATCTCAAAGATGATTAAAAGTACTGGAGCAAAGCTAAAAAAGGAACTTTAAAAACTTGAATCTGGTATTTTTTTAAAGAAAATTTGGATGAAGAGATCAAAATAATTTTAAATCTTGTCGTCTTTGCTTGAATGTTCCTAAACTGGCTGCAAATGGAACTCGATGATCTTAAAGGTTCTTTAATGAGACCCAGAGAACAGCGGTCACTCAGACATCCGAGCTTAGAAACAGAGTTTTCCTGCCACATGCAGTCTTCTGTTGGGATCACCTCATCTCTGGCACGAAGTGGGAGGAGGCGGGGCTTCTGCACAGCGTCCTTCTGCTACCTAGCAAGGTGAACGAAGTGCTTTAAACTTCTGCACAGGTGCGACGCTGGTACAACGACCTCACACACAAACGTGATTCTCAGTTATTGTGGAAAGATGTCTTCAGGACTACGGCATAAACGCTTCTGTATCTTTAATTAATTTCAATTTTAAATTTCGTATTCACCGATGGTTCTGAACAGAAAAGCCCGACGCCATCAAACGGTCTCCGAATCATAAAGCAGTCAGGACTTCATCTTTCATTAATGATAGATTGCATTTATATAGCGCTTTACAATCCCACTATTCATTCACTCTCACACACTGATGGAGGTAAGCTGCCCCGGGGTAGACTGACAGAAGGCTGGCTGCCACATCGCGCCATCGACCCCTCTGGCCAACACCAGTAGGCGGTAGGACATAACAACCAAGACAGACGGAGCTGGGATCGAACCGGCAACCTCCCGGTTACAAGATGAGTTTCCCAACCCCCTGAACCACGGTCGCGTTCATTCTCAACAAAATATTCAAAAAGACACTAAATAGGAGGAAACATCCCCATTTTTTGCTTTGTGTTCAGCTGTGAGAAACATTGTACATTATTTTATGTTATCCTTCAGCTTTTGTTCTTTGTCTTTTTTAACAATCGACCGAACAAGAACAATCTCAGTTTTTCCTTATTAACACGTTAGAATTTGACGTCCTCTCAGAGACGAAGGCTGCCTAACATGTACTTCCAAAGCGTCTCTACGGTAACGCTGTGTGCAGTAAATATGAGATGTTAGCCTTGCACATAAACATAAATGCCAGCAGCTGCCCGCGTACTAATAGGACTGATGATGATGATGAGTGAACAGATGTTGCAGATGTTTCTGCTTCTCCTGCCCCTGTGCAAAGCACACGCTTCATCAAGTCTGTCCCTCACTGATTGGCTGCTGCTGATGGCGTTTCATAAACAGATGGAGTGATTTGCGTTTGTCACAACATGTGTGACCCCGATACTCCCATCCAGGCTTCATTCTGAACACTGTCATGTTGTCACCAGGTGGCGCCACTGAGCTATGATGCAAATTCCTCTCACACATACAGGCTGTGTCCCAATCCAGACCACACCCTTCTCGTACTTCCTAGTACCCGCCGTATGTAGTCTGCGAACTGTGTGTACTACGAAGTAGAGATGGCACGATACCACTTTTTTATGTCCGATACCGATATCATAAATTTGGATATCTGCCGATACCGATATGAATCCGATATAGTGTTTTTAATCAATAAAACTGTTTTTTAATATCTTGCTGCATTTTGTATAAGTTCATACTCAAGTTTAAAACAACAACTACACTAAAGCTATTCTGTTATACCTGTATGCAAAAAAAAAAAAAATTTCATAGTTCAGCAATACTGATCAATCTAATAAACTTAGACCTACACCATCCTCCCTATTCTGGTATTTTAAAGAGTACTTAGTGTAAATATTAAGCAACCTAACTAATAGGGTTCCAACTCCCAGCAACAACAAAAATAAATAAATAAAAAATAGGGAACCACCCCTCACGCTCCACCTCATGATGCTTAATCGACGTAATCAACCTTAATTTGATGCAGTGTGAAAAAAATGCACAGAAATCAATTATTTTTCAAGAAATATTAAATAGATTCAACATCTTTCTTCAACAAAATTGCAGACTGCACAGATGGTACCTTCCCAAAGGAAAAAGTACTATAGCTTACTAGGGTATATATATTAGACTTAACAGTCACTATATACAGTAATGGACTTCTATTCATTTTACATCAGATTAAAACTTTGGGTGTCAGATAATTATTTATTAAAAGCTCGACATTTTAAATGAGAATAAGAAAGAAAAGTATGTCTTTGTGCCCCTTTTCCCTGTTCATGCCCTATCGGCCCCCCTGGCTAAACTTTGCTAGATCCGCCCCTGCACAGTTACCAGTGTCAGCTACGTAGAAAAAGATCCTCGAGTAGAAAGTAATATTAAATACATTCTAACAACAGCTGATCAAGCTTAAACGTGCTGCTGTTGTTCAGCCGCTGGTTTCCTCTTTCTGGTGCAAAGTGGGCCAAAAGCAAACTAGAGACACAGACTCGCGACAGAAAAGCCGATCAGCTGATCGTTAAGCAGTTTCATGATTGAAGTAGCAGCCGGAGAGGCAGTCGCTCCATATATCGCTTGTTAAGCTTAACGCAGGAATGCTTTACATTCAGAGATGGACTCCACATGCTATCCAGACCACCGACAGGTCCCGCATACCACAGCCGCTCTATCACGTGATGCATACTGCTCCGACGTGCTAACGTTCTGAGGCGAGTTACGGCGTGTTGCAAGTTTTGTGAGGTGCTTTCGTGATATTTAATGGATCGGATTACATTTTTTATTTTTCTCCGATATCCGATCCAGTAGATTAGGTCAGTATCGGACCGATACCGATACGTAATATCGGATCAGTCCATCTCTACTACGAAGTAGGAGAAGTGAGAGGCTGGTGAAACGGGACGGTCTGGCCTCCGTCGTGCTGCTGAGGTTGCCTAGCAACCATGATACTAACCACGAGAGACGTTTCATACAGCTTTGTGTGACAGAAATGGAGAAAAATGTTTTTTAAATTTTTTATGACATCACTTTGATTAGTTGAGTATCTGAGACAGCAATGTAACACAGCTAACATTAACAGTGCAGTGAATCCTGCTTGTGCCGTGATGTTCAGGACTGCAAACCGAGCAGCATCACTGACTTTCAGCTTGTTAGATTAGATTAGATAGAACTTTATTAATCCCTCGGGTGGGTTCCTCTGGGAAATTCGATTTCCAAAAAAAGCACAGCACCGACAGAAGTTACAGAGTTATACACACACACATATATATAAATACAGAGACAATATAAATAAAATATACGAAGGGGATAAATAGAATAAATAGGAATAAAAATAAAAATACAAGTGAATTGCACATTTCAAGTATTGAGTCTATTGCACCGTTGACTATTTACAAAAGTATTGCACAAAAAGTATTGCACAAAAAGCATTGCACATTGTTGTGTTTGTGGATATATGACCGACTTTAATTATCCACAAAATCATCACATTCTCTGTCAGATTAAGCTCAGCTATTGAACGGCACATATTTAAAGGCTTTAAAACCAAGTTAGTACAAACGTCACTAACGTCACAACTGTGCCAACATGTGGCCAACAGTCATGTTTTAATGTTCTTCATTATTAAACATTTGCACATAAATAAGTGACATCATATTCAGTACTTACTTAAAGTTTACTCTTCAGCTGCTCCGCTTCAGGCATCCGCTGTTTTTTCTTTTTTTCGAACAAAATATCCACACCCACCGCCGCGCTATGAAATGTGGGATATATGGGACCACGAAGTGTACACCGGACCACACTTCAAATTTGGGGAAATGAAGGACGCATTTGTCGGCCTCTTAGAATTGGAGAAGTGTCCCAAAGCGTCGGGCTGCATCCTTCGAAGGACCCGGCCTTCGCGGTCTGTGTGCCGGGTCCTTCGAAGACCGAGAAGGCCGGAAGTGCGAGGCTGTGAAATGTGACGTTCTCGCCTTCAGATTAGCGTCACCGCTGTCTCGGTGGAGTTTAATAAATTCGGCCGTCTGCTCTTTCCTATCTAAAATATAACAGGACTCTCGACTGTCTCACACTTTGACGTTTATTCAGCTGTGTGAAAATCCCGGAGGAACCCAACGATGGATTAATAAAGTTTAATTTAATCTAATAACTTTAATCTCATCCAAACCGATTCACTCCGGAACAAATAAAACGCGGAATAAAACAAACAATTACATTTTTAAGTTATTTGAGTGACTTATAACCTGAGTAGCGAAAGACGTCGCTGTGACGTAATCTGTCTACAAATGCGCACTACGAAGCGTGCGGTCGCTGGATTGGGACGCAGCCACAGCATCACCTGTCACCCGACTCCTCTCGTCCTACCACAGCTGCACTCAGGTTGTCCCTTTACCTGCGGTGTGATCTGTGATTCGTTGATGAATGCCGGTGAGCAGCAGGAGCTGTTTGTGTTTCAGTCTAGTAAAAGCTAATAAAATAATCACAGCTGTGAGTGTGGGAACGATCTCCTCGGGATGAGACCCAGAAAGGACCTGAGAGAAAATGAAAGAGCTCGCTCCACCATTAACATGCGTGAATAACTTAAAACATTCAAACCAAACGATGCCGTAATAATGTTTGATGCTCCAGATTTTTACAATCACACGATGGGTGATGTAATCTGTGAGTATTTAGACCACAGCAGGATGCAAACCACAGACTTCTGCAGATGAAGACTGTGTTAGAGGATCAGTGGATCATATTCACAGCTCTGGATACAATTTTTGTATTGAACACTCAGGGTGGGGAACTCCAAGGGCCAGTATCCTGCAGGTTCTAGATCTCACCCTGGGTCAGCACACCTGAATCACATGATTAGTCCATTACCAGGTCTCTGGAGAACTTCACGACACATCAAGGAGGTTGTTTAGCCATTTAAATCAGCTGTGTTGGGTCAAGGACACGTCTAAAACCTGTGTCCCCTGAGTTGCAGGGACCCCCCCAACCCGCAGATGGCGTGCGTGTAAGCATCCGACTCAGACACACGAGCAGTAAATTTCAACCCTGAGGAGAGGCGGGAACATTTCCTGCACCTGGAGATGCAGAGCTGAACGGCAGCGAAGAGCATCAAGTGATTCTGACAGTATGCACTCAGCAGTTCGGTCAAAGCCCAGATCGCTGGGTTAGGGTTGTCGCTGCTCACATGTCATCAACATCTCAATACAACATCGGCAGACTGTCGGCACGCTGCACAGTAAGCTTCAGAGTCAAACGCTGAAAGGTGTCCTGTTATCCGTTAGTTTCAGGAGAGAAAAGCACGGTTTGAACGATCCCTTACTTACTGCTGCCGAAACAATCCCATGTCCTCAGATTTCTACAACAATCGCTGTCATGTCTCCGCTCGTCTTTGTTGATGTTACCAACATAAGTAACTTTGCACAGCCTTGTTATAATGTTGAGCATCAGTTCTGTTTGTTAATGAACTGGTCTCCTCGGGTGCTCCTGTCTGCACTCTGTTTCCTCATTCTTAGTGACTCTGGAATTACTTCGGCCCTGAAACATGTCCAGGCTTTAAGGAAGTCCCTGAAACTAACGCCACGCAGCGCTGATGATCAGGTGGAGACTTCCTGTTCCTGAGTTTGAGGCTGCCGTTTCCTGTTTGGTGGCTGTGAGGAGTTGGTGGGTTAGAAAGCGCTCGGAGACGAGTTTGTTGAAAAAAGGTAGAATTTTAATCAAAGTTTTTCAGCACATCTCAGAAGATTCAAACGAGAACAAAACAACAGAAGAAAACTCGAGAAAAGCTTCGACTACGACAGAGTCCAGAGCTCGGCTCTCCCGGAGTCACGCTCTCTTTACTTCCTGTTCCTCAGACAAACAGCTTCTGCTCTGGACTCGACAGCGGGCGACACAACAGTGATGAGTTCACGTGAGAGCTCCACGCAGGAATAAAAAAAACGTATATAAAAGAGAAAGCAGATGTGGGGGGAGGAGCTGCTGGCCGAGGTCGTTCCCTTCCCGTCTTCATGTGATGAGCTGTGAGGAGAGAAAACACAGCTGAGGAACACCTGCAGGGTTCACCTGTGAGACCAGAGCACCCCAAACCCTCGCCGTTCCCATGATGCACCGCCGCGTGGCAGAGGCGGGGTCACCAAATGGCAGGGTCTGTGCTTTGATGGTTAAACGGCTGCAGTACTGTGCAAAGGTCTTGAGCCCACGTGTGTTAGAAGAGCTGTATGATTTCACACGTGTAAATACAGAGTTTGATCCTTCAGCTCAGCGCGAGGACGTGCAGGGTGACGCTACGCCGCTTCAGTAATGCTGAGGTCCTGTTCCTCAGACCTTCATCAGCGTTTCTTCCTGTGAGGCTCAAGACTTTTGCACAGTTCTGTACATGAACGTAAAGAAACAAAGTGAAAAACAACACATGACGGCGGTTTGTGAACTTCCTGTTTGCAGACCGAACGGTGACAGCGAGCGAGGAGGGCGGGGTTTTGGTGGCGGCTCAGGTGGCTGCAGAATGAGAAACGCGTCCACACGCAGCAGCCAATCAAATGGTTTCTAACATGTGTGGTTTTGATAAACATGGTGACGCACCGACTCGCTTCCTGTTTTGGTTTTTAAAGAAACAGCAAGATGAAGCTGCTCTGAGAGGACCCTACTGGACATCAGCAAACCTTTTCCTCCTTACCTTTCACAATAACAGCACACAACAGACACTTCCTGCTGTCATTAAATACTGTACGTAATGTCTGTGATGTTCAAGTATTTATAGTCATTTGTAAAAGACTCGTTAATTGTGGTTTATCAAGAAAGATTTGGTGCATGGCTTTAATCTACAACTTCCTGTATGTGAGAAGCATTTCACCTCAACAGAAAGCAAACCTGACACGTTTCTATTCACCTGTAAATATTAACCTGACATCGAGGAGGACGGTAACCTGGGAATAAATCAGCTGATCTCCTGTTGGCTGATGAGCGGGGCTTGAGCTTCAGCAGGTAACACACAGGTGAGCAGTCAGGCTGCAGCCCCGCCTGCACCTGCTCATGTTTCACAATCACCGTGACGACCGCTCTGAAGTCTCTTTGTGTGCGTGTCGTCATGGGCTCCGTGTCAGTGTGTGCGACTGTAGCTCAGTTTATATTGTTGGACGACAATTACAGAGTAGGTAACGAGTATTCTGTGTAATAGAGTACTTGTTTTGAGGAATGACAAACATGTGACCCACAGCATGCAGCGACTGCTCAGAGATGAAGCCTGTGGCAGACACGCCTCTGACCTGCTGCTGCCCTTTACTGTGGACAGCAAAGCACTGCACTAATGTCCCCACACCATCAGGAAGAACAGCGTGTGTGTGTGTGTGTGTGTGTGTGTACTCACAGATTTGACGGTCTGTTTGATGAAGTCCTTCTTGGTGCTCAGGTCGTGCTCGGGGTACGTGTCAAACACCTGGAACAGAGTGTCACGCCTCACCGTCAGACAAACTGAGCTGTGACACGCACACACATGCACGCACGCACGCACGCGCACACACACACACGCACCCCCCTGACCCCCTCAGTCAGCTGGTTTACTTGTGGGGACCAACGTGTCCGTCCCCACAAGTCTGAGACAAAGTCTCACCCAAGTTACAGTTGGGTGAGGGTGAGCATTATGTCAGAGTTAGAGTACCGACACTGTGTGTGTGTGTGTGGGCAGGCCTTTTCTGGGCCCTCGAGCCACATGTTTGGACAGCTGCTGCAGCCTGAGGGTGACGCCCCCACCTGTCCACACTGCTCAGCATCTGTAACCATGGTAACACAAGAAGCAGGGAGACTGACCCTCTGGCAGATCTGCTTCATGGTCATCTCCTCCAGGTTGGCCTCCTTCAGCAGACTCTGCACCGTCTCCTTCAGCTGCTCGTCGCTCGGCCCCTTCTTCACCATCTTGATCAGCGGCTCGTCGTCGTCCGAGCTGTCCTCCGCTGCACGACAACGAGCCGCAGAAAAACACACGAAGAAGAAGAACAGGAGATTTACAGCCAGGTCTCTGACATCATCGTCCTCACTGTGGAGGTCGCTCCGAAACACGCAGTGGCCAATTCATTAGGAACTAAACTGACTCATATTCTGACCAATCAGGATGTTTTGGACGAGCCTGGGTAAACATCAGAACAGGAAGTCTTCGTCACACCTTCAGCTGCCTCGTTTCTGAGGGCTCTTATTTTGGTAACAAGGTTAACGGTTGTCACCTAAAGTCTCAGTGAGCACTTCGCTGTGAAACATAAATTTATGGTTTTTACCTGCAAACTGGGCGTTAAACTTTGAGCTACCTGGGTCGGACCCACACCTGGGATCAACATGAGCGTGACGCCGCAGACCTCTGATCACAGGTCACACTGATCGATGAGACGAGCTCACCTGTGTTGTTCCTGCGGTGGCTGCTGCTGTCCGCCTTCTTCGTCTTGGCCGCAGGTTTGGCTGCAGCGGCTTTCTTCTTCCTGGGCTGGAAAAGAAATCATCATGTAACGTGGGCTGTATTCAGTGGTTAGAGGCAGCCGACACACTCAGCAGGACAGTCAAAAGCTTGCGACCATAGTGGCAGTGGGAATTCCACAGTGTTTGTCCTTTAATAAACGCCAACCTTACAAGCCCGACTGAACGGCTGCTGTCTCATCATACATGAAGCGAGCAGAGTTCATACAACCTGTAACGTTACGTTGAGTTAATGAGGTAAACACATGAGGTGTGCGAGCACGCTTCTCCCACACTCTACAGAGGGCACCCGTGACATCACTAAACATCAAATTAGGCTGTCTTAAGGAGACACCGCACTATTATGGCTGTTACAGCCGCCATCATCGACTCTGCAGAGCGAGAGGATGGTCACAGAGAGCTGCTGGAGGAGGATGTGGTCCAGGCGGTGGTTTCCGGGAACATCAGCCTGCATCTGGATGAAGACGTGTTTGTAACGTGAGGAAGCTTCAGCTGCGTCAATGAATGAATTTGATTGACAATAAATTGTGAATCAAACTTGCATTACAGTGTTGGACTAAGGTGCTCGTAAATCTGGGAGTAATATGGGTCCTAAACTCAGTCCTTTAAGGTCCCGAAGTCAAACAAACATCACTGAGAGTTAAAAACGGTCTAAATTCTTTCACCTTTAATAAAATGATCAGTGTTGCTGCTTTACCAGGTGGAACTATGAAGTTTAACATCCAGGCATCCATGAAAACAGGATTTATTACATTTAACTGAGTTAGAAGTTAGCAGGAAGTTAGCTCGCTAGTTTTGCTAGTTACCTAAACATGATATAGCATGTTCTGACAGAGATTTCTGAAAAAATTAAAACGTACAGCTCTGCTGTCACTTCCAACATAAATGAAGACAGAAAGCTAAACAGCAGTGACGTTTGTAGGGTTACTGAAGTTGGGCTAGCTGGTATATAATGATATACGAATGCTAGCGACACAGCTATGTTAGCATAACATAAACACTGAAGCTGGAGGATGAACGCTAACTTTTTCCCACTCGATAAAAGTTAACGTGAGGGTTCCTGATGGTTAGAGACAAATGCAATCGCATAGCAGGATGCTGTAAACGGACCAAACTCATCAGGAGAACAACTGAGATAATCCATCCACAATACGAGGTTAGTCATTAATATACTGCTACAACATGGGAACAGAGCAGCTGCGAGAGAATTCAACATTAATAAATCAATGTTACAGAAATGGTAAATGGCCTGTATTTGTATAGTGCTTTCACTAGTCCCGCCTAGAGACCCCAAAGCGCTTTACACACCCAGTCATCCCAACACACAGTCACACACGGGTGGAGGCAGCTACAGTTGTAGCCAGAACCCGGGGCAGACTGACAGAAGTGAGGCTGCCATATCGCGCCATCGGCCCTTCTGACCACCACCAGTAGGCAACGGGTGAAGAGTCTTGCCCAAGTCAAAGGAGCTTGCAAAGAAAAGCGTCTGGACTTCTTTACGTTGCTTGAAGACGTTTCACCTCTCATCCGAGAAGCTTCTTCAGTTCTAAGGTCAAATGGTGGAGAGTCCCAGATATAAACCTAGTGGGAGTTTCCCCCCACAGAGGGACAAAAGGACCCCCTGATGATCCTCTAATCACATGACCCAAGGTGTGAAACTGGGTGTGGGTCCCAATCAGCCAGAGTTTCGGGTGTGTTCATTGTGAAACCTGGCCCCACCTTATCATGTGAATTCCTGAGGTCAGATGGCCCAGGATGTGAGTGGGTGTTAAGGCGTCTGGGGAGGATCTCAAAACTGGATTATAGATGGCAGAGAGTTGGTGTCGTAAGCCCCGCCTCTGTTCAAAGATGGTCGCTCACAGTGGACATAGATGGCTTCTTTCACTCCTCTTTCAAACCATCTGTCCTCTCTGTCCAAAATGTGAACATTGGCATCCTCGAAAGAGTGACCTTTGACCTTTAGATGCAGATGGACTGCTGAGTCTTGTCCTGTGGAGGTGGCTCTTCTGTGTTGTGCCATGCGCTTGTGAAGTGGCTGTTTGGTCTCTCTGATGTAGAGGTCTGGGCATTCCTCGCTGCACTGTACAGCATACACCACATTGTTAAGTTTGTGTTTTGGAGTTTTGTCTTTCGGGTGAACCAGTTTGTGTCTGAGTGTGTTGCTGGGTCTGAAATACACCGGGATGTCATGCTTGGAGAAAACTCTCCTGAGTTTCTCTGATACACCGGCTACATAGGGGATGACAATGTTGTTGCATCTAGGGATGGGTATTGATAAGATTTTCACGATTCGATTCCATTTTCGATTCTTTATCGATTCTTTTTAAAAAGGAGAACACTAAGATCGATTAGCTCAGAACTTTGTTTTATATCTTCTCTTTGAACAAGATAGAAATTTAGGAGTAACATGGCCTTACAAACCCAGCAGTGAGATCTTAAGAGATCCAGCCTGCGGCTCTTCAATGGGGTGTCACAGGGTCCCCAGGAAAAAAACTGTAAATGTAAAATAATAAAATAAATATTCTTCTGTAGCAATAACAAAGTGTAACATAAATTATTCTGCAGCAATTACACAAGAATATCCAGTAATGTCCCTGCCTACAATTAAACACATTCACTTACTGAAAATCATCTGCTGTGGCAAACGGGTGCAAACCTTTGACCACAAACTGAGTCAAATTCAAATTCAAATTCAAATTTTATTTGTCACGTACACAGTCATACACAGTACGATATGTAGTGAAATGCTTGGACAACTGCTCGTGACCTAAAGAGAACAAAAAAGGAAAAGGCTATGAATAAGATAGGAAATAAATATGAAAAATTAAAAAGGGTAAATTTAACTAGGAAGGAATAAAATATAAATTAAGGTTAAAAATGAAATAACTGTACAACACAAATTAGAATGAAGGGTAAATTTAACTGGGAAGAATAAGATAAAGATAAATATATAAATTAAAGTTGAAAATAAAATAACTGTACAACAAAATACACAATACACAATATAGAACTATATAAGAATGTATGAAGGAATCTAAATATAAATAAATATATACACAATAACAGCAGCTGTACAAGTATTAACCGGAAATGAAGAATATAGTGACCAGTGTTGTGCAAAACCAAAGTCCAGAAAGTCCAGTGTGTGTGTAAGAACCATATGTGTGGGTCAGTACTGTGTGGTGGTGTGATTGAGAGACCGTATCGCCTGCGGGAAGAAGCTCCTCCTCAGTCTCTCTGTGTTGGTCTTCAGGGAGCGGAATCGCTTTCCTGACCTCAGCAGAGAGAACAGTCTGTTGTTGGGATGGCTGAGGTCCTTCACCATCTTCCTGGCCTTGGTCCAGCACCGCCTGCTGTAGATTGAGTGCAGGTCAGGGAGCTCGGAGCGGATGGTGCGCTCAGCTGACCGCACAACCCTCTGTAGAGCTCGTCTGTCCTGCATGGTGCTGTTCCCGAACCAGGTTAAGATGTTTCCCGCCAGGATGCTCTCTATGGTGCACGAGTAAAAGTTCCTGAGCACCTTGGAGGGCAGTCACGTCACTGCTCGGTGACGTTCGTCTATCCTGCCTGAAAGGAGACGCTACCGGCAGACTGCAGCGAGAACTGCCAGCATCTGAGCCAGACTCTGTCTGCCTCTCTCATCATGGTCACTAAATGCACAGTAATGGCAGGTTTGTAATAAGGCAGATCGCGCTAACATAATATGTTAGTTGATTATTTACCTGCCGCATTAACGGGAGAGGACGTGCAAACGTTACCGCTGCTGCTGGGTTGAGATTCACGAGTCCGGAGCGGAATTAAAAACACGACATTCATTTAAGGTCATCACGTGTTTTTTGCATATTCGTAGTGTTTCCTCCCGTAAATGAAATCTCTACTTTGCAAGTATTGCAAGTTGCCCTGTTGTCATCCGTTCTCGTAAAGTGTAACCAAACTTTTGAGCGTTTGAGCCGCCGTGTTTCCTGCCAGGTAAATGATGCTCCGCAACGTGGTGACATCATTCGGGGCGACTGGAATTGATAAGAGAATCGTTTGCAAAAATGGCAAACGATTCCAAGGAACTGAAACAGTGGGAACCGGTTCTCAACAAGAACCGGTTTTCGATACCCATCCCTAGTTGCGTGGACATAGATGAAAGAAGCATCTATGTCCACTGTGAGCGACCATCTTTGAACAGAGGCGGGGTTTACGACACCAACTCTCTGCCATCTATAATCCAGTTTTGAGATCCTCCCCAGACGCCTTAACGCCCACTCACATCCTGGGCCATCTGACCTCAGGAATTCACATGATAAGGTGGGGCCAGGTTTCACAATGAACACACCCGAAACTCTGGCTGATTGGGACCCACACCCAGTTTCACACCTTGGCTCAGACGATTAGAGGATCATCAGGGGGTCCTTTTGTCCCTCTGTGGGGGGAAACTCCCACTAGGTTTATATCTGGGACTCTCCACCATTTGACCTTAGAACTGAAGAAGCTTCTCGGATGAGAGGTGAAACGTCTTCAAGCAACGTAAAGAAGTCCAGACGCTTTTCTTTCCAAGCTCCTTAGACCT
The DNA here is from genome assembly GCF_963969265.1 of Rhamphochromis sp. 'chilingali'. Lineage (NCBI taxonomy): Eukaryota > Metazoa > Chordata > Actinopteri > Cichliformes > Cichlidae > Rhamphochromis > Rhamphochromis sp. 'chilingali'. The sequence goes on along the minus strand of NC_137938.1, from coordinate 38,776,772 downwards.
TCATCAATTGGCTTTGTTCAATGGTCATAACAATTCGCATATTAATGATCAAGGAACTGAGCTCCCACGCCATTGTTCATTCAGTGGTGCTGGTTTCAGTCATTGTGCAAATGTCCTGTTTATATGGTTGGGGAAACCTGCAGTCAGCTGAGACTGAAGAAGTCACCTGGATGAGTGACAAAACATTTCTCCCACTGAAAACGTCCAGATGAACAGAATCAACCTTTTGGGATTTCCTTACCTGGATGATTGAGCATGCATCAAGACACTGCACAGATTCATTTTCTAACATGCCTTTATTTGATTATTCATTCCCCAAATGCCATATATTTACTCGAGGACTTAAACTGAGCAGCACCTGTCATTATAAACAGGTGAAGCTTGGCTGATGCCGTGATGTCAGTGGAGATGGGAAAATTCTCACAGTGATCATGGACTTGGATACCTCTGTGGTAACCAAGATGCTGTGATGGACCTGGATGAAACATTTGACACCCTGCAACAGAACTGGTCTGTGACAAACCTGCAACGTTCAGCTGCTCACACCGGAGCAGACACCTGTCCCACAGGCTGATGCGAGTTTGAACATTTGCCCAAAATGCTTGTAACAGGGCAGCCCCTAGCGGCTGGAAACACAGTGAGACAGACCAAGGCAAGTGTAGTGGAACAAAGTATTTATTTGCTATATGGCGCTCCTTACCACAATTAATTTGTCGAGCTTCTTCACAGCACAAAAATCCATCCTCTAATGACAACTGGCAGCCTTAAATATGTTCAGCTGTCACAGACTAAACCATTATTCCACTCTCAGGTAAATTCTTAAATCCCAACCTTCCACCACAGTATACAATATATCAATAAGAATAAATAAATACATAAATACATTTTCACATTTACATATTAATAAATACTTCACACTTTAATGTTACAATAAATTATCACAGACAGAAGCAGAGCAAATCAGGATGAAAGTCTCAGCCACGCTCTCCAGTGCCAAAGTCCCTCCATCCAACCTCACAATACAAGAAAAGAAGGCCGTCGCTTCCCTGAGCAAAGACCACAACATCACTGTTTTACCAGCTGATAAGGGAAGATGCACCGTGGTCCTAAACACTACAGATTACCATACAAAGATCACTACTCTCCTCAGTGACAACAATACCTACGAAGCCTTAAAGCGAGACCCCACAAGCAGCTAAAAAAAGAAAGTTATAGCTTGCCTTCAAGACTTTGAAAAGGACAAAATTATTGACCGTCTTACATATCACAGCTTTACCCAGGGGATGCCATACCCTGCATCTATGGACTTCCTAAGATCCACAAGGAAGCTGTCCCACTCAGACCCATAGTCAGTAGCATAAACTCAGCCACTTATAACATTGCTAAACACCTTGCTACCATCCTTGCGCCTCTCGTGGGGAACACCCCACACCACATCAAGAACTCCACCGACTTCACCGACAAGGTCCAGAAACTTACCCTGGATCCAGATGAAACCATGGTGTCCTTTGATGTAGTCTCTCTCTTCACCTGCATACCCACCACGGAGGCCGTGGAGACTGTCAGAAAACAACTACAAGAAGACAGCTCCTTGGAGGACAGGACCAACTTCACACCCGATCAGATCTGCACACTGTTAGACCTCTGCCTCACCACTACATACTTCAAGTACAACGAGGGTTTCTACAGACAAAAACATGGCTGTGCCATGGGCTCCCCCGTGTCACCTATTGTAGCCAACCTTTACATGGAGGAAGTGGAAAGGAAGGCTCTTGGCTCTTTCAAAGGAAGAGTACCCAGCCACTGGTACAGATATGTGGACGACACCTGGGTCAAAATCAAGACACAAGAAGTGGATTCCTTCACTGCGCACATTAACGCTGTGGATAAAAACATCAAGTTCACCAGGGAAGACACAAAGGACAACTGTCTGCCTTTCCTGGACTGCGCTGTGCACATTGAAGAGAACGGCAACCTCAACATCGAAGTTTACCGGAAGCCCACACACACGGACCAGTACCTCCTCTTTGACTCCCATCACCCTCTGGAACACAAACTTGGAGTAATTAGGACCCTACACCACCGGGCAGAACATGTTCCCTCTAATCCTGAAGGGAAAAAGAAGGAACACACACATGTAAAGGAAGCACTCAAAACGTGCGGCTATCCTAAATGGGCGTTCTTAAAGTCAGCAAAGAGGCACAGAAAAGAAGACCAGACACCAGCGAGGGAGGATAAGAAGGACAGACGCAACAACATTGTCATCCCCTATGTAGCCGGTGTATCAGAGAAACTCAGGAGAGTTTTCTCCAAGCATGACATCCCGGTGTATTTCAGACCCAGCAACACGCTCAGACAAAAACTGGTTCACCCGAAAGACAAAACGCCAAAACACAAACTTAACAATGTGGTGTATGCTGTACAGTGCAGCGAGGAATGCCCAGACCTCTACATTGGAGAGACCAAACAGCCACTTCACAAGCGCATGGCACAACATAGAAGAGCCACCTCCACAGGACAAGACTCAGCAGTCCATCTGCATCTAAAGGTCAAAGGTCACTCTTTCGAGGATGCCAATGTTCACATTTTGGACAGAGAGGACAGATGGTTTGAAAGAGGAGTGAAAGAAGCCATCTATGTCCACTGTGAGCGACCATCTTTGAACAGAGGCGGTGGTTTACGACACCAACTCTCTGCCATCTATAATCCAGTTTTGAGATCCTTCCCAGACGCCTTAACGCCCACTCACATCCTGGGCCATCTGACCTCAGGAATTCACATGATAAGGTGGGGCCAGGTTTCACAATGAACACACCCGAAACTCTGGCTGATTGGGACCCACACCCAGTTACACACCTTGGCCCAGGCGATTAGAGGATCATCAGGGGTCCTTTTGTCCCTCTGTGGGGGGAAACTCCCACTAGGTTTATATCTGGGACTCTCCACCATTTGACCTTAGAACTGAAGAAGCTTCTCGGATGAGAGGTGAAACGTCTTCAAGCAACTTAAAGAAGTCCAGACGCTTTTCTTTGCAAGCTCCTTTGACTACGAGGACTGAGAACCTTCACAGACAGTCAATGGTCAATGGTAACTTTATTGTCCCTGATGGGAAATTGATTCGCAGTATGTCAAAACAAACAAACATACAACCAACACATCACGTACACTCATTAAAAAAATTCTATAATATAATTTAAGCCTGATAAAACAACCTAGATATTCCATCGAAAAAAGTGCAATGTGCAATGGCAACAACACTTACAATTTAGTGTTGTTAATTAAGATAATAGCACTAGGTACAAACGACAATTTGTGTCGCTTTGTCTTCACTGCAGTCATTTTATAACGACGACCTGATGGAAGCAGTTGAAAATCGTTAAAGAGAGGATGATCTGAGCACAACAGGACAGAAGTTGCCTTCCTCAGCACCTGCCTGTTATAAAAGTCCACAAGCTGGACCTGAGACCTCCCTGAAATCTTGCCCGCCACTTTAACCAGATTGTTAAGTCTGGTCTTATTATTCAGGGACATATTACCGTACCAAGCAATGATACAGAAAGTTAAAACAGATTCAATAAAACTTTTATAAAAGAGAGTCATCATTTCAGATGAAACATTAAAACCTCTCAACCTCCTTAAAAAGTCTTTGTTGGGCCTTTTTCACTGTAGCAGCAAGATGTGACTCAAAGGACAGAGTCTTATCAAGAACAACCCCCAAGTACTTGTAACTATCCACCATTTCAATGGCTGCACCATTTACCACTGTAAGCGCAGGATGAGGGGATGACTTCCTGAAATCTACAACCATGTCCTTGGTTTTCAAGGTGTTAATCATTAAGAAGGACTGATCACACCATGAAACAAACTCCTCCACAACAGGCCCATGGGAATCCTCTTCACCATGAAGGAGGCTTACAATGACTGTGTCATCTGCATATTTGATGAAATGCCTGTTGGCCTGTGTACTGCGACAGTCATTAGTGTACAAAATATACAAAAGAGGAGAGAGACAGCAACCTTGTGGTGAGCCAGTGGAAGAGTTCAGCTGTTTGGAAAAACAGCCGTTTATTCTCACACACTGTGATCTATCAGTTAAGAAGTCTAAGATCCAACCAACGAGATTAAAATTGCCCAAGGACACAACGACCGAGACTGTCCGAGCCGGGGCTCAAACCGGCCACCTTCTGATTACAAGACAAACTCCCAACTCTTGAGCCACGATCCTCCAGAAGTGGAGGAAGCAAGAAGAAAAAAAAAAAGAAGGGGCAGGGATAGCTCAGTAGGTAGAGTGGTGGCCCCATGATCGGAAGGTCGGGGGTTCGACTCCACTGAATGGCTACCCTGAGGTACCCCTGAGCAAGGTACCATCCCTACACACTGCTCCCCGGGCGCTGCACTGGTGGCTGCCCACTGCTTCACTGGGTGAATGGGTTAAATGCAGAGGAACTATTTCCCTATGGGGACTAACACGCACACTTTAAAAAAAAAGAATGAGTTGAATAAAGTTTGATTTATCTGACTGCTTTGTTTCCCTTGATGTGTCTTATAATCCCGTGCACCTTATGGTCCGAAAAATACATATTTGACTTTTTTATTTGGCTCACTGCAGTTTAATGTTGCAAAGCTCCTCTTTTTAACTTCAGTGGATGTTGTACATGGTTATGCTCAGGATATGTCAGCCCATTTCTACTGGAAATGCCTTTTGGTTAAACTTTCAGCAAAGAATTTGCATTTGCACTGTTAAATGTTTATATAGCTTTAATGTACATAAAACAGCTGCTTGTTTAAGTGAAAATAAATGGAAGGGGTTTTGCACTAGTAAAGTTGTGGAGTTGTATTTTGTCTCGCATCAATTACATCGTCAGTTATATCGTTATCGCAAATTTTCAAATTTATATCATGATACATATTTTTGGCCATATCGCTCTGCTCGCGTGTTTACCTTCTCATCTGCATCGCTGTCCGACTCCGACTCATCTGAAACTTCCTTCTTTGATCGCTTTTTGGGAAGACCCGTCTTCTTCGCTGGTGTCCGTGCTCGCTTACTCCCTCTGCTGGACTTGGACTGGAACACACACACACACACACACAGGTCAGACCGTTTCCTGTCAGCTGATCATCTTCTGCTCCACCTGCTTCACTCTGTGCTCACCACCACCTCCTCCGCAGACTCCTCAGACTTGTCAGACTGCTCCTCCTCCTCTTTCTCTGACGGTTTTTCCTCAGCGTCTGATCCTTCCGCCTCCGCCGAAGCTCCCGCCTTCTCGTCTTCCTCATCGTCGTCTTCGTCGCTGCTCGAGTCCATGACGATGGCTTTGGACTTGCTTCCTGTTTTGGACTTCTTGGGGCTGGACGACGAGCTGGCGGTTTTGGTTTTGTTCTTCTTCTTCACCATCGGGTCGTCGCCCGACAGCTTCTTCTTCGATTTCCTCTTCTTCTTCACTAGCAGCCGCTGCCGAAGGTCAGAGGACACGTTTAATAAAAACTGAAAAGCTCAGGTCCAGGAGAGTCTCGGCGCCACAGGTAGCTCAGCTCACCTTGCCACTGTTCTTCGGTGCAGTGAGGAAGGTCAGGATTCGGTCCACCAGGTCCGAGTGGGTTCCTTTCTTCTCCAGATCCAGCACGCTGCAGACCACCTTCAGCTTGCTGTTTGTGAAGTTTGAGTTCCTGCACGGAGAGAGTCAGCGGTTAGCCAGAGAACGAGCTTCATCGTGGACAGATGAAGGTTTCACGAACACGGCAAAAGGTTTTTAATCGATCTCGCTGCCCGCCGCGTTAAAGTCCGACGCTCAGAGGTCACCGCTCCATGCGACGGCTCCCCGGCTCTGAGCGCGCTCAGACACGCAGCTGAAGACGTCCGAGTGGGTGTTTGCTGAGGATGGTGTGACGCAGAGCAGGAGTCTGCTCTGTGGACTCCTCTGTAGTCATCACTGGGGGGTACAGTGGTAGTACTGCAGTAATACATCACATATTCATGTTTGATATGACGTGGTAATAAAAACGCCCTGTCAGACTGGCGACCTGTCCAGGTGTACTCTGCCTCTCACCCAATGGTTACTGGGGATAGGCTCCGCCCCCCCAGAGGATGGATGGAGCTTTGTGGACACACGGATCAGGTGATAAGTCACAGGTCACGTGTCTGAGACTCCGTGTTTGATTTGGTAGTTTTAAACTCATAAATCACGTCTCCAGCTGGAATCGAACCAGCAACCCTTTGTTTGAATGAAGGTCAGCAGGTCGTTTAAACGGCATTATCCGTGGGGCGTCCCGCCCAAGCACACGAATCCCCACCTCCCGTAAACGCACCGAGCGCTGCGTGACCCTGACCTTCTGTCTGTAGGTTACCGTCATGGAAATACTGAGCGCACACTTACTTGAGAAGCTTTTCCCGTTTTTTGGCAAACTGCTCGCTGTCGGCATCAAAGGCGAAGCCGTTGAACAGCCGCAGGTTCTTCTTTATCAACGCCATCTGAAAAAGAAGGAACAGCGCTCAGAGTCAGCCCGATCACCTGACACGGTCAGCACACAGGTCAGAGCGCCGTGGGGCCACGTCCCCTCAGGGCGCGCACGCTGCTCGGCAGCAGACCGGACGTTTCACCGATGCAGAGATCGTCGTTACGGTTTTGTTCACGTCTCCTTTGTCCTGCGTTTAGAGGATCTGACCCACACGGACATTCCCGCTCAGACATCTTTATTTGTTTCAGAACTAAAAAGTTTCTCTCACAGTCGGCAGTTTCAGTTTGGACCACACTGACTGAAACACAGCGCGAACGTGTTTGCTGCCAACTCGTGGGCAGAGGTCCTCTCAGATACAGCAGCAGGTGGCAGGAAGTAGAACCCCCTCAGCGGGATTTACTCTGAGTAATCTGGCTTTTAAAACCGATTTCTGTTTTGTGTGTTTAAACGTTCCCACCTTCCCAGGTCTGTCGAACAGGATGGCGTGCAGAGGTTTCAGGTCAGCCGGCTTCATCTTGGTGATTTGGTAGCTGGTGCGAGGAATGTCTCCCAATTTATCGCCGCTGCCTGAAAACGACAGAGACGAACAGCAGCAGTGTTCAGACACGTACACGTCACGCTGAGACCAGTGGAGGCCACGGCCCGTCGTCGCTCACCGTCTCCGATCTTGAGCTTCTCTCTTTGTTTCGGCACCTGGAAGTCGAGCCTCTTCACAGTCTTCTTTGCCCGTTTCCCTTCGATGATTTCTCCCACAACTGCGACCAAAACAAACTCAAACATAAATCACTGGTCTGAGCCAGCCCACAGGCCCGACCCCCTCACGCCGTCTGATCCCCGTTACCTGAGATTTTGGAGCCTCTTTTATTGGGACTCGTCTGGTCCTCCTGTGACAGTTCCTGCTGGTCCTCCACCTCCTCCTCAGACACCGCGGAGCTGTCCATTGCCTCCTCCGCTGCGTCACTCATGTCTGACCTGTTGCCGACACTCCACGAATCCTAGGGGCAAGAAACAAACACACACCAGCGGGCATGTGGTCAGGATTCTTCCTCCCGGACTAATCAGAAGCAGTACACTGCCATCACACACATGAGGCTGTGAGAGGTGTGTGCTGCCATGTGTGTAACTGAAGACATGCCCAAGTTTTCTTTGAGCAGTCAGAGCATCTGCATCAAAATCAAACCCAGAGAGAAGAAACTAACACACAGTGAGTGGAGACATGAGCCGAAAGGTCCGCTGACTCCATCACGTTGGCACTTGCAATCTGTCACTCCTGTTTTACCTGGCAGGTGCGTCTCTTTGTAAAATCTGCTGAATTCTGAACCGAGTCTGGCAGCGCGGGTGCTAGCCATCAATGCCTGGAGCCCAGTTTAACTTTACTGTGAATGTTCACTGAATGAAACGCGGGCAGGTGTGTGCGCAGGCGCTCGTGTGGAACACTCAGGTTTGACTCTGGGGGTTTTTTGCGGGCTTTTGTTTGTTTCTTCGCTCTTTGCGGATTCTTGGCGCGCAGTTAGCTAACAGGCTGAGCGCTACCCGGCAGCTTCCTCCCTCCTCGCCGCCGAGCCCGCTGACCTGGCGGTCACCTGTGCGCAGACGGTCCGCAAGTGAATGGAAAACGTGAACCTGCCGTTACCGTTTATCGGCGGACGGCTGCAGCTAGCACCGCGTGCTAACGCCGCCGTTAGTCGCTCAACAGTCACCGAGCCATAACCCGCCGATAAACCGGCCCGGAGCAGCCGCACACGAGCCTCCGGAATCCCGCGGAGAAACAGTGGATCAACAGCTGAGAAACACTCACCTGCTCCCGAAACTGCGCGCGAGCCGCCGATCACCTGTCAGCTCTGTTTTTGATTTTGTAATGGCGGTTTCTCTACGGGGCGGGGACTCATGCGCAGGCGACCACCGATTGGATCTCTCTCCGATGACGTAAAACCCGTTGCGTCCTTAAAGGGAAGCGAACCCGGGTGACGTCGCGTTGCCGCCCCCTGTGTTCACACTGCAGTACTACAGGCAGGAAAAAAAGGATTAAGACAACGATCAACTAAAACTGCAATAAAAAGGAGAAAAACATTTCAATCGAAGAAATGAAATAAAAAGAACAAAGCAAGACTCCTTATTTATAAAAACTACAAGTGCTGAACACCTCAAAGACTAAATCAACAAAAACAAATATACTGCTGTTAATGTTCGTCCTGCTGGTAATGAAATGATGGATTACTGCCTCAAAGGAGACAAAGATGTCACCTCATGAGAGAGAAACTGCGTTTATCTCACATTTATTATATTTAATAAGGATAAAAGTTTGTCTCGGGTCATTTATTACTGTCGCTGTCTGACTTTTACCCCCAGCATCAAAAATGAATTACAAAAGTGACAGAAACATTCAAACGTCTTCATGAAAGTAACTCATGCAGACCAAACGAAACCAGGAGGACAAAGTCTGGCTTAACCGAACCAAAAGGAATTCGCTTTAATGAAAATGCAACGCCGATCGGAATAATGGAGGATAGTTTCAGCTGGTAGCTCCACATCTGTCACAGCTGCCCCGCTTCCCTGTACTGTTCGATCCCCGGCAGGTTGGAGGGTCGAACCGTTGACTGCAGGACGCCGTGAATCACATCACATAATGTGAACCATCGCAGCAGCTTTGACACTGCCGACGTCACACAGTCTGATCATTTTAAGCAATAAAAATTAATCAAATTGGATTAATTTAATACGATTTAAACACACGAACGACAGAGCACAGGTGAGCACTATCACAGCAGGTGAGGACAGATTGGGCGGGGCCACCTTACAGAGGAGGGAAAGACTTGACAGGCTATAAGAGTAAAAAGAACCAGAACCCAAAAGAGGAACCAGAACCTAAAAACAGAGATCAGGACCCCAAAACAGGAACCTCTCAGGCCGACACAAAGCTGCTGTAAACGAGTCCAAGAATGAATCTGAATCATTTAAAAACAACAACACGTCTGAAAATAAAAAGTGCCTTTAATCATTTCCCCTCCCTCCTTTTCCTCACAGCAGCACAAATTACGAACTGGAACTTTTTATGGCCCAGAAAGACGAGGGCTCTGCAGCGCCACCGTCTGTCAGTCCTGACAGGAAATGTATGCGAAGAGTTTCAAATTAAAACCGTGACTGTGAGCACGCTCAGTCTGCAGCTTCATGACATGAAACCATCAGCACACAGCAAACCCAGCATGCCCAAGTTAACACTGACAGATTTGATTTCAACATTAAAGCGTCTATATGGGTCCACACCATGAGCGTTAATTTAACTCTTTTTGGAGAGTTTTTAACTCTGATTTAGTGTTAAATCCCAAATCTGTCTGGAGTTGATCATTTAACACTTGTTAATGCTAACTAGGTGTTAAGAGTTTATATATTAACTCTCACAGAGTGTTTTATTTTAACTACATCGGAGTTATCTTCCAATTCATTGTAAAACTTCTGAAATTTTACAAATTCCTTTGGAAACAAACGTTTATTAAAAAGAGGCCATGTTTTTCTGAATAACCTTTGTTTTGAACTGTGCACCAGTGTACATGCTCTGACTTTCATTAGAATATTGTTTATCAAAGGGACATATGTGAGCTGGCAGTGCAAACAGCACGCTCATTACTCTTTTCTTCAGTACAATATGAACGTCCTCCCTTCATCACTTTGTGGAGCTCCAACTCCCCCCATATCCCACCTTCCCAAGCATATCCTGTGTGCAGAGTCAATAAAAGTTAATTGTGTACTAATTAATTGCAGCACAGTACAAAAAAAAAAAGAATAATTTCTGAGTAACACGTGGTTTGTATTTTCCCAAAAGACAGTTCCAGATACGAATCCATTGCCCATATTTAAAGCCAATATCAGAACAGGTTTGTTAACATGGTGCTCTCTCAAACAACCGAAGAACACAGACAACAGTTAATGCCGAACTACATTTAAAACAGTCTGTTTCATTTTGACCTAAACCGTGTGCACAAAACTCTGCAGGGATGTCGACCCACAGTCAGCGCTTCTGCTGTTTGCTACGTCGGTTTGGTGGTTTTCAGGCTTCACGTAGCATCATTATGTCAACAATCTAAACATTGTTTTAGGTGTAATTGAGCCAAAACCTGACTGAATATTCATATACAAGCTGTTTTCCAAGGCTATAGTGTTTGGCTGCAAACGACAGATTTCACCGAGCAGCGAGGCTAATGCCTTTCACGCCGCTTTGTCTCAACTCAAAAAAAGTCACAAAAGTAAAAGAAAGTAATAATAATTAAAACAATCTCAGAAAAAAATGACTTACCAAGCATGGCAGACAACTCAGAAATCTGTAGAGCAAAATGTTCTGAAACGGCTTCACTTTCGTGCTGGGGCCGGAGTCTGTGCATTTACTATTAGTGTCATAGCCCCTTTAGGAGTTCAGAGTTCAGAGGTCAAGAGTTCACGCTTCCATTGTAACGCCTCCAGATTTGATATAGAAACACTCGATTTTAACAGTATTATTTTACACCTCAGACTTACGTCTAAAGACTGTAACTGTCAAATTAAAGTACGAACACCAACATATTTAACACTTTTGAATTTGCTATGCAGGTCATTTCCAGGCCGGACACATGGTGGCGCTGTGGCAGCAGCGTCTGTGAGGCTCACAAAAGTGGAGCACATTTTTATTCTCGGGCTCAGTCGCACTGTTGCCTAGCAACAGCAGCAGCATCTCAGAGAGAGGGGCGTCCTGTATGGAGGGTGATTAATGCCGCGTATGGCTGCACACCAGCTCGCTCTCGTTATTATCAAGTTTCACACTTTGGATGTTTGTCTTCATCTCTGTGGACGGGAACAGGGTGGTTGCTGCTCCGCCTTTTCCTCTTCACCCCACACAGTGGGCAGAGTCAACTGTCCAATCAGAATTCAAAGCAAAACTGTGAAAAACATGAATTCTGCCTGCAGGGAATGAAGTAATCAGATTACACTGCAGGCAGATTTGTTACTGACGGAAGCCTCGTGGTGTCAGAGTGAAGCACACCGAGAATGATTAAGAAATAAAACTTTATGTAAATGCCACTTTGACTTATAAAGCCAGCAAACGCGTGTGAGCCCAGCCGAGTGTTTTACACCTGAAACGGTGAGTACACATTCTTTATGCTTCGTGTTCGAGGTAGACTGTTTTTACCTATAATAATTATTTTAACACTGAATATATGAGCTGAATGCGCGAATCTAGTCTATAAACAACAAAGAGTTTCAGGGCCAAATTAAGAAAAACATAATAATGAGTCAGTGCAACAAACCGATCAGCCGTCCTGCGATACAACACCCGTCCTCTTACTGCTCCAGGCCCTCGATGACCTCACAGCTGTTCAAATCCACTGTTCCACGATTTCCTGTGTGAGCAGCTTCTGCAGTGTCTGTGCAGCGTTCTCACGCTGATCACCATCCTGCGTCTTTGAGCTGAAACACAAATCACGTTCTTCCTTTAACCATCCTGAAGTACGACCTCACAGTTTGTCCTGAAACAACAGCTGTAATCTGCACAGATCATTTGTTTTCTTCATGTTTCCATGATACTCAGTCCTGATACTCAGTCCTGATACTCAGCCATGATACTCAGCCATGATACTCAATCCTGATACTCAGTCCTGATACTCAGCGACGATACTCAGTCCTGATACTCAGTCCTGATACTCAGCCATGATACTCAGCCATGATACTCAATCCTGATACTCAGTCCTGATACTCAGCGACGATACTCAGTCCTGATACTCAGCCATGATACTCAGCCACGATACTCAGTCCTGATACTCAGCCATGATACTCAGCCATGATATTCAGGCATGATACTCTATCCTGATACTCAGTCCTGATACTCAGCCACGATACTCAGTCCTGATACTCAGCCATGATACTCAGTCCTGATACTCAGCCACGATACTCAGTCCTGATACTCAGTCCTGATACTCAGCCATGATACTCATCCATGATACTCAGTCCTGATACTCAGCCATGATACTCAGCCATGATACTCAATCCTGATACTTAGTCCTGATACTCAGCCACGATACTCAGTCCTGATACTCAGCCATGATACTCAGCCACGATACTCAGCCATGATACTCAGTCCTGATACTCAGCCATGATACTCAGTCCTGATACTCAGTCCTGATACTCAGCCACGATACTCAGTCCTGATACTCAGCCATGATACTCAGCCACGATACTCAGCCATGATACTCAGTCCTGATACTCAGCCATGATACTCAGCCATGATACTCAGTCCTGATACTCAGTCCTGATACTCAGCCATGATACTCAGCCATGATACTCAATCCTGATACTCAGTCCTGATACTCAGCCACGATACTCAGTCCTGATACTCAGCCATGATACTCAGCCACGATACTCAGTCCTGATACTCAGCCATGATATTCAGCCATGATACTCAGTCCTGATACTCATCCATGATACTCAGTCCTGATACTCAGTCCTGATACTCAGCCATGATACTCAGTCCTGATACTCAGTCATGATACTCAGCCATGATATTCAGCCATGATACTCAGTCCTGATATTGAGCCACGATACTCAGTCCTGATACTCAGCCACGATATTCAGCCATGATACTCAGTCCTGATATTCAGCCATGATACTCAGCCATGATACTCATCCATGATACTCAGTCCTGATACTCAGTCCTGATACTCATCCATGATACTCAGTCCTGATACTCAGTCCTGATACTCAGCCATGATACTCAGCCATGATACTCAGTCCTGATACTCAGCCACGATACTCAGTCCTGATACTCAGCCATGATACTCATCCATGATACTCAGTCCTGATACTCAGCCATGATACTCAGTCATGATACTCAGCCATGATACTCATCCATGATACTCAGTCCTGATACTCAGTCCAGATACTCAGCCATGATACTCAGTCCTGATACTCATCCATGATACTCAGCCCTGATACTCAGTCCTGATACTCAGTCATGATACTCAGCCATGATACTCAGTCCTGATACTCAGCCACGATACTCAGTCCTGATACTCAGCCATGATACTCAGCCACGATACTCAGTCCTGATACTCAGTCCTGATAGTAAGCCATGATACTCAGCCATGATACTCAGTCCTGATACTCAGTCCTGATACTCAGCCATGATACTCAGCCACGATACTCAGTCCTGATACTCAGTCCTGATACTCAGCCACGATACTCAGTCCTGATACTCAGCCATGATACTCAGCCATGATATTCAGCCATGATACTCAGTCCTGATATTCAGCCATGATACTCCGTCCTGATACTCAGTCCTGATACTCAGCCACGATACTCAGGACTGATACTCAGTCCTGATATTCAGTCCTGATACTCAGCCATGATATTCAGCCATGATACTCAGTCCTGATATTCAACCATGATACTCAGTCCTGATACTCAGTCCTGATACTCAGCCATGATACTCAGTCCTAATACTCAGTCCTGATACTCAGCCATGATACTCAGCCATGATACTCAGTCCTGATACTCAGCCATGATACTCAGTCCTGATACTCAGCCATGATACTCAGCCATGATATTCAGCCATGATACTCAGTCCTAATACTCAGTCCTGATATTCAGCCATGATACTCAGTCCTGATACTCAGTCCTGATACTCAGTCCTGATACTCAGCCACGATACTCAGTCCTGATACTCAGCCATGATACTCAGCCATGATATTCAGCCATGATACTCAGTCCTGATATTCAGCCATGATACTCCGTCCTGATACTCAGTCCTGATACTCAGCCACGATACTCAGGACTGATACTCAGTCCTGATATTCAGTCCTGATACTCAGCCATGATATTCAGCCATGATACTCAGTCCTGATATTCAACCATGATACTCAGTCCTGATACTCAGTCCTGATACTCAGCCATGATACTCAGTCCTAATACTCAGTCCTGATACTCATCCATGATACTCAGTCCTGATACTCAGTCCAGATACTCAGCCATGATACTCAGTCCTGATACTCATCCATGATACTCAGCCATGATACTCAGTCCTGATACTCAGTCATGATACTCAGCCATGATACTCAGTCCTGATACTCAGCCACGATACTCAGTCCTGATACTCAGCCATGATACTCAGCCACGATACTCAGTCCTGATACTCAGTCCTGATAGTAAGCCATGATACTCAGCCATGATACTCAGTCCTGATACTCAGTCCTGATACTCAGCCATGATACTCAGCCACGATACTCAGTCCTGATACTCAGCCACGATACTCAGTCCTGATACTCAGTCCTGATACTCAGCCACGATACTCAGTCCTGATACTCAGCCATGATATTCAGCCATGATACTCAGTCCTGATATTCAGCCATGATACTCCGTCCTGATACTCAGTCCTGATACTCAGCCACGATACTCAGGACTGATACTCAGTCCTGATATTCAGTCCTGATACTCAGCCATGATATTCAGCCATGATACTCAGTCCTGATATTCAACCATGATACTCAGTCCTGATACTCAGTCCTGATACTCAGCCATGATACTCAGTCCTAATACTCAGTCCTGATACTCAGCCATGATACTCAGCCATGATACTCAGTCCTGATACTCAGCCATGATACTCAGTCCTGATACTCAGCCATGATACTCAGCCATGATACTCAGTCCTGATACTCACAGCTGTGATGACCAACATCACTTTAACACTGATGCTGAAGATGTGATATCAGTCATGACTGGAATATCAGTACTTGCTTTATTCATCTTCATGCACGCTCACACGTCTGCACCGCTGCTCTCAGGGTGCTGCTTGTTTGCCACCTCATACTGCAGTGTGTCACTAAGCGGCCTCCATACCTACAGCCTCAGTTTTAAAAGCACACCGCGAATCAGAGAGAGCAGAGAGCTGGAGGGAGCGCCAGGTCCTCCTGCTACAGACCTCCTCTCTGAACACCTCCTCGTCTCTGACACCAGCTGGACTTTCTCTCTGCTGTCAGCATGTGAGGACGTGGAGCTATCGCCTCTTCATTTGGAGCAGGTGAGTCCGTCAGCTGAGGTGTTTTCACTGAAGCAGCTCTCAGGTGGTCTGAAAACTGTGACCTGTCATTTCTGTGCATGTGTTTTAGGACACGTCTGTAATCTGCAGCTGATGCAAAGACTCTCTCCAAACGGAGTCATCGACTCTTTGCTTAAACGAAGATTTTAAGCTTTTAATAAAAGACCCAAACTGTCACTTTAACCTGGGGGGTGGGGGTGGGGGGTGTAAACTGAGGTGTGTTTGTGTTCTCCTCAAGTCCCGGAGGGAAATGTTTCATGTTCTGCTGCTGGTTTGATCATCTTCATCATCACCGTCATCGTCTTCCTGTAAACAGGTCAGGGGCGATTCAAGCATTAGAGCTTTGGGGGTGAGAGCTGCCCAGCCAGGCAAGATAAATCATAAGATTCTTAAATTCATCAAGTCTCTCTGTGCCTGGGTCCTCGTCACAAAACATGACATCACTGTTTTGTACATTTGAACACAATTTAATCCCACATCTGTGAAAGAAAAGCAAAACACTTTTTTGAAAAGTCTGTAACAAAACCATCAAATCTGATAAAGGTTATTTAAATGCTGCTAAAGAAGAATGGATTGGAATAGAAAAATATATATGCTAACCTGAATTACTGGGGGAGAATAATGAATGATGCTCATAGTAAAAAGTAAACTGACTGCGTTTTTTGGACAGAGATTCACTTTTAATGTGTGTGTATAATATAATACAGATACATAAAAAACACTCCCAAAACAGAATAAATTATTACAAATAAAAATCTTTACTGCAGATACTAATTTTACTAATTTAATAAGACTAATTTTGTGTTGTAAGATTTATGACTTTCATGCTTTCATAGTGGTGCTTGGGACAGCTTGACCTTTTATCAGGTGGTCCACACTGTAACAAGTGTGAGAAACACTGATAAGTGTCTGTGTGCTTTTGGAAAACATTTAAAGCTGCTGTACAGAATCTTTGAAACAAGCTTAAAACACTTTTGGAAACAGAGCACCTGCTTCTCTTTACAGCTGCTCACTCCACCAGGGCTGTTTGGCTCTTTCTGATAGTGAACACATGTGATGCACGTACTGCAGCAGTCATGCAGACAACTGGACGGTCCAAAGGTTGGCCGACCTGTTACTGGCTGAGGTTTTAGCAGAGCTGTGGCTGAACCACATAAAAATATATCATGAATTTCAATCTCCCCGATCAATGATAATGTTATGTTGGGATGTTGTTAAAGAGGCTCAAAGTGTTTCAGCCCAGTTTGTTTAGCAGATTCTGTTTAGTAGCTTTAATACAGGGAGGACACAACTTCCAGACTGTGAGTAAAATCAGGTTTTTCTCTTTGTCAGTTTCACAGTTTCTGCCTGTCACTGCTCCCTGTCTGTTTGCTTACCTGGTTCTTCCTGACCTTGTACTTTCTCCTCACGTTCCCTCTTTCCTCTCTCCCTCTTTGGACTGACAATCGAACACAAATAGATTCAACTAGATGAAAAATTACATTAATATGAAAAAATACTAAAAATACTCCTCTCTCAGTTTAGTTTCAACCAAAAGGAAAATAACCAAACCACACGAACATCTAATAAAAGATATAAATATTGAAACAGATCCAACATTATTCTTGATTGAGGGATCATTTGATTTTACACTTTTACCTGAATGTGGCTCTTTTTTTTGAAAAAAAAACTTCCTTATATCCATTATGAACCTGGCTGTCTGTACAAAAACAATGGTAAATGGCCTGTATTTGTATAGCGCTTTAGTAGTCATCCACACATTCATACACTGATGCTGGCAAGCTACATTGTAGCCACAGCCACCCTGGGGCGCACTGACATGTGTGCGCCCCAGGGTGGCCCCAAAACACACACACACACACACACACACACACACACACAACAGGAGTTATAAGGTTAATGGGCATCCAGTCAGTTAGTACCCATTTCAAACAGGACAGTGGTAACAACAGCAGGCTACAGACAATTTTAAGTTTTAGGTTTTAAACAGGCTGTATACATTTCAATGGGAGCAACAGGACGGTCAAATGTCGCTGATTTTACTACAGAGCAGGTCGGATTGTAGGGCAGCAAACATTGTAAGAAAACATGTTTCCAACACTGCAGGTTACCTGTTTTTCAGCTAAAAAGAAACATGTTCTGACTCCTACCAACTATATAAAGAGCAACTGAAGGTTAAATGCAGCTAATATGTCCTGTTTTAACCCTTGGATGCACAACCTACCAGTACTCTACCTCTGTGGGGGGAAACTCCCACTAGGTTTATATCTGGGACTCTCCACCATTTGACCTTAGAACTGAAGAAGCTTCTCGGATGAGAGGTGAAACGTCTTCAAGCAACTTAAAGAAGTCCAGACGCTTTTCTTTGCAAGCTCCTTTGACCACGATGACCTGGATGACTGAGAACCTTCACAGACATCCTACCAGTACCTACACTCTTCCACGAGTGGGGTCAAAAATGACCCCAAATAGAAACAATGCATTTTGCTATAAACGCAGTTGTTATTCTTCCAAATCTTTAAAACAAAGAGTTGTAATATTTTCATATTTGAGGTGTTCCTCATAAAACATGTTTGTGACATGAGGCACTTTGCATTTTTATTTATTTTTTCATTAATTTTAAGAAATTGCAGTTTTTGTATCACTTGTATCACTTTTGTATGCTTGCTCTGCATATACTGCAGGAGCTCGGTCTTCCCTCTGAAAGGCACAAGTTGTTCATCCACTGTAACACAGTCACTGAGGATGAATTTCTGCCTGCAGTTGACCAGGAACAGGCCCCATATGTAGCTGAAAGCTGCCACGTGGTTTGTTTTCAGTCGGTAGGCTCTGGTCCTCTTGTCATCAAAGTGCAAGACGGGCGAATATCTTTAAATCTTTGAATTGACATAGTGGCCTTGTACAATGGGTTATGCAGAGGACTCCCAAAAAGCACACCGACTGGTACATCCCAGTTCGTCTCACTTCCTGCAAGGATGGTCAATCAAATGAAGGCCAGGAGCTTATGTTTGATTACATTTTTCCACTCTTTTCCCCTGTCTGTGGCGACTCTTCGTGCCTCCATGTTTGTGCATGTCAGCACCTCTTCTATTATATTATCAGACATGAACATCTTCCATGCATTTACTGGGGAGACAGTAGTAGACCCAGGTGCAAGCCCTGGCTGACTAATTCAGAATATTGTGGCTAGAGCAGTAAGAGGGGCTCATTCTGTGTCTGACTGGCTTGTTCAGTGGGGAAGGGGGGGGGGGGGGGGGGGGACAATACTCTGGGTCCTCTATATCTTAGATGTCAGATTCTGAGTCAATGCCTCTGACGGGCTCTTCATCCCATCCGTCCTGGATCATTTGTAGGGCCACAGGGATCCTAGCTGGCCTCATAGCGGCCGTGTTACTTTAGATATTAAAAAAAAACATCAGAAAGGACAATGTTTGAAATGCACAGGAAACTATAAACAGGGCTGCACATAAATGGTCCACAGGTGCACATTCGCTGTCAAAATAAAAGACACGCACCAGATAAGAAGTTGGGATGCTCGTTTGCGTACATTAGATGTTCTGGAGGAGGACAGACATTTGTTCAGAACTCTTAAAGATGTCGAAGAAGCAAGCTCCGTAAGCAATTACTTTGGTGTTCCTCCACCGCAAAAGAAGCGCGTATTCTCTGAATACTTTTATTTTGACAGCGAATGTGCACCTGCAGACCACTTATGTGCAGCCCTGACTATAAATCATGTATGTTACTGTGTAAAAATTAATTCTTGATCCATCAGAAGTGTAAGTGGGTCAGTCAGAGATGCTAGGAATGAAAGTTTCATAGAAGATTCCAGAGGAACTGCTTGGGGTCATTTCTGACCCCACTTGTGGAAGAGTGGGGTAGTGATACAAAAACTGCATTTTTTATAAATTAATGAAAAAAAAATGCAAATGGCCTCATGTTACACACATATTTTATGAGCAATACCTGGAATATGAATATATTACAACTTTGCATTTTAAAGATTTCGAAGAAAAACAACCTGTGGGGTCATTTTTGACCCCACATGTGCATCTAAGGGTTGAGGCAGGCACTAACACCTCCGCTCCGCTGCGTCTCAGCCACCATCGCTCTGGCAGCAACGGTGCTGGAGCCAGAGCAGGGGAGAGCTGGAACAAACCATTTTAGGAGGGGGGGGGGGTTATCTATACATTTGTTGTTAAAATGTGTCGACACTCGACCCCCTGCTGTTCTCAGGCTTCACAGCCAATACTGTCAAATAGGAAGTGAGTTTACGTCCACACATCAGAGAGTCCACTGGGACGCTTCATTAGTGATTCACACGTCTGAGCCAACCACACCCAGCAGCGCTTTCAGGTGGTGGACAGCACCTCGCTCTCTCCTCGTGGAACATTCAGAGTAAGAATGACAAATTTGGACAGAGACACCACAGAAAAAGGAATGAATGGTGACAGGAAGAGATTCATCAGATTACTTAGGACTGCTCGCTGCGATATTTCCATACAGCGCAGATCTGCTTCATGCTTTCAGCCTGATTCTCTTCTCTCTGATTCGTCCATGCTGCCGGCGCACGTACTTAGCATCCTCCCCTCAACACATAACAGAGTCTCATCTGCATACAGCGACACGTCTCGTTCCTTTCTTCCAGCTCCTGCTCTCCGTTCTTAGTAACAAAAGAGTAATCGGGTGTTTACGGGTACAGAGAAAGGTTTTTGGGGACTGACTCGCTGCTTTCTTTAACAATCACATCCTCTCTCGATGCTCCAGCAGCAGGATTAAAGTCGCTCATGTTTATTCAGCAGTTTCTACTCATAAACACGTCAATGCTTCCTGACAGGAGCCGATTCCACCAGTCAGCAGTGTTGTTGAGGATTTAAGCGTAAACAACAACCAGGCCGCTGTATGCATGTCAGTGTGCCCCCTGTTGGCCAAATGCTGTCTTCTCACCCCTGTGCTCCTCCAGCTCCTCCTCCACCATGAGCGTCTTCTCCAGTTCGATGGCTGGTCTGGGGTCGGAGGTGTGTGGCGACACCGCCTCCCTGGTCTCTTTGGAGTCAAGCGTTTTCCTCAGCGAGCGGACGGCGTCCTGCGTCAGCGACACACTCAACTTCTTCATCATCAACGTTGGCGGGAGTCGCTACATGCTGTCGCAGGATCTGCTGGCGTCCTACCCGGAGACCCGGCTGGGGAAACTGGCCTGCTGCAGCCGAGACTCGGCGCTGGAGCTCTGCGACGATGCCGACTTCCTGGAGAACGAATTCTTCTTTGACAGGAACTCCCAGGCTTTCCAGTAGGTGGCGCTCTTTCTCCTTGCAGAGACAACGAGTTTAAAGTTAAAGTTTAAAGTTAATGTGCTTGTGCTGGCCTGCCTGTAGCTGCTGTAGACACGGCGCTGATGACTCGTAAAATTAAAAACTAAATGTAAGAGCACTCAGAGCTGCAGACTTTATAGGTTTCTATTTTTTATTAGTTTTTATTTAAATAAATTATTTGAGGGTTTTTTAGCTTCCAGAGTTGGTTTGAGTTCAGCGTTTTTGTTTTCATCATGTGGCCGGGATTTCAGATTACCATGACAACACCATCAACACACAGGCAGATTTTTAGGTGTTGTTGTCTGTTTTTATATTTTTATGACATCTGATTTAAAATTCGATCGCATTTCTTCCCTTTTATCTTTGCCATCGCTCAGAGGAAGCTTCACTTCACACCTGGCGGTCTATGTTCAGGTGACCTCTGTTCAGATTAGTAAGGGTGAAGAAGTGAAGAGTGAGCATGCTCAGTCGGCTCAGTTTTCTGCAGTAAAATAGCAGGGTCACGTCCGGCACGCTGACGGCAAGCATCGTGCCTTGATCGGGCGCGCTCAGACGGTGACGGGCTCTGAACACGGGAAAATAAAGTTTCCTTCTGTCTTTTCTTCTTCTTGTTTCATGACATCTGATTTAAAGTAGAGATGGCACGATACCACTTTTTTATGTCCGATACCGATATCATAAATTTGGATATCGGCTGATACCGATATGAATCCGATATAGTGTTTTTAATCAATAAAACTGTTTTTTTAATATCTTACTGCATTTTGTATAAGTTCATACTCAAGTTTAAATAAACAAAACACTAAAGCTATTCTGTTATACTGTATGCAAAAAATACACTGCACCCAAAATATTTCACAGTTCAGCAAAACTGATCAATCTAATAAACTTAAACCTACACCATCCTCCCTGTTCTGGTATTTTAAAGAGTACTTAGCAGAAATATTAAGCAACCTAACTAATAGGGCTGCAAACTCCCAGCAAAAAAAAAAAAAAAATAGGGAACCTCCCACCCTCCACCTCATGATGCTTAATCGATGTAATCAACTTTAATTTGATGCAGGGTGGAAAAAAATGCACAGAAATCAATTATTTTTCAAGAATAATTAAATAGATTCAACATCTTTCTTCAACAAAATTGCAGACTGCACAGATGGTTCCCAAAGGAAAAAGTACTATAGCTTACTAGGGTATATTAGACTTAATAGTTACTATATACAGTAATGGACTTCTATACATTTTACATCAGATTAAAACTTTGGGTGTCAGATAATTATTTATTAAAAGCTCGACATTTTAAATGAGAATAAGAAAGAAAAGTATGTCTTTGTGCCCCCTTTTCCCTGTTCATGCCCTATCGGCCCCCCTGGCTAAACTTTGCTAGATCCGCCCCTGCACAGTTACCAGCGTCAGCTGCGTAGAAAAGGATCCTGGTGTAGAAAGTAATATTAAATAAATTCTAACAACAGCTGATCAAGCTTAAACGTGCTGCTGTTGTTCAGCCGCTGGTTTCCTCTTTCTGCTGCAAAGTGGGCCAAAAACAAACGAGAGAGATGATCAGCTGATCATTGATCATGATTGAAGCAGCAACAGGAGAGGGAGGGGGAGGCAGTCGCTCCATATATATCAGTTGTTAAGCTTAACGCTGGAATGCTTTACAAACATTCAGAGGTGAACTTACTACTCTCGGGGATGAAATGCTGGTTTGGTAGCGAGGCTACAAATACACAAAGCCGCTCGATCACGTGACCACACTGCTCCCACGTGCTACGGTTATGAGCCGAGTTACGCTGTATTGCAAGTTTTGTGAGGTGCTTTTCTGATATTTAATGGATCGAATTACATTTTTTATTTCTCTCCGTTATCCGATCCAGTAATTTAGGTCAGTATCGGACCGATACTGATAGGTAATATCGGATCAGTCCATCTCTAATTTAAACCAAATAAATTTGAAGGTTTATGAACATATACTGTGATATCCAGCAGGGGGCGACTCCTCTGATTGGACAGAAGTCTCTGACGAGGTGTTCCTCCTGCTCAGCTGATCTCTGAGCTCAGTCCTTCCGTCCTGATGGGTTTCTGGTCTCAGTCTGACTGAAGTCCCTTTAGCGGGATTTCCTGTCTACTTCTGCGGTCGCTACCACATGACTCTGTCCTGGTTTTTAGTTTAATCCACCTTTCGTTCATCACGCCAATATGGTGAGATTTCACTAACATAAGAGACATGGCGGTGGTCGTGTTCACCTTATAAAATTTATTTTGGCTCCATGAACAGGTGACGATTAGAGGACTTTGGTTTATCTCAGATGAAGGACGCCAAGGCTCTTTCAAGCCACAAGGACGGACGTCACTGAGCCCAGAGATCGGCTAAGCAGGGGGATCACCTCCTCGTAGACTTCTGTCCAATCAGGCTTCAGAGGAGTTGCCCCCTGCTGGACTTTAGAAGGATGCAGGAGAACAGCACTGAAGCCTGGCAGGTCTCTGCTTGGACCGTCACCCTGAACTGCTCTGATCCAGACTCTGGATGTTTGTTTGGACTGTTTCTTCAGTCAGAGTCGTGCAGACTGAGCTCACCTGTGTCTTTGTGTTTGTCCACAGGTACGTGATGAACTACTACCAGACGGGTCACCTGCACGTCATGGAGGAGCTGTGTGAGATCTCCTTCCTGCAGGAGATCGAGTACTGGGGCATCGACGAGCTCTGCATCAACCCCTGCTGCCGTGAGCGCTACTACCGCCGCAAGGAGCAGAAGGAAAGCCTCGAGGTACAACGGGAGCTCGATGCCGACGATGGGGATGAGGACTTTGCGGGCGTCGCCTGCCCAGGCACTCGCCGCCGCCTCTGGGACGTCCTTGAGAAACCCGACTCATCGCGCGCTGCTCGGACCTTTGGCTCGCTCTCGATGTTCTTCGTGGTGTTGTCGGTCATCAACATGGTGCTCATCTCGCTGGACTTAGGTGAGGACTTTGGAGTGGGCGGCCTCGGCATCGGCGCTCCGCTGCTCTTCGACGCCCTGGAATACGTGTGTGTCGTGTGGTTCACGATCGAGCTGGTGCTTCGGTTCCTCTGCGTTAGGGACAAGTGCCGATTCAGTCGCAGCATTCCCAACGTGATCGATCTGCTCGCCATCCTCCCGTTCTACGTGACACTGGCGGTGGAGAACCTCCACGGAGGATCCACTGAGCTGGAGAACATGGGCCGTGTGGTGCAGGTGCTCCGCCTCCTGAGGTCGCTCCGCATGCTGAAGCTGGGCCGGCACTTGACAGGTAAAAACTCCTCATATCTGTTATTAACCTCTGTCTCTCTTCCACAGCATGTCTTTATCCTGTCTTCCTTCTCTCACCCCAACCAATCACAGCAGATGGCCCCGCCCCTCCCTGAGCCTGGTTCTGCTGGAGGTTTCTTCCTGTTAAAAGGGAGTTTTTCCTTCCCACTGTCGCCAAAGTGCTGCTCAATCGGGGTCATATGATTGCTGGGTTTTCTTCAGACACCTTTCAGATTCAAATACTCTAAGAAAGGATCAGTCTCACTGACTCTTATCACATTTCCAGCTGCTCTGTCTTTTCTTTAAACTCAAATATCTTAACAAAGGAGAAATGAAACGTGTTGGATGTATTCCAGCCGGTCAATGATAATTGTTAATGAGTTACTTTAAAGGCTTTCCTGCTCTGCATGTGCATCGCAGCAGCACTAGTTATCTTTAGGTTTTAGCACAAAATACCACATCAGCACCTGAAAGCCTTCATTTGCACTGTTTATGAGACAGTGGTGAGGGTGCGT
This sequence comes from Rhamphochromis sp. 'chilingali', assembly GCF_963969265.1. NCBI lineage: Eukaryota > Metazoa > Chordata > Actinopteri > Cichliformes > Cichlidae > Rhamphochromis > Rhamphochromis sp. 'chilingali'. The sequence continues at coordinate 38,752,172 of NC_137938.1, read as the reverse complement.
ATGAGTGACAGCTGGGATAAAGGTGGAGGTGGGAGTACATCAGGGATCTGCTCTGAGGCCCTTCCTGTTTGCAGATGATGTCAGGCAGGAGTCTTTATGATCTCCAGTGAGAGCTTAGAGCAGGTGGAGGTCTGCTCTGCAGAGGTGGAGGTGAGCCTGGAGAGAAAAGGAATGAAAGTTGTAGAAGATGAAACAATCCATGTGTGCGAATGAGAGAGAGGCAGGTGAACATGCTGGAGCAGAGGATGAGTTTAAATACCTGGGCTCAACCGTCTACAGAGAGGTGACGAAGAGAGTGCAGGCAGGTGGAGCGGGTGGAGGCAAGTGTGACAGAAGGACACCGTGAAAAGGGAAGGTCAAAGGATGGAGGTGAGACCTGCTGTGATGGGTGGAGCCGAGCTGAAGGTGTTCAGGTGTTCAGTGAGCAGGCTGGACGTGAGGGACGGCTCAGAGTCAGAGAGGCTGAGATGGTCTGAGCTGCAGGCAGGTGGAGGTTCATGGATGTAGTGAAGGAGGATGTGCAGAGGGTTGGAGTGTGAAATCAGTTCCTGTAAAAGTAGGTGTGAGATCAGACTCGCCTGAAATGGCAGTTTTATTAGAGCGCTGCATGTGACGGATTTAAGGCATGATGCAAAGATCCGGGGGGAGAAGAAGAAATGGAAATCCTGTCAGAGCGAAGCCGCTGCTGTGAGATTACAGCCGGGAGGTTCTCCGAGGACAACAAAGACCAGAATATATATAGATTCTCATCCTGGCGAATGAGCGAGGAAGTATGATTACGTGAGCCCGAGTGTGTCAGGCTGACGTACGAGCGCTTTGATCTGAGTGATTTGGGGAAGGCTGATCATCCCTGGACTCAGCTCATGAATAATAAAAGGAAAAGGCAGAGGGAGGAACTTTAATCATCTTAAACTATTGAAATAAATAATACAGAGAAAAGGCAAAGACTGAAGTCGGGCTGTAAAACTGAGAGAAAAATAGGTTACAAGTGTAATCTGCAGGTATAACAGCTGAGGGTGACTAACGGTCTGCTGCACAAACACACTCACTGAGCACATCACACGCCAGAGTCCTGAAGAGGCTTCATCTCCTGTGACCTAAAAACGATCGGGAACCACCGAGGGAACTAAAGATCAGGACTGAAGATCCAACAATATCACCAGGATAGGCTCCAAACCCTGACGTTGTGAAATGAACATTCCAGAAAGCTTTTTATATATATATATATATATATATTTACCATATATGTGTATATATACATATATATGGTAAAAATATATATACATACATATATATTTTTTTTTTACCATACATATATGTATATATATATATATATATATATATAGGTATGTATACGTAAATATATATACACGTTCGTTCGTGTATATATATATATATATATATATATATATATATATATATATATATATATATATATATATATATATATATACACGAACGAACGAACATCCAAGAATACATTGGGAAGATGGCCCCAACTGACCGAGTGCTCAGTGAATACCTCAGGCAGCAGAAACCCAAGAAAGAGGAGGGAGACGAGGAACCATCATGGAAGGACAGGCCCCTGCACGGTATGTACCACCGGCAGATAGAGGAGGTGGCTGATATCCAGAAATCCTACCAGTGGCTGGACAAAGCTGGACTGAAAGACAGCACAGAGGCACTAATCATGGCAGCACAAGAACAAGCTCTGAGCACAAGATCCATAGAGGCTGGGGTCTATCACACCAGGCAAGACCCCAGGTGCAGGCTGTGTAAAGATGCCCCAGAGACAATCCAGCACATAACAGCAGGGTGCAAGATGCTAGCAGGCAAGGCATACATGGAACGCCATAACCAAGTGGCCGGCATAGTGTACAGGAACATCTGTGCCGAGTATAACCTGGAAGTCCCGAGGTCAAAATGGGAGATGCCCCCAAGGGTGGTGGAGAATGACCGAGCTAAGATCCTGTGGGACTTCCAGATACAGACGGACAAAATGGTGGTGGCTAACCAACCGGACATAGTGGTGGTAGACAAACAGAAGAAGACGGCCGTAGTGATCGATGTAGCGGTTCCGAATGACAGCAATATCAGGAAGAAGGAACACGAGAAGCTGGAGAAATACCAAGGGCTCAGAGAAGAGCTCGAGAGGATGTGGAGGGTGAAGGTAACGGTGGTCCCCGTGGTAATCGGAGCACTAGGTGCGGTGACTCCCAAGCTAGGCGAGTGGCTCCAGCAGATCCCGGGAACAACATCGGAGATCTCTGTCCAGAAGAGCGCAGTCCTGGGAACAGCTAAGATACTGCGCAGGACCCTCAAGCTCCCAGGCCTCTGGTAGAGGACCCGAGCTTGAAGGATAAACCGCCCGCAGGGGCGTGCTGGGTGTTTTTTTTATACCTATATATATATATATATATATATATATATATATATATGTATATATATATATATATATATATATATATATATGTATGTATATATACATACATATATATATATATATATATATATATATATATATATATATATATATATGTATGTATATATACATACATATATATATATAGGAGGAGTTTGCACATTCTTCCCGTGTTTGCGTGGGTTCTCCCCGGGTTCTCCAGTTTCGTCCCACAGTCCAAAGACATGCTCTTTGTGGGGACAGGTGAATTGAAAAATCTAAATTGCCCATAGGTGTGAATGTGGGAGTGAATGGTTGTCTGTCACTGTGACAGACTGGCGACCTGTCCAGGGTGTACCCCGCCTCTCACCCTATGACAGCTGGGATAGGCTCCAGCACCCCCTGCGACCCTGAAAAGGATAAGCGGGAGCGAATGGATGGATGAATTGTCACATTACATATATATTCAAAGAACCATAACAACTTGCCTTGAGGATCTTTATATTGTGAGGTAGGCCCTGCAATAATCCAGAGAATCAGACTTTGGCGACAGCGGGAAGGAAAAACTCGCTTGGAACAGGAAGAAACGTGCAGCAGAACCAAGCTCAGGAAGGGAGCTGTTGGGTTAGGGGGAGGAAGTCGTGAGAAAACAGGATCAATAATAGTAAGAGGTGTATAAACGCCGTCTGTGACCTCCGTCTCTCTTCCTTCCAGGTTTGAAGTCTCTCGGTATGACCATCGCGCAGTGCTACGAGGAGGTCGGCCTTCTGCTCCTCTTCCTCGGTGTGGGCATCTCCATCTTCGCGACCGCAGTCTTCGCCCTGGAGCACGACCTTCCTGCCACCACCTTCACCAGCGTTCCCACCGCCTGGTGGTGGGCGACCACGTCTATGACCACGGTGGGCTACGGGGACGTGCGGCCCGACACGGCGGTGGGTAAGGTGCTCGCCTTCCTCTGCATCCTGTCTGGGATCCTAATCCTGGCGCTCCCCATCGCCATCATCAACGACCGCTTCTCTGCCTGCTACTTCACCCTGAAGGTGAAGGAGGCGGCGATACGACACGGCGAGATGCTGAAGCGGCTGGCCCGTGGCTCGGTGGGGGAGGCGGGGCCGGGCGTGAACCTGAGGGACGCCTATGCCCGGAGTGTGCTGGAGATGATGAGGCTGCACGGGCGGGAGAGGGCGAGCACTAGAAGCAGCGGGGGTGACGAGCTATGGTGGTAGCAAGAACAGCCCCGCCCCTATGACCTCTGACCCCTCTGAGAAACGCACACACGATGACCCCAGCAGCAGCACGCTGTACATTCGGTGTGTCACGTATGTGTCCAGCAGCAGCGTGTTCCCGTTTAACTCATGAATTTATTTACAAAACACATTTTCTCTCTGAACATTAGTCCCGCCCCCAAAATAAAGCAGGTGGCGCAGATGTCTTCCTGATGCGCAGTGGGTGTAACTCTGCAAGTCTGAACAATACTCAGATGAGCGCACTCAGGCTTGTTCTGATTGGCTGTTGGGTTTGTCTTACACGTCTCAGATGTCTAACATTAAATCTGTGCTTTGATCTTAAGCTACATTCACACGTTTCCCTCAGAGGCAATGAACCTTGTGTTCAATCATCATCGTCACGATCAATAAAGCTTTATTCAAGGATGGTTTGTGATTCATTTCTGTCATGGTGTCGATGTGGAAGGTAAATAAAATACAGACTCGGGGGGAGGAGATTAACTGAAAGCTAGCCATCATTATAAAATTACTCATTACTAACGAACATTAGTATATCATCATCATCATCATTATTATTATGTCATCAGCTGTTATTATAATGTTATTACACTAATATTATTATGTCATTCAATTCAGCCATCTTCAGCAAACACTTCTGCTTCTACACCTCTTTTCAGCTCATCTTTTTGCTTCTTTACCTCTTTTCAGAAGAAATTCTTCTGATTCACCTCTTTTCTGCCAAATGTTTAGCCTTTTCACCTCTTATCAGCACAATTCTCAGCCTCTTCTGCTCATTTGCCATCACCAGTGTGTGAATGTGTGTGTGAATGGGTGGATGACTGGATATGTAAAGCGCTTTGGGGTCCTTAGGGACTAGTAAAGCGCTATATAAATACAGGCCATTTACCATTTACCATTTCAGCACAATTGTCAGTCTCTCCACCTCTTCTTTGCGAGAAAGAGTTTGGCGCAGGGAGATGAGAACCTGCCTTGCGTACCAGAAGGGCCAGGTTCGAATCCTGCTCAGGGCAACATTTTTTTGCTTTTTTTTTTTCAACTTTTTCAGCTTTTTTCAGCAAATATCTTCAGCCCTTAAGGCATCCACACAGCATTTTCGCAGGAAATGCAAATTTTTCTAGTTATTATTCCTGTCGCTTCCGTACGTTTTTTGAGTCGCAACTACTCCCACAGTTTTTGTGCTATTTATACCGTTCAAACTTTAAAAAAATTCTGCTATTTCTGCTAATGACGGCTATATCTTTTGGTGCTTCTATACTTTTTGAGATATTGAATTTTTTTTTGCAATATTTTTTGCCCATTTCTGCCATATTATCAGTGGCCTCACTGATTTTCCTTGCCGGGTTGACCTGTGTTTTAGCTCAGTGAGATAAAAATCCGTTCTCAGACTGGGAGGCCGGGGTTCAAATCCCGCTTATGGCAAAATTTATTTCAGTTAACAGTAAAACTTTTTTTTTAACTCTCTTCAACACAAATTTCATCTTTTTCACCCCTTTTCAGCAGAATTTTCAGTTTTTTCACCACTTTTCAGTACAAATCCAAGCTTTTTCAGCTTTTTTCAGCAAAAACCTCTTTTCAGCAGAATTCTGCTCATTGAACTCTTTTCAGCACAAATACCAGCTTTTCAGCTCTTTTCAGCAAAAACCTCTTTTCAGCAGAAATTCTGCTAATTGAACTCTTTTCAGCAGAAATTCTGCTGATTCACCTCTTTTCTGTAAACTTTTTAGCCTTTTCACCTCTTATCAGCACAATTCTCAGCAACTTCTGCTCATTTCAGCAAAATTGTCAGTCTCTCCACCTCTTCTTTGTGAGAGTGACATTGGAGCAGTGAGATCAGTAGCTGCCTTGAGACCAGAAGGGCCAGGTTCGAATCCTGCTCAGGGCACCCTTTTTTTTCGACTTTCAACCTTTTCAGCTTTTTTCAGCAGAAATCTTCAGCGTAAGGCATCCACACAGCATTTTCGCAGGAAATGCAAATTTTTCTAGTTTACATTGTTGTATTTTGCACAACTCTGTTGCTTGTGAAGCTCGCACACAAGAATTTCACTCACATGTGCTGTACCAATGTACCTGCACATGTGATGTGACAATAAAAGTGATTTGATTTGATTTGAAATCCCCACAACAGTCACCTCGGGGCACTTTGTATTGTAAGGTAAACCCCAAAGAGAAAACCCCAACAATCACATGACCCCCTATGAGCAGCACTTTGGCAACAGCAGGAAGGAAAAACTCCCTTTTAACAGGAAGAAACCTCCAACAGAACCAGGCTCAGGGAGCCTAATCTTAAAAGTAGAGATAGTGTCTGTCTCACACTCAGGATAAACTTAACGTGTCTGGACTATCGTCTGCTGGAGGTCAGAGGTGAGGGTGGACTTTCTCCTCGTGCGCTTCCTCCAGCTGAGAACGTGTTTCATGATTGTTGACAGGAAGCCTAACAGGAGCACTCGGGTGATGCTGTTAATTTGGACACATGATCTGAGTTGTGTCAGCTGACAGTTGTTCATCATGGAAATGTTTCCTGGGATGGTCTGCAGATGAGGAGACGTCCAGGAACACGTGAGCTCAGCTCTCATTGGACAGATTTATTGTTTGTTTGAATTAACGAGCTCTCAGCAGTTTTCTGCTGAAGAATAAAAACTTTCCTGTTCACAGGTGGGACTCATTGACTGAGCCTGGTTCTGTTGGAGGTTTCTTCCTGTTAAAAGGAAGTTTTTCCTTCCCACTGTCACCAAGGTGCTGCTCATAGAGGGTTGTCAGATTGTCGGGGTTTCCCTCTATTATTGTAGGATCTTTACCTTACGATTTAAAGCACCTTGAGGTGACTGTTGTTGTGATCTGGTGCTGTATAAATACAATAGAAATGAACTGAGATGATTGGTGGAGGCTGTGAGGTCAGCACGGTGAAGGTCTGAGTGAGACGTGAGATGTTCACGCACCTCCGTGATGGCTCTGACCTTCCTGTGGCATCATCTCACAGTGGACGCACGTCTCAGCGGCTGCAGCAGGAGGACCCCCGCGGTGTTTCTGGTATCCTGCTGCTTCCTGTTTCCAGGCCACCGCTCTGCTGAGGTCACAGAGGTCGCCTCAAATACCACGGTAACGCCTGAAGTCGTGAATCCAACCGCTGGGTGTTTAAAGCAGCTCTCATTTCTCTGATCTCTGCAGATGGTCAGCATCCTCTGTCAGTGTGACCCACCATCATCATCTCCTTCACCGCCATCAGCCCGCCCTCACTGTCTGTTAGATCAGGGTAAGTCTCTACATTTTTCTTACCTGACTTTATTTTCCCACCTAAAAACCTCCAAACAGTCTCTCAGTGTGACCCAAGTCTGTGCCACAGATGCATGCTTCGCTCCCAGTGTCTCTAATTTGATCTAATTTCATTCCAACTCGCCTGAAGCTGCAGGAAGCCTGCTGTGACTGGTTGAATGCATGCCGTAGGCCGAGAACACCGCAGCATGAGCATTCAGAAAGCTCGCCACGTGGAAGGTAAACATGACAGTCTGAACACGTGAACATGTCTGTGTGCAGGTGTCTCAGAGGACATGTGAAGCTGCTGCGTTGTTGAGGACACGCTGATGCTGACGGAGGGTTGTTTCTGCAGCACAGGTACAGATCACATGACCTCCTGCTGGCTGCATTCATGGCTGACCTGGATTCTCGGTTTGATGCCAGCAGCAGTGCAGTGACACAGAAACTGGAACATCACATTTGCATTTCAGGCATTTAAGGAGGAAGATCGCAGACATCCACAGAGAGCGGGAGAGACTGCAAAGGGAGAGCAGAGAGACACGGGGTCCAGGAGGGCAGAGGTCACAGCGTTGGGGTTCATCTGAAAGTCTGAGAATTCAGAATTCAGAGAAGAAAATATCCACCCTGCCCTGATCTCGCTGTGACTTAAAAGTTCATCAGTAGCTGAAGTCACGTGGGAAACGAACGAGTGGTAATGAGGCTAAAAGCAGACAAGACCTGACCTGCAGCTCACAAAGGAATCTCTGCTGATGTGATCTGACTCCATGAAGCACCTGAACACCTTCTCCGTGTCATCACAGCACCCCGGGTACTCTGCCTGGAAATGTCCAAGGCTAACCAGGCTCAGGGAGGGGCGGGCCATCTGCTGAGAAGGAAGACAGGACAAAGACATGCTGTGGAAGAGAGACAGAGATTAATAACAGATATGATTCAATGCAGAGAGGTCTGTGAACACATAATGAGTGAAGAAGAAACACCCAGTGCATCATGGGAATCCCCCGGCAGCCTGCGTCTATTGCAGCATAATTAAGGGAGGATTCAGGGTCACCTGGTCCAGCCCTAACTATATGCTAAAGTTTGAAGCCTAATCTTAAAACAATCCACGCTGATGATGGTGGTGATGATGATGGTATTGTTATTGGTTACCAAAAGGCTCATTTTTGTTCCTTCATGCATTCAGCTCGCCTTCTCACACAAAACGTGTGAATAACGTGTCGGAGTCGGTTTAATCTGGTGTGATTAAAATCATGAGCATGGATAAAACCTCAGTGTTGTCTCTGAGTTCAGCTTCAGATCATGGCTGTTCTTCAGAAACTCTCCTGCTGACGGTTGGGGGAGGAGCCTGAAGCGAAGCACAGCAAAGCTGCTGAACCTCGGAGCCAGAGGAACGCTGACGCTGTGCAGCTGCACTCCAAACACTGAGGCCGCTGGATGAAAAACAGGAGCAGTTAAATCATTTCAGCCAACAGGATGAAGGTCCTCGCATCTGGAAACACTTTCAGGAAGTCGCAGGCTCTGTTGTCAGAGGCGCTCCGAGTGTTTCTTCGGCTCTCCTGATGATCGGAGTGTCACAGCGGTCGACCTTTGAGCTGTTTTATGTCCCACTGTAATGAAGCACAGACAGTCTTGCAGTGAGGACACGGAGGCCCATTTACAGGAACATGAAGTGTATTCGCCTAAAAACCACAACCAAACTCCAGAAGCTGAGAGCTGAGGGTGAATCTGATGCTGTGTTTGCTCTTCCTCTGCTCAGGTGCAGGCTAATTAAATGCACAGACTCCAGGACGTAGATGGTGACGGACAAGCTTCCCTTCAAAGAGCCGAACAGAATCAGAATCAGCATACTTATTAATCCCTAAGGAAAGGATGTGGGTTACAGTTGCTCCAGCACAGTAACAGAAGCAGACTAAACTATTTAACAGTACAGTATGTTACAGATTTACAGATTTAATAGCACAATATATACGAATCACTCAGTAATAAATATCAGAGACTGACGGCAACATTACTGAGTAGAACAGAGTGCGTGCAAACAGCGTTTACAGTGTGTTACATGGAGGAGTTATACAGGGAGCCACAGGCAGGAATCACTGCCTGTGTCGTTCAGTGGTGCATTATGGGTAATCTCAGTCTCTCACTGAGCGTGCTCCTGTGACTGCCCAGCATGCCATGAAGTGGGTGGGAGGTGTTATCCAGCATCGTCCTTATCTTGGACAACATCTGCCTCTCAGACACCACCCGAATAGGGTCCAGCTCCATCCCTACAGGCTTGTGATCAGTTTATTGAGTCTGTTGGCATCTGTGACCCTCAACCTGCTGTCCCAGCATGCAACAGCACAGAGGATCGCACTGACCACAACAGACTCACAGAAAATCCTGAGCGTTGTCCGACAGACGTTGAAGGACCTCAGAGACGACTCTGGCCCTTCCTGTAAAGCGCAGTGGTGTTTCTAACCCAGTCCAGTTTATAGTCTGTATGTACTCTGAGGTACTTATAGTCCTCCACAACGTCCATGTTGACCCCATGGATTGAAACAGGGGTCACAGGTTTTCCTGGTCTTCCAAAAATCCACAGTCAATTCCTTGGTCTTTGCCACGTTGAGCTGCAGATCATTCTGCTCGCACCGCGTGACAAAGGAGTCGACCACAGCCCGGTACTCTGACTCATCACCCTCACTAATGCAGGCCACCACAGAGTCATCAGAGAAAAACACCATGCAGGCAACATCCTGGAGTCTTCAGGAGTACGTCCTGACCCTCTGCAGGTGAGGAAACACCTGAGCTGACCCAGAGCAGGCTGGAGCGACGCAGCAGACGCTGATGTCATGTTTCTTGGACCTGTGTTTGTTCCGCCTCACCATCAGCACGTTCACATGTACACGCTGTGACTGCTGGAAGCTTCTTCTGTATCTGACCTGCTGTAGTTCTGTTCCTTCGCTCAGTAATGGGTTTGTGTTGGTCCCACCGAGGATGTGGGACCACTCTGCGGTGTTTCAGGTGGTGTGAGCTGGATTCAGGTGTGTCCTGAAGGGTGATCCGGGCTGTTGGTCGGACCCTCCTCATCTGTCTGCTCTCTCTCTGCCCCCCGAATTAGCCCCGGAGCAACGAGTGAACAGGCCTCACACGGACATCCTTCCCACTGTCGTCAAAGTGCTGCTCATAGGGGTCATATGATTGTTGGGTTTTCTCTGTATGTATTATTGTAGGGTCGACCTTACAATAAAGTTTTAAAGTGTGTGTGTGTATCAGGATGATGTCACATCCTGTCAGAGGTGTTTATCGAACAGCAAAGGAAGCATTCGCTCGTATCTGAACTTTACTGAGGCATATTTTTTATTCTCACCGACATAAAATGAAAACCATCACTGACTCGCTGTCCTCTGATAACACCCTTCCACCTTATGGTCACTTCCTGAACCAAATCCAACATGGCGGCAGCAAGGACTGAAATTGACCTTTGTCTGTATGTTTATCAGTTCAATATACCTGTGTGTGCGTATATATATATGTATATATATATATATATATATATATATACATATATATGGTGCAACGATACTCGTATGGATATTGAACCGTTCGATACAGTGCTTTCGGTTCGGTACGCATATGTATCGAACAATACAACATTTTTAATTTATTTTATCAACTTTCCTTCTGACGATGCTGTCTGTGTTGAGCGCTCAGTGGATCTGCGCTCGACAGTGCAGCCTAGGCGGAGTAGTCGAACGCAGATTCACTGAGCGCAGGGCAAGCTAGCAGACAGAAGTTAAGCTCTCCTTGCAACATGGCAAATTGAACCTCCCCCACCCTCATTCAGATCTGGCGTTTGGAATTATTTTGGTTTTCATGTGACGTATGACCCTGAAGGTAAGCGCGTCATGGACTAAAGTAAAACAGTATGTTGGATGTGCCATGCAATGCTCAATTACATGGGTGGGAACTAGTGTGTTAGCGCAGTTAGCTCGTTAACGTGTTGGCCGTCCAGCCCCACGCACGGGGCGATCTGCGGTAACTCGTTAACGGAGATTTGCCGTGTTGTGGCGTTAAGGTCATTTCAACGAGATTAACCTGAAAGCACTAGTGGGAACACAACGAATATGACTGCACATTTACGCCGACAGCATCCTCGTGCAAAGACAAAAACAACAAGCAGCATGCTACTAACTTTACCCGAGTCATTTAGACAGCCGTTAGCACAGGATTCTCCTTATGGGGACCTGATATGTTTAACATGCTGCTGAGAATATAGCCCAGAAGAAGCGTATAGTAGAGCTTTTATTTTGGAAAGAACCATTTCTCTGTAATAAACTCTCTTTTCCAAAGATGAGTGATTCCTCAATCAGATAGATTTATTTATTTTTATTATTTTGTTGTTTCAGCAACATTAAATTTAAAAACTGTACTTTTGAGTTAAAATATATATTTATAATTTTAATAAATGACAAATTAAAAAAGCATGCGACAGTACAGCCTAGGCTGCACTGTCGAGCGCAGATCCACTGAGCGCTCAACACAGACAGCATCGTCAGAAGAAAAGTTGATCAAATAAATTAAAAATGTTGTATTGTTCGATACATATGCGTACCGAACCGAAAGCACTGTATCGAACGAGTATTGTTGCAACCCTAATAAATAAATAAATAAATATATATATATATATATATATATATATATATATACACTGAACAAAAATATAAACGCAACACTTTTGTTTTTGCTCCCATTCCCCATGGGATGGACGTAGAGACCTAAAATTCATTCCGGATACACAATATAACCATCCCTCCCAAACAGTGGTCACAAATCAGTCCAAATGTGTGGTAGTGGGCACATCTGCTATATTGAGATAATCCATCCCACCTCACAGGTGTGCCACATCAGGATGCTGATCTGACATCATGAGTAGTGCACAGGTGTACCTCAGACTGCCCACAACAAAAGGCCACCCTGGAATGTGCAGTTTTGTCTCACAGCAAAATGCCACAGATGCCACAAGCAATGAGGGAGCGTGCAATTGGCATGCTGACAGCAGGAATGTCAACCAGATCTGTCGCCCGTGCATTGAATGTTCATTTCTCAACCATAAGCCGTCTCCACAGGCGTTTCAGAGAATATGGCAGCACATCCAACCGGCCTCACAACCGCAGACCTCGTGTAACCACACCAGCCCAGGACCTCCACATCCAGCAGGTTCACCTCCAAGATCGTCTGAGACCAGCCACCCAGACAGCTGCTGGAACAATTGGTTTGCACAACCAAACAATTTCTGCACAAACTGTCAGAAAGCGTCTCAGGGACGCTCAACTGCATGCCCGTCGTCCTCATCGGGGTCTTGACCTGACTCCAGCTCGTCGCCGTAACAGACTTGTGTGGGCAAATGCTCACATCCGATGGCGTCTGGCACGTTGGAGAGGTGTGCGCTTCACGGATGAATCATGGTTCACATTGTTCAGGGCAGATGGCAGCTGAGAATGTCCCAGTTCTTGCATGGCCAGCATACTCACCGGACATGTCACCCATTGAGCATGTTCGGGATGTGCTTGACCGGCGTATACGACAGCGTGTACCAGTTCCCACGAATATCCAACAACCTCGCACAGCCATTGAAGTGGAGTGGACCAACATTCCACAGGCCACAATTGACAATCTGATAGACTCCATGCGACGATGTGTTGCACTGCATGAGGCAAATGGTGGTCACACCAGATACTGACCGGTTCTGGGTCCCCAGACCCCCAATAGCGCAAAAAACTGCACATTCCAGGGTGGCCTTTTGTTGTGGGCAGTCTGAGGTACACCTGTGCACTACTCATGATGTCAGATCAGCATCCTGATGTGGCACACCTGTGAGGTGGGATGGATTATCTCAATATAGCAGATGTGCCCACTACCACACATTTGGACTGATTTGTGACCACTGTTTGGGAGGGATGGTTATATTGTGTATCTGGAATGAATTTTAGGTCTCTACGTCCATCCCATGGGGAATGGGAGCAGTAACAAAGGTGTTGTGTTTATATTTTTGTTCAGTGTATATATAAACACAGGTTTAAAGCTCACGATGTAACTCCAGCCCAGCAGCAGTATATGAATGACTAACCTCGTATTGTGGATGAATAATCTCAGCTGTTCTCCTGACTGAAGTTTGGTCCGTTTACAGCATCCTGCTATGCGATTGCATTTGTCCCGAACAATCAGGAACCCTCACGTTAAGTTTTATTGAGTGGGAAAAAGTTAGCGTTCATCCTCCAGCTTCACTGTGTTTGTAATGCTAACATAGCTGTGTCGCTAGCATTCGTATATCATTATATAGCAGCTAGTCCAACTTCAGTAACCCTACAAACGTCACTGCTGTTTAGCTTTCTGTCTTCATTTATGTTGGAAGTGATAGCAGAGCTGTACGCTTGAATGCTTCAGAAATCTCTCAGTCAGAACATGCTACATCATGTTTATGTGGAAGCTAGCGAGCTAACTTCCTGCTAACTTCTAACTCTGTTAAATGTAATAAATCCTGTTTTCATGGATGTTAAATGCAATTGTTACACCTGGTAAAGCAGCAACGCTGATCATTTTATTAAAGATGAAAGACTTTAGACAGTTTTTAACTCTCAGTGATGCTGCAGTGTTTGTTTGACTTTGGGATAGGGCAGGGATAGCTCAGTAGGTAGAGTGGTGGCCCCATGATCGGAAGGTCGGGGGTCCGACTCCACTGAACGGCTACCCTGAGGTACCCCTGAGCAAGGTACCGTCCCTACACACTGCTCCCCGGGCGCTGCATTGGTGGCTGCCCACTGCTTCACTGGGTGAATGGGTTAAATGCAGAGGAACTATTTCCCTATGGGGACTAACACGCACACTTTACACACTTTTCTTTACTTTACCTGAAGCAGAGTTTGGGCCCAGGCCCAGCTAATGATGTCAGACTTAGAGACCCTTTCTCAATATGCGTACTTGTGCGTACTTGCGTTCTCGTGTACTCGTGATACGTCATCAGTCGGAGACCAAGTACTGTTCCAATTCGAAGTACGCATCAAGCTGAGAATGCGAAAAAGTCCCGGATGTGTTCTCGCTCCACCCGTTTTATCGATCATGCATCGGTGGTGACTTGTGTGGACTTGGTACAACTAAATATCCCAGAATGCATTTCGTCCAAAACTCAAACGCGGCAATGGCGGACGAGCAGGGCTTTTAAATATTACTCTTTCTGGGTCACAAAATAAACTTTGAAGTTACTTTCAAGCGAGAATGTAGCTGTGTAAACTTCAAATATCTGCTCGATTTATCAAGATATCATATATTTCCAAAAGCGCTCCGACTTTTCGGAGACGTCTGTGACCCACCAGCTCCATAGCAGACGGCGAGGTTGAGGATCATTAGAGCCGGCGAGAACGGCGGACTCCCGGCACATCGTTTTCAACCACCCCCCCCCACCACGGTCTTTTCGCTACTCAGGTTAAACAAACCCCAGCAGCTGTCTATTGTATTGAGTGTCCACTAAAATAAAAACAAAAGCGTTCTAACATCTCACCTGCTTGTTTTTATTAAGATATGTACACGTATGTACATGTACACTATTTTTATTAATAGAGATTTCACTACTGAGGTTAAACATGATATATAAGTCACTTAGATCACTTCTAAATGTTAATGTTTGTTTATTTCAGAGTTTAATTTGTTCCTGAGTAAACCGGTTTGGCTGTGATTAAAGTGAAGCTTCATAACATATTACTCACAGTTAAATTAAGAGGGGACGGCAGTAAAAACTCCAGACCTGTGACATCATCAAGTACACTGGCGTTCCAATTGTACAAATCACGAGTCCGTGCTCGCGTTCTCGGCAAGTCCGGTCTCGCCGAGAACGTGAGAAGGGCCAAAGACTGGATAGACTGCTGGGGGATTCCCATGATGCTCTGGGTGTTTCTTCTTCACTCACTATGTGTTAACAGACCTCTGCACTGAATCATATCTGTTATTAACCTCTGTCTCTCTTCCACAGCATGTCTTTATCCTGTCTTCCTTCTCTCACCCCAACCAATCACAGCAGATGGCCCCGCCCCTCCCTGAGCCTGGTTCTGCCGGAGGTTTCTTCCTGTTAAAAGGGCGTTTTTCTTTCCCACTGTCACCAAAGTGCTGCTCATAGGGGGTCATATGATTGTTGGGTTTTTCTCTGTATGTATTATTGTAGGGTCAACCTTACTATATCAAGCGCGCTGAGGCGACTGTTGTTGTGATTTGGCGCTGTATAGATAAATAAGGACATGCTGGTGGTGATTCAAGCTGTCAGCCTGATGACGGAGGTCGGGCCAGAGGTGTCCTGAAGCAGCAAACAGAAACAAAAACTTGGAGGCAGAACGAGGTCAGGAAGGTCACACACAGAGAGAGAGTCGTGATTGGCTTGTTCAGAGAGGCGAGCAGCAACCCTCTCTGAGGTAGGAGGCTTCACCGGTGAGACAAGCAGAGGATGGAGACGAGGACGAGGGCTCGTCACTTTGTGGGTCATCCTGCTGTTTGATGCTCTGATGAGCACTTTGGGAAGAAAAACAGTAATTCTTAAACTAAAGGATGGAACAGCGTTAATATTTCAGGGCTGAAAGCAGATCTGCTATCAGGGAATGTCACTCCCAGAATTCCCAGTGTTCCCAGAATTCCCAGAGTGGGATGCCTTATTAGCCCCGTTCTGTGAAAGGTGTAAAGCGTTCCGTGGAGCTGTGAGACAGCTGAAGCAGAAGTGTCTCAGACTGGACGGAAACATTCTGTTTCCTGTCCGCGTGGCGCTTTCAGGAGGTGGCCGTGACCACGCGCTCTGAGAACATCAGCTCTTTGTTTCTGCGTCCTGACGACACTCCGGAACTCTGATGACAGACGCCAGCATCTGAGCCGCTGCAGCAGGAAGTCCTGCGGTGTTTAATGTCAGCCTGTGGCAGGAATAAACATCCTGGAGTGCATCATCACAGAGTGAGCGCGGGGAGCAGCGAGCTCCGCCTCCGCCTTGCAGCTGGAGCTGATGGAGAGCCAACAGCAATGGAATCTGTTCACCGTCAGCCCGACAGACGCTGGTCTGCACGCGCTCACGGGTCGACGCGACACAGGATACCTGAACTGGTCCTGGACGCTGCACGGCAAGTAGGAGGCACCATGCTCCGCCCCCGGCTCCGCCCTCCTAGTGCAGGACACTGAAGGACTCAAAGATTTATACCTGGACACAAATCCACAGAGCGAAAAACACTAGAGGCAGTGAGGAGCTCCTGCAAGCCGTGAACTGAACATCCCTCTGATGCTGCTGCTTACATCACTTCCTGTCATCTCTAGTAAACGCCGCCTGTCAGCAGCTGCCGGCTTCACTGTGAGTGTCCAATCGGCACTGTGCCACACCTGAAGCAGCAGGTAAAGGCAGAGGGTCATGCTGGATGTCCTCAGCATCATCTGGAGCTCCGCCTCTTGGCCGACGCAGACGCCATCGAAGTGGAACCAATCGCTTCTCTGCTGACAGCGATGCAATTAAAGTCCAGCACAGAGCTTCTGTTTGTGCAGCAGCGCCCACAAAGATGCCGACGTGTCAGAGCCGAGCCGTCGAGTGATGGCAAGGTGCCCCCCCCATCTTTGATATACAGGCTGTGGTTGAGACACAGCACGTTTTATATTTAAACGTGAGGGGTGGGCTAGGTCTGAGGTCAGAGCCGAAGCTGTTCTGTGCTCTGAATCATCCTCACTGCGATCGGGTCAGAGTGGCGGAGCATCGTCAGAGCTTCATCGGACGCTGACGGAGGCTTAGCGAGGCGCAGAAGAAGAAAGCTGTAAATATTTGATGGCGCTCGTCTCAGAGAGGAAACTGACTCCTCTCCTTCCTTCATCACAGCTTCTCCTCAGCAGAGCAGCTCAAAACCTTCGTCCTGGAAAGTTGTTAAATGTCCTTGATTTCCACTGAACATTAAAGGGCCCAGGCAGCAGGGTTGGCAGTTTGATTCTCAGCCTCTGCCTGAGATGAAGGGTGTTTGGGTAAGACGCTGGCAGATTCAAGCTGCTGAAAGGTCTAATTTTCTGTACTTTGATATTTTTCAGAGGATCAGCATGTGTCAGAGACGCTGACGCCACATCAGAGGCACAAAGCACCGTTTCAAGCTCCCAGCATCCTTTGCATGATATTTGCATCGTCTGCTTCATGCTTACATTGTTAGAGTTCCCTGCTAGTGTACTTGTGCATACAAGTACATACATTAATATAGTGTACTGACGTCTTGCGGACTCTGTTTTCATTATTTCAAACATGCTGCTGATTCTTTTAACTCTTTAAAGCCAGCAGGCTTGAACAGGTGCAGCTTTTACTCTGAAGGTCTGTCTGCTTACATCCTGTCTGTTCAGGGGTCATGTCTCTCGTCACAGAGTAAACAGTGTTTCGTGTCCCAAACATTAAAGTAAACACGAGCCCAGCCGGCAGCCAAACTCTGAGTGACTCACGCCGCACATCAAAGTGAAATTAGTGCTGCTCGTCCCTGCGGAGCTCTCTCTGCTTCAGTCCTAAAATATCTGCTGCGATACGCGCCGGCGCTCACAGGCAGAACTTCGTTTCATCATTCGCTGCATCCTGACGAGCACCGGCTGCTTCGACACCACGAAACAGAAGAAGAAAATCAACAACCAATAAAAGTAAGGGTTCAGCCTCCAGTCGTAGCGACATGCTTTCAGTGCCTGGCATTAATGCTGCTTCCAGCCATGTTCACCTTTGCAAACCTAAATCAGCTGGTTGGACGACCCACTGCTAAGAATGAGTCAGTCAATAATTTTCAACATAACTGATCTGTTTTTAATGATGGACGCTCGATCAAACCTGAGGCAGAGGATCGGTCATGCCGACCACGAGTTTACAAAGTAAGCGAAGAACAAGCCCTCTTTTCTCTGTCCACTCTCCCAACAGAGAGGAACCTGTTCCTTCAGTGTGCTGGCGGCAGCAGGGCACAGCGTTGGTTCAGCACTCCTTCACAGTCAGTGACTACAGCAGTGTGTGCTCCGGCCCGGCTCTACTTTCTCATCATTTAACTGTTTCCATTCTAAAATACATCTTGATATTCTATCTCGTGTGTTCATGACTTGATTCTTGATGTCAGTCAGCTGATGACTCACCACCATCCGCCTCAGCTCTACTTCTGACCCTGCAGTGACCTTTAGCACAGTTTAATCATGTGACCTGTGCCTGCTCACCTGTAGCAGATCAGGTGTTCAGAGGCGTTAGGACAGAAGCTTCGTGGTGTCGTGCTGCCCTCTGGTGCGTGCATGCAGTCATTGCACTGCAGAGCCTCTACATTACATTTCATTGGTTGGATTCAGTCTGAACTCCATTAGAATAAAAACTCTGACCTCAGGTGATGAAGTCTTCGTCTGATGAACCATTATCATCATTTTTGTGCTTCATCAGCTGCTGGCAAACTTCACGTGGAGACAGCTGTGTACCACTGCAAAGCCTCCGGACCACCGGTCCCACAGCCCGTCAGCTCCTCATGCCCTCGGACTCATGTCCACACTCACCACATAAACATCCTGCATGTCTGCACGATCAGAGTCCACGGGTTTGGTACGGTGGGAGTCACAGCCAGAGGGTCAGAGCATCGAGCAGGACGCCTCCTGCACTCTCCACAGGCATGTGTTCTGGGAGGAGAGCTGTGCGGCCATCATCACCATGATGACCACAGAGTTACTGTAATGTGATCTGTGAATTGTGGAACGTCCTGAGATTTGATTTTCACCCAGGTGTCATCCACATGTCTGAACCAATGGCTTGGTGCTGTTCCAGGGTAGGACAGCAAAGCCCACTTTTCCACTTCTTCCGTGTACAAATTGGCCACGATGGGTGAAACTGGGGAGCCCACGGCACACCCATGTTTCTGCCTGTAGAACTGACCCTTATATGAAACAGGTGGAATGAGACACAGTTCAAACACACTAGGTCGATGCTGAGAGCGGTCCTGTTGCTGCGGTTGGGGTCATCATGCAAGTGAAGAGAGATGTAACATTGTACGAGATCATGGTTTCACCTGCCTGTTCATCTGTCTCTCACCTTCTCAACACAATCCAACATGTTCTGGATGTGGTGTTCAGAGCTGCCCACCAGCGGGTTGAGGTTGAGCCAGAAACTTGGAGATGTTGTAGGTGACCGAGTTGATCATACAGACAATCGGTCTTAGAGGTGCACCCTGTTTATGTAAACCATACACAGCATTGTTAGTCAGTCCGCTGGTTTCAGTCATTGTGCAGATGTCCTGTTTATAAGGTTGGAAACCTGCAGTCAGCTGAGACTGAAGAACTCACCTGAAGATGATGAACACGCTATGTCACATGCCCAGAATCAACTTTTTCATTCCCAGTTTACTCAGAGGATCATTTAACTTCTCACTCTGCTTTTTTACTTAAAGATTCTTTATCAAATTTTTTATTTTATTGTAATGTTTTGGGTTTTTTTCTAATATTTATTCTTTTCAGCCTTTAACATTTTACTGTGTATTATTGATCTTTATTTTATCTTTTATTCTAGTTAATTGGCCATTTTTTCTTTGTTTGACATCCTACTTTTATTATTTAAAGTTGGATTGCTCCTCCTGGCCTCTGTAAAACAGAAAATTTGTGATAAATAAAGTAACTTTCTTGAATTTCTTCTCCATGAGTCTGTTGGACCTGCTCCTATGAGGACTCCATGAAGTAACAGAGCAGGTACAACAGGGGGCGCCACAGCCCGCAGGACCCACAGCCCACCACAGGTAAACATGTTTTTCTGCAGGAGTCACCCTGCTGTGACACAGGGGTGGGGGTGGGGTGGGTATTTAAAGGCTGATAATGAGCGTGTGGCCTCTAAGACCACGTCGTCCACAGGAAGAGGAGGGGGGGGGCGTGTGTGCGTGCACGCAGGCTCATTACTGAGCTTTAAACCATCAGACTTGTGCAGTTAGAATCAAACCTCTCTATTGACTCATCTGGACAATGTGGCAGGTTAAACCAGCAGGTGTTTCCAGGTTATTTCCTGATGTGAGATCAGCTGATTTCACATCAGTAACACCTGTCTGAAGCTACCTATGCTAATCAGCTGATCGGTCTTATGGATCTGTCCAATCAGTGTATTCGTCCAGGTGTGATTCAGTAACAGCACTGCCGGTGCTCTGACAAAGACACTCTGCACAGGTGTGAAAAAAAAAAACAGGTGAGTTTATTAAGACAACAAAAGCCTGAATACTCAGGAACGGCAGGTACTCCGGTACGGAGCAGAGGCATTCTTCACACAACAAAAAGTACAACAACACAAGTCCTGCTGGGAGTTCCCACAGGTGAGAGCACCTGAGCCCACACAGGCCCAAGGGGCAGCCCGGCCCCCTACCTGTGCAGGTAAAACCCCACCATGAGACTGTAAACAAACCCAGCTGCTCATTTCCTCGTGAAGCAGAGAGCAGCCACATGTGTGCCTGGCAGCAACCTCACCTTTACCTGGCCTCAAGGTGAGCACCCCCCCCCAGTCAAACATAAACATCATTAGCATAGCTCAGCTAGCTGCCGGCCTCGCGACCAAACGGAGAAATTAGAAAAAGTCCGAGCGGAGTTTCCGGTGAGTGGCTCAGGTGTGAGTCCGTGCCCGGTGTCCGGGCTCAGTCTCCGCAGTCCGCGGACAGCTGCAACCGCCTCACGGCCTCCTTGATCAGGTTCCCGGAGAGCAGCAGCTCCTGTAGCAGCCGGTGCGGGTCGTCCTCCGTCCCGCCGAGCCGCTTTCGGTTCCAGGGGCGGATCCGGTCCCAGTCCGAGTCTCCGGAGCCGGGCACGCCGTACGGGCTCGGCCTGCCGCCGGCCCGCGGCCCGCGGCGGCTCCGGAGCCGCATGCAGCAGCCGGTCCGCGCCTGCGCTGGAGCCCCTGCACCGCCGGCCGCCGGTTTGGTCCCGGGGCCGCCGGCGAGGCCGTGCAGACGGCTCACCGACACCGGCGTTTGGGCGGAGCCGTGCAGCTGCAGCGCCTCTCCGATCCGCGTCACCAGTGCGTCCACCTCCGCTGAGTCCACGGTCACCGACTGCTCCAGCAGCAGGTAGTCATGCTTCCGGCACGGCATGGCGGCTGTCCTCCGTCTGGTCCTTCGTTGTGTTGGTGCGGGTCGGTGCTGTGTGGGTGCTCGGTGTCCTCGCTGCTCTCTCAGTTCATTTGTAAACAATGGCTGACGCGCTGCGGACTGTACCAAGTGCCCGAAGAGGCGGGGGAGCAGGGCGAACCCAAACACAGAGCCGATCCCGACAGCGCGGCGCCGAGGCTCCGGTTTACTCTTAATCCACTCAGGCGCGCTCTTGCTGCTCCGGTGCCAGAGCTCCGGACGAGAGCACCGGAGCCCCGCGAATCGGGGCCTTCCCGTCCCGCCCCCCCGGCCCCGCGCGCATTGGGCCGCTCCGCCGTCGCGGACGTTACATAACGGCGCGTGTGCAGGCAAAACAAACAAAGGCCCGAGTCCGTGTGACACTCACAGAGGAGCATGCGCACACGCTACCCCCTGCTGTCTGCTAGCCCATGCGCGTTCACGAGTCCACTGAACTGTGGGAGCCTTCAGGTGAAGGTGGCACGCGCTTCTGCACCCGTATAAAATCATCCCGGAGTGTTTCCGGTTTGTCTTCCTGTCCCCCATTCAATAAACTTTATTAACATGGCAGGAAACTCAAATCACTGTTGTTATGGTGGAGGTCCCGTGTGTGTGTGTGCGCGCGCGCGCGCGGGAACACGGTGTACGTTTGTTTCTGAGAAGTAGCAGCCGGTCTGAACCTGATGCTCCGTCGCCAACGAGCCTCACCACCGTAAAAGGAGCTACTATCACTGCAGACACGTGGTGCAGCAGCCAATCAGAGCGCTCGGCTGAGGTTTCCTCCGTGTGTGTGTAAAAACAGTCACCACTTCCTGAAACAGCAGCACATTCTTTGGCTCTGAGTGTCTTTGGACCATGTTTAAATAAAGCGCGAGCTGTAAAGGAACCGTTTCAGGCTGTGAGCCAATAAAGTTTATTTGAAATGTGTAATCAGCAGAGCAATGATGAAGTCACTCTCAGTTCAGGTGAGCAGGTGAAACACGGGTACTCTTCACCTGTCTGCCGTCCTCTGATGAACGCGCTCAACTTATCACAATCCCGCTGTCCTCACTCACACCTGAGCTTGGCAGCGGGCGTCCATCTTGTAATATACACGTTCTAACATACATGTTCTAGAACATTCTCAAGGTTTCGTTCGGGCCAAGCAGCGATGACCTCACAGTGAGGCGTTGTGAATGATGTTTGAAGATTTTAGTCGTGTCCAAATTCATGGGCTGCATCCTCCTGAGGACCCGGCCTTCGCAGTCTACGTGGCCGGGTCCTCAGAAGGTCGGGTAGGCTGGAAGTAAACGGCTGTGAAATTGGACGGTCTAGCCTTCAGATCTGTGTCACCGCTGTCTCGGTGGAGTTTAATAAACTCGGCCGTCTGCTCCTCGATATCTAAAATATAACAGGACACTGGGGTAAATTCTCGACCGTCTCACACTTCTGTTTAATCAGCTTTCTGTTTGACGTTTATTCAGCTGTGTGAAAATCACCCGATGGATTAATAACGTTTAATCTAATCTAATAACTTTAATCTCAGCCAAACTGATTTACTCACGAACAAATAAAACACTGAGAAAAGCCCAACAATAACATTTTTAGGTTGTCTAAGTGACTCATATATCACGTTTAACCTGAGAAGCGAAAGTCCGCGGTGATCTGAACATGATGTGCCGGGAGTTGTGCCGTTCTCTGCGGCTCCAGTGACCCTCGAGCTCCCGGCTAGCTATCGAGCTGGTGGGTAGAAGACGTCTCTGAAAACGTCGAAGCACTTTTGCAAATATGTGGTGTCTTGATACACCGAGCAGATAGTTGATGTTTACACTGCTACTTTCTCATCTGAAAATGTGTTAAAAGTTTATTTTGTGACCCAGAAAGATTAATAAGAGTAATTTTAAAACTTAGTAGCGGCCGCCATCGCCGGAAACTAGAGTTTGGCTGGGCCGCGCTATGAGTTCTGGGATATGGTAGGCCACGAAGGACACACCCGACCCATCCTTCAAATTCGGGGAAAAGGAGGACGCATTTGTCGGCTGCATTCGGAGGAGTCTACGAATTCGGACAGCCCTCGGCGCGTCGCTGTGACGTAATCGGCCTACAAACCCGTCCTCAGGAGGATGCAGCCCATGAATTTGGACACCCCCTTTGACACAGCACACTCTGCCACCTGTTCCACCTGTGTCCCGTCCGATGATCTGATTGGTCAGGGTTAGGTTTTGACGTTGGAGTGGTTGGGTCCTGCTAGCACCACTGCACTACATCAGTCCCGATGCCTTCATGTTTTCATGCTTACTGCTGACCAATCATAGTTCTCCCACAGATATCCAAGCACCTCCTTCCTGTGCGTCACAGTCACCTGGGGACTGCCCCCAAACTCTGACGTGCTCAAACAATGACGTCACCAACGACAGACTGGCAGGATGAAACATGGACGCTCTGGAAACTGAAGGCAGTGCAGAAACATCTGAAGTCTTCATTCTTATGAGAGACCTGTCAATCACAAGGCCTCACCAGTGAGGTTTCACAGCCAGCTCCGCCCCTTGCTTATTACGTCCGATTTGTAAACACAGACACATGATACGTTACAAGCGTTGTTTGTAACGTGTCAGGTCAGACTGGCTGAAGCCAGATTTGTGTGTAACGCTGGATTTTCAGAGTAAAGGTCGAACCTTCAGAGTGAATCAGTTAGCTCAGCCTGCTGTCAGGTATAACATGTCTATTACATGTTTATAAAAACCAGGTCAGAGTGAAAATGAGAGCTCGCTGTGATGAAAGCACGTCCTCGCAGGTGAAAGTTTCACATGGAGCCATGTTCATGCCGACAGCAGAACCTCACACTGTTAATGTGAACCGTGCAATAAAGCGGCGCACCGAGTGCTTCCTGTCTGCACGTCAACACCTGAGTGAGGCTGTTTCAGAGGTCGCCCCCTCTGCTGCAGCCAGCGAGGGTTTGGCTGTGCGCTCCTGTGTTTGTGTAGGATCAGCAGGGCCATCTCAGAGCCAGCTGACATCATTAAAACACCCAGAGACCAAAGCAGCGGCTGCTTCACATCATGAACATGCCAACGGTGACACGGGAGTCTGTGGGGACTGGCTCACTGCTGCATCTGCTGGGCACCAGAGGAACTGCGGGACTGGTGGTTTATTCCAGGCTGGTTTCCTGGAAACTAAAATAATCTTTGTTTTAGCCGTTGAGCTTGAGAAACATGCCAGAGCGCCCCCTAGGTGAACTGCAAGGTTACTGACAGGAAGCCCTGCGGTGTTAAACGCAGTGGTTTCTGGGTGCTGATTGGAGGATTCATTTCAGTGAATTTGTTTTTGAATCCCAGGTTTGGACTCAGTCAGCTCCTGGTTCACAGTGTGTGTTGTGTTTGGTTCCCTCCTGCTGGCTGTGGTCATCGGCTCCCCCCCCCCGCCCCCGGAGGATCAACTTTGATAGCAGTGGGAGCGCCGCCAGCAGCTCGGGTTCTCCGAGTTTGTTTCCTCATTCAGAGAGAGGGGGAAGCTCCCCCGCTCCACGAGGAATGTGAGGCGGCTGCACATGGCAGGAAGTGATATCACAGGATTTATGAGTCCCTGCAGTTGTAAACACAGAGAAGGCGAGGCGAGCAGAAAGCAAACAAGCCTCCTTCAGCTTTACTCGGCCGGCCAAAAGTCTATAGACACTCCTCTCTGTTTCAACGTGCACTGAGCCCCCAGATCAGCCGACTCCACCCCACTCGCACTCTGGGGCGGTGAGGTCAGAGCCCAGATGGAGACGGCAGATGATATCTGCTTCCTGTCAGTCAGACCGAAAACAAACATGTCACATGACTCCCATTAAATCCTCTCATTACAGCAGATTAGCAGCTCGCCCGCTCCTCGCTCTGAGCGACAAACATCGCATCATACACACAGAGACCTGCTAATCAGCACCATCCAATCAAAAGCCTCGAATTTCACTCATTAAAACCAGAGCTCAGCTTTCTCAGGCGCTCTGTTAATACAGTACCCTCACAGCAGCCGTGTCATTGGTCAGAGGAGGCTCCAGCAGCACAAACAGGGTCCAGACGGCTAACAGCTACAGCTGCCTGTCAGTCAAAGAGACCACGCCTCTAATAATGCACACAGGTGAGTTTTCGAAACCTCTTCCCCCGCACAGGTGTTATGAAGGTGGAAATCATCCAGAGAAAGGCGCAGCGTCTGCTTCAGACTGTAAACATGTTTATTGAACAATGTCTGTGGGGTCTGACTCACTGCTGCCTCTGCTGGACACCAGAGGAACTGCAGTGAGCTGCGGTCACGCTGAGGTGAAGCCTCTGAGTAAACTCTGTCATTGTGTACGGTGGACGTTTAATGACTGTCATTAAATCGCCGTCGGCCCCGCCCTCCTGCTGGTTCCGCCATGTTTGTACTGAAGTCAGCATTTCCATCAGGCTGAAGCTGAACCCTGTGCTCTGCCACAAGTAAAAACATGGATTACATAACAGTGCATGAAACCGCCACACACACCACGTGCTTTGTGTGTGAGCGTGGATGTACGTGAGCGGTGAGGGGTTCTCCTCAGCAGCCCCGGGGCATTGTGGGATTGATAAACAGAGCTGATATGACTGATGGGGCGACACCTCTACAGTTATATAACACACCCCGGGTATGTATGCATACGTGTGTGAACACACCCTGCACGTTGAGCTTTCCCAGTGACACACACGGTGTCAGATGGAGGGTCTGAGAGGGTGTTCCTCACCTGCTCTCAACGGTTTTTAAGGTGGACTTTAAGGTGGACTGCTCATTTTGTTGTCAAACCCTATCAGAGCAGCTTTGTATGAGTCACAGTTCACAATAATGCTTCTTTATTTGACACTGCTGCTCTATCCAGCCCCTCAGTTCCTGCTCTGTCTGAAACCAGAAACGTACCCGCAGGTTGAGCTGACGACGACTGTGATTGGACGCTTGCTCAGTGCATTTCCACCTGAGGAACGCAGCAGCTCTGAGGAAAGACGCTGGCTGCACGCCGCCACGCAACGCAGTGCCAACAGGTGACCTCACACCTGCACAGGTGGGAACAAGAACAGAGGAAGGAAGTAAAAACACATAATCTGGTCTTCAAAATAAAACAGGAAGTGAACTGAAGACAGAGGAAAAGAAAGACTCAAAGAAACACAAAGCCCTCAAAACAAATACACTGATGAGCACGCCTCGAGCAGCTGTGTTAAAGCGTCACGCTGCACACAAACTGAAGGCCGAGGCCAGCTGTTATCCGCCGGCCTGTTCCTCTGGACACCGACTCGCTTCAGTCTCAGTTTCTGAGAACACGCCACTGCCCCACTTCCCTCTCTTGCAGCCAAAACGGTTGAAGTTGTTTTTGTTATTGTTGAGACTGAGGCGGAGCACATGGGCCAGAGAGAGCGCTGCAGGACCAATCGTCTGCTCGCTGCCAAATAAGGAATCACAACTTTATACAGACAGGTGAAGCCCTGCTTTCAAAGGTCAGAGGGCAAGAAACCAGAGAGACGACAGACAAAAAGTCATCTCATCATAAAAACAAGAAGAACTCAAACTGTGTAATCAGGTTTTTACAGTCATGTTGATCAAACAGCTGCAGGAGCATCTCCCAGCCCGAATTGAACTAATTCATTTTAAGTTATCCAGAAACCAGCAGAAACCAGCAGAAACCAGCAGCACCTGCAGCTCCAGTTCCCACCAACCAACAGGCTAAAGACAGAAGCGCCACCTGCTGGCCACAGGGACACAGTGCAGGTCCAGCATCTGAGACTGCGAGAACAACAGTAACAGAATCATCATCATCATCATCATCAGTGTCGTGGTCACGATGATGATGAAGGCTTGGAGCAGCACACGGAGAGCAGCTGCACGAGTGGGCGTCGATTCCCCGAGTCCAGCCCACAGCACCAGCCACTGAAACATCTGCAGCAGCTGGAGTTCAAACAATCTTTAATTCACACCGTTTGATTCTGACCAACATTTCGTGTTGTTTAAACGTTTTCTCTCAGCTTCACCAACATGTCCCGAGAAGAACGTTTTGGCAGCGGTCTCGTAAGAGACCGCCTGTTTCTGGCTAGGGAACAGGAAGTTGAACTTCTGTAACCCCGCCTCCTCAGCTCTGATTGGTCACCCATGCAGGTGCAGAGCAGCAGAGGAATCTGCAGCGTCATGCCGTGGATGTGCTCAGCGTCTAAATCCAGACACTCCAGCTGCCAGCTTCCTAGAAGGACTGCAGACAGCGTGCGGGACAGAAATAACCTGCTGCTGAGGCTCCTGATATCATGTGACCCACGCCGAGTGTTTCTAAACACGTGTTGTTGTGTGTGAGCGATCAGATGTGTGAGTATCCTGACGTCAGGGATCAAGGAGGCGGAGCCGCTCTCAGGTCAGCTCTTGGTCCGAAAACGTCTTCTGAGCGTGAACTCAAACGTGAGCTGCCATCGTCACACCCATTTCATCACCTTCATCCATCACTTCATCTTTGCTTCCAGATCTTTCCTTCAGGTCAGAACAGACTCTACGTGTCTCCTGACAGGGAGCCCGCTGTCCTGCCTGGGAGCGTCTCGTGACCTCGCCGCTGCGCCCATCGTGTGCAGCGCTCGGTTCAAGGTTCAAGGTTCTTTATTTGTCACATGCATAGTTATACAAGTATAACACACAGTGAAATGTAGCCTGACACGCTCCTCAACATGTGCAAAAATTGGGGGGGGGGGGGTGTAGAGGAAGAACATTATATATATCTACATATAGTATATACACATTGGGTGAATGTGCAGTAGTAGCAGCAAGCAGGTGAATTCTGTACATTAATATGAATAGATATCTGACTATTTTACAGGATAGACAATATAAACAGATTTAAAATTAAAGGAATTGAAATGTACATTGTGCCTTGGTTTAGTGTCTGGAAGAGTCCTGTCTCAGTCAATTATAGATGATGTGAGAGGGCGGGTGTGTGTGTTTAGGGCCTGGATGGCTTGGGGATAGAAGCTCCTCTTGAGTCTCTCTGTCCTTGCCCGGAAGATGCGGAACCTTCTACCAGATTGCAGAAGTTAGAACAGTTTGTTGCCAGGATGGGACGGGTCCTTCAGTATCTGCGCTGCTCTAGTCCGGCATCTCCTGGTGTAGGTGTCCTGAAGCGGGGGGAGAGCAATCCTGCAGCAGCGTTCAGGCGCTCTTGGAGATACGAAAGAGTCCTGGATGGTTTCAGAGCAGACAGGCACGCTTGGTGAAGGTGACGGGAGCGGGGATGGAGGCGTTTTTTGAATCCACGAAAAATAAAAGTAGCCGTGAGCGGATGACACGCAGAGGACGTCGTCGCTGCTCGAGTTTCAGTGCTGTCACATCCCGTGTGAGGCGGCAGTGGGGGGGGGGGGGGTCTGAGGCCAGCTGGCACCCGGAGACTGGGTCAGGTGTCAGAGTTGAGCGGGTTCGCCGCTCTGGTCGGGGTCAACCCAGGACACGTGATCCACTCCTCACACGGGGCCCACGGTTCTATTTTAATCCATTTAAATGTCACATTTGTTTTTAGCTCAAGGCCTTAAACAAACAAACGAGAAACCAGTCATGGTGACGATGATGATGATGGTGTTTAAAGTCCAGCCTGATTATTTTCTGCTGATAATTCTAATAAATAATAACTTTTTATTGATATCATTGGTTAAATATAAACATTTCTATTTCACGTCCACTGTGGAGCGACTCCAGCTGAACAGACGCCATCGTGCACATGGCTCTCTGAGCTTTACCGTTGATAAACGGCGCCCCCTTCAGTGAGGAGGTGACCTTTACCCTGATTACGGTTGCTTCGTTTTGAAGGTACGAGCTGTGACGATGCCTCTGTGCAAAGAAACAGCAACAAAACAAAACTGTCGCCATCCAACGACAGGCGAGTTCTGGAAACAGGTGATATTCTCCTGCCCGTCAGCTCAGACATGCTACACAAATACTGTAATACCTGAAGAGGTACCGCCTCTTCAGGCGAGTCATCAGTGATGTTTCTGTAATTCTTCTACATGAGGAAAAGATTAAGTGTTTCAGGAGGCAGATTAACCGTTTAGTGACAGAGTCACACCTGAAACACCCAACAGGTGGCCTCACCTGAAAAATTAAGTGAGAATCACGTGAAGGCTCAGCGTGTCAGGGTCTAGCAGGTAAGATCAGAGCCCGCCTACAGACACACACCAAACCGCCAACAGCTTCACTTCCTCCGATGTCCACAAACAAGCCATCTTTTATATACAGTCTGTGGTCTCCAGTTGCGCTGAGGTGAAGACGCAGCAAAGAATGTCCATAGACCCTCCCCCTGGTGTGGCGTTTAAGATGATGTCACAGGTAAAGTCCTGGCTGTGTGGGCGTGGCGTGAGGAATGAACGCGAGGGTCGGAGGAAATCTGTCCAATCCGATTAAAGCCGCCGTGTTTCCTCCTCGACGCTCGGTTACTTAAGTAGGTGAACTGAGCGTCACACCTGAGCTGCACTCAGCTCCGGTACCTGTTTCTCCCTCAGCGTCCGTCTCAAGCTCCTTCTCTGCTGTCCTGCAGGACGAGGTGAGGGTGGGAGGACAGAGAGCTGGTCAGTGCTCTTGTTTACAGATGTAGAACATCTATCGCTGCAGGGTCAGGGGTCAGAGGTCAGAGCAGCACTCACAGTTTCAGTTCGGCGGTCCTTCGTGGTCAGAGCAAGGCTGGTACCCGAGCATCAAGTGACAGCGGCAGCATGTAATGATCACCGTGACGCAGACCGTACATTTGATCTGAGCTAAAAGTTTAAATCACCGTCAGTTTCAGTCTTTTATGTGGGAAGTAGATTCAGAGTTTGCTGACATTCCTTCATGCAGAGCTCTGCTGGCTGAGTGGGGATAAAAGTTCTCAATAGAGTTTTTGAGCTCAGCAAGGAAACCTGTCAGTTCATGGACATGTATGATGCAGTGAAGCTGTCACTAATGCACCAGTGCAGCCTGCCTCACTTTCCCTGTTGCCAAGTCATGTTGAACCAAGTCAGCGCACTTTGCTGAGCTGCACCTGTGCAGATTCAGATGCAGCTGCAGTGTAATGATGCACTCAGGGAAAGACACTGAATGGCCGCACAGTTTATTAGCTCCACTCCTGCAGCTCCACTCCTGCGGCTCCAACCTTGTGTTTGCTCTCATTTACTTTTCCTTAGGTTTTGGCAGCATGTCCTTATTTCTAACTTGCATAATTTTGACAGGATATATTTTTATGAAGAGCAAAATATTTAAAGATAAAGTTTATTTTTTTAAGTTTATTTAATCTGGAATAATATTCCTGTCTGTTTTATTCATATTTATGTTTAAAAAACAGTTTGTGTTCAGTGAATGTTTATCTTGTTTGGCCCGCGACCTGACGTGTGCCTTGAGTTTGACGCCCCTGCTCTAAACTGTGCGTGCACGTCAGCTGACTTGCCGCACACGTTGCGCCTTACAGGACATCAGTGTGTTTGAGTCTACTGGTCTCAACTGGAAATAACCAACACGTCTCTTGATACTGGCTCAGCTCCCAGCTTCTGTAGTTGAACCAACGTTTTGGAGAAAAACGATGTTCTGGACATTTTCCAGTCTGGTTCCCACAAACTGCACTGAAACAGCTTTACTTAAAGTGTGTGGTGACATGTTGATGGCAGCAGACTCTGGAGAGTACACCGTACTGGTTATACTGGATCAAAGGCCTGTTCGGGATTACTGGTGTTGTTTTAAATATCGTATCTATCAGAGACATCTTTTACCGTCTGTGTGAATCAAGTGTTGTCATCAGCTCTGCCACCTCAAGGATGTGGCGAGGTCCAGTTCTGCCTCCAGGACAAATGATGAGACCACAGCATCTCCTGTCATCTCTGTGCTGATGGCATCAGGTGTTCTGCTCTTTCAAAGCTTCTGAGTTCTATAAATTGTCTTGTTTGAATAATTGTCAGAAATCAAACAGTGGTTGAACCACAGCTTCCTCCAGCTAAATACAGATAAGACAGGAACTTTTGCTCCTGATCACATGATCTCAGCTTTTAAGGCTCTTCTGTTCAATCGCGTGTCAGAAATGTGTGCGTCCTATCTGACGCTTCAGTCTGAGAATCTGCGCACGGCTCGTTCGAGCTGCTTCTTTCAGCTGCACACTTTCTATCTGCTCATGTAAAGCTAAACAGTTTCATTATGGGTCAATGTGGCTACACTGTTTATCTGTACATGACAAGAAAACCTCATCTGTGTCAAACGAGACAGTTTAGCTCCTCCCACTAACCAGCAGGAAGGTGAAGACCTTTGAAAACGTCCTGCCTGACATCATGCACATGCAGGAGAAGCCTGAGCTCATCATCAGAAACCCTGTTTAACACGAACGTCCAGCACCAGAGGAGTCACATGACAGGAGTCACATGACAGGAAGGGTAAAACGGTCTCGAGGGTTCAGTCTCCTGAGGCTACGTCCACACTGGCCCGGATAGATTTGAAAACGGCGTTTCCGCCTGAAAACGCCGTTTTCAAATCTATCAATGTGGAGGAAAAGCAGCGAGTTTGTTAAATGGACTCAGTGAGGTGGAGTCGTTGCTGCGAGTAACACAAAAGTACAAAGTTGCAAAAGCGAGTGAGAGTTAAAGAATTTGAGGAAAAGCTTTTTGGAGCGCGTGCAGACTGATGTTCATCTTTAACAGGGCTGTCAAACAGAACAGCTGCTGTGTAACGCCCTCCACTACCTTTGTTTAATTGGCCACATGACTGCATCACATGACTAACATGCGTCATCGTTTTAGAAAGTTTGCGTTTTTGCTGTCCACACTGCGACGCGAAGCACTGTTTTCAAATCTTTTTGTTTTCGACAGCGTTTTGAAAACGCCGCGCTTTCGTTCACGGAAAACGCCGCCTCAGTGTGGACGGGACGCCAAAACGGAGAGAAAATGTTTTCAAAAAACGAAAACGCATTACTGTGGACGTAGCCTGGAAGTCGGTGATGCATCTGTAGCGACCTCGCCTCCTTCAGCCCATTTAAATGCGAAGCACTTCAAACCTACCAGCAGGGGCGACTCCTCATCAGCTGACCTGAGCTCAGTGAGGAGTGGCGCCCAGCTCGCGGCCTCGTCGACGCCGCTTCTGCATTTTGGTTTTTGGAGCTCAAAGTGGATTTGTAACCTGAAGTGCACACGTGCAGCTCGTGACCGAACGGTCGCCGATGCCTCGTCTCTGGAGAGATGATGATTGGCCGAGAGGACAGACACATCGATGAACTGCTCCTGAGGACTCGGCGTACAGACAAGAGCGAACAAACGTCTTTTATTCTTTTAAATGTTGGGAACAAAAACTTCAGAATTACAAACGACCCATTAAAAATTCCAACACACAGAGGGTCAGTGAAGGACACACAACCACTTCAGGAACACATACAAACCAACAGAAAACTGAACGCTCTGGTTTGAAAACAAAGAAATGCTTAATGCACCTGAGAGCAGGAGCCAATCAGCAGCCTGAGAGCTGCGGCCTTCAGTCACCAAATAAAACTCGTGTACACTTGGAGAGGCGGTTCCAAAGTAAGAACAAACCTTTGGTCCCGCCCGTCACAGTTTCAGTCCCACAGCGGCTGCGGCTGTCCCGCCATCGACATGTACTCGTCCAGCTCGGCGTCCAATCGGCTCCGGGACGTGGACATGTAGTCGTCCAGCTGTTTGTCCAGTCGGCTCCGGGACATGGACATGTAGTCGTCCAGCTCAGCGTCCAGCTGCTTCTTCGTTGGCACCACCTTTCTGCTGCCACCACGCCCCTTTGAAATGGTGGCCCCGCCTATCCGCAGCTTTACCCCGCGCCGTCTTCGTCCTGCCAGAAACAAAATTGATAGATTTACACAAACAGGAGTCAGCAGGTCAAAGGTCAGCAATGTAATGCCACTCCCTCTTTGGTTTGTTTCCATGGAGACATGATTCACTTTTAGTTTTCCTGCTGTTGGTTCTTGTGCGTTTGTGTCCTGAGAGACACCGTGAAGTTTCTTCATCTCTTTATTATCTGACCCTTTAGGCCCCTCCCTCATTCGGCCCCTCCCTCCTGGGCGGATAAAGGCCCGCATGGTCATTTCCTGTTGGGTGTCAAAGCCAAGCCAGAACAAAGTCATGAGCCTGTAAATATAACCATGCAATGTTCTGTGGAAGCCCCTCCCCCTCTGTACTAGGTACAGGTAACCCCGAGCTCCAGCCATAGAGGCGGTGTCCCGATTCAGGGTCTGCAGCCTTAAAGGCTGCATTTTAAGGCCGATTACGTCACAGTGGCACAACGAAGGCTGTCCCAATTCAAAGGCTGATCCAAATGCGTCCTTCATTTCCCTGAATTTTAAGGCTGTGGCGGTGTAGACTTCGTGGCCCAACATATCCCAGAATGCATAGCGCGGCGGTGGGTGTGGATAATTTTGCCGGAAAACACGGCGGAAGCGGAGCGGCCGAAGAGTAAACTTTAAGTAAGTACTGAATATGATGTCACTTATTTATGTGCGAATGTTTAATAATGAAGAACATTAAAACATGACTGTTGGCCACATGTCGGCAGAGTCATGTGACATTAGCGACGTTTGTACTAACTTGGTTTTAAAGCCTTTAAATATGCGCCGTTCAATAGCTGAGCTTAATCTGACAGAGAATGTGATGATTTTGTGGATAATTAAAGTCAGTCATATATCCACAAACACAAGCTGAAAGTCAGTGATGCTGCTCGGTTTGCAGTCCTGTATTATCAGTCTGTATTATAAGTCACTATATTATCCAATATTGGATAATATAGTGTAATATAATAAATCTACCCTACCGCCTACTGGTGTTGGCCAGAGGGGCCGATGGCGCGATATGGCAGCCTGGCTTCTGTCAGTCTGCCGCAGGGCAGCTGTGGCTACAACTGTAGCTGCCTCCACCAGTGTGTGAATGTGAGAGTGAATGAGTAGTGGCATTGTAAAGCACTTTGGGTGCCTTGAAAAGCGCTATATCAATCCACTCCATTATTATTGTTATTATTAAATCACTTACGAGTTTAATTTGTCAGCAACTTCCTGCCAGCCCTCTCTCCTTGCTTTTGCAGCCTTTGCAGTGTTCCCTTGCATTTTAATTAAACTCTGAAACTCCTGAAATCCCTCACTCAAGAGTTCTTGCTCTGCTGCCGGAAAATACCGAGCGCGCTCCTTCGACATTTTCGCCGACCAATCAGAGGGTTGCCGATCAATGTTTCTACTATCGATGCGTAGCCCCTTCTACGACACCCAGTGATCTCACATTACTTCATCCAGCTGTACTGATCGTCAACAGCAGGTGTGTTCAGGGAACCGGATTAGCGAGCTCACGGTTAGCGCGATGATTTGGTCTTGGATGTAGTAAGCGAGGTACGAAGAACGGGCCCCTGAACATCACGGCACAAGCAGGATTCACTGCACTGTTAATGTTAGCTGTGTTATATTGCTGCCTCTGTTCGGTGGTGTCGAGCCAAACGGACTTTAACGTGTGTCTGTGAAGGTTCTCAGTCATCCAGGTCATCGTAGTCAAAGGAGCTTGCAAAGAGAAGCGTCTGGACTTCTTTAAGTTGCTTGAAGACGTTTCACCTCTCATCCGAGAAGCTTCTTCAGTTCTAAGGTCAAATGGTGGAGAGTCCCAGATATAAACCTAGTGGGAGTTTCCCCCCACAGAGGGACAAAAGGACCCCTGACTGTCATGCTTGACTGTCTTTGAGTGAAGATTTAAGGTGATTGGAAATGTAAATAACTGCAACTTGAATCTTTACTCAAAGTAGAGTTCAAGCTCACTGCTGTAATGAATCATAATATAATAATAACTATAATATTGGCCATATTATATTTAATTACCACAGTGAGATGACTTTAGTCTCATGAACAACATCAGCTCATTGTTATTTTCTAGCTAATCTTAAATGACTGTTCAGCACAGGAATGAAGCCCAACAATCATGTTTCAGTCCCGTGGTCTCAGATACTCAGCTAATCAAACACAGCTCATGTAAAAACAAACACATGAACAAAAGATTTTCTCCTTTCTTTCTTTCAAATAAAGCTGTCTGAAATGCTTCCAGCAGTTGGTGTCATGGTTGCATTTCACAGGCCTCGCACTTCTTAGTGGTGCTTGAGCACCGTCAAGGCTGCAGACCCTGAATTGGGACACAGCCAGTGCACCAGAGCAACCGTTAGCCTCTGGCAAAGGGCCTTTGACCTCTAAACATTTAACCTTTGAGGAGGGGAGATTTCAAAGCTCTGACTCAGTAGGGGTCAGCTTAGTCGAGCTACTGGGACACGCCCCCCTGGCGGTCAGCCCTCCAGCTGTATTTAAACGTCTTTGAATTTAACTGGCAGACAGTAGCTGTGCCATCAGATGCACGAATCAGAGCGCAGCTCTCCTAACCCCGCCTAACAGGCCAAATCGCACCAACCTTTTCTCCACAGCTCAGCATGAAGCTGTGCTGAGAAACTCACCTGAGGTCAGCGGTCTCAGCTGGCTCCGCCTCCCGAGTCGACCGCTCAGACCTACTGCTCCTGCAGAGGAAACGCACGCACAGGTGGAGCACAGGTGAGAATTCTACTGCAGCTTCAGTCTAGCGAAGAAGGCCACACACTGCTGCCCCGCCCACTGCGCGCCGTGTTTCAGATACTCACGCCTGCAGGTGGAGGTGACCCGCGCTCTCCACCTGTATTTGTTCATGAAGCTCCAGAAGCCTTGATGCGCAGAGGCTGACGGGCGGCGAGTTACCCGCTGCCAGCCGAGTCGAGTCCAGACGCTCCTCTTCCTCCTCAGGTGACGATGCTCCGCCCTCTCAGAGCTCCCGGCAGCCTGCAACACAGAGACACAGCAGCTCGCTTTTACGGTGCAGTAGCTCGCCATCCACTTGTAAAATCGGACGAGTGTGCACATGCTGAGAACCCTTATGATGACGCAGCGGTGACCCGTGTGGGCGATATAACGAATGCACTCGATGCACCGCGGGTTTTTCACGTACGATGGCAAAAATGACTTTATCGTAACTATCCAGTACAGGTTGCCATGGAATTCTGCACCAAATGCATCATTAACCCCGCCCCCCAACCAGACACTGTTCTACCTGCGCTGAGCGTGCATGTTTATACCAAAGAGGGAAGAAGATTGCGACAGAGTTTCAGACTCGCTGTCGTTTGATTTCACGAGGATGTCGAACAAAACCTCACACTGGTTTGGTCCCACAAACACCTCACGACCCCATCGCGCCAGGGATGGTTTCACTGTTTTCAACTCCACGTGGCGGCTGCAGCGTGTCAGACGAGCAGGCCGGTGGTCCTCCGATGAACACCTGGGCCGCCCTTCTTCACAGGTGACCTGTGACCCCTCTGGGACTCACCTGTGGAAGAAGCAGCGATAAGGGAGCTGACTTCATCAGCAGGACCACGGGCAGGGCAGCGGATGCCCTCTGATGCAACCTGGAGCAGGTCTGCTGTTCCACCAGGACTCTGGAGAAGCTGCCGACAGAGAGAGGAGGGAACGTCAGCACAGTGTGCCTGACCTTTAACTTTGCAGGACGCAGGAGGTCATGGTAACTCACCGCTCGTGCAGGGACACCGTCGATGTTCCTCTGGGGCGAAACGAACCTGGCTCTGATGACTCCATCTGCCTCTGGATGCCGGACCCTGTTCACCTGCCGCCTGATTCAAAAGGATAAAAAGCTTCATTCAGCACGGAAAGCGGAAAAAGCAGCAGCTCCGGTAAAACTGCCACTTCTTGATGTCTGCCTTCATATCGGCATTCTTCAAAGAGCCCACACGCGACCCTGTTCATTTACACAGCTGTTTAACTCACACAGATATCTCCCGTCTTTGAGCCGGAAACGCAGATAAAAATTTAATTAATCTCGCTTCGTGGTTCAAAGGTCAGCCGAATTTAAGAGGAGGCCTCAGTGGCCTCGTGGTGTTCAACACAGTCTGTGAGCGCTCTCAGTTTCCGCAGGTAACACGGAAATTTCCAATTTCGCTCTGTGCTAAAGCGGCGCTGGCCCGCCATTTTGTGTCCGCGCAAAAAAAGCAGCGCTCACAGCTAACGTTAGCTTCCACAGTTCACCTGTTCAGTTATAATACGTCACCCACGCTTACCTGTATCTGAACGTCCTACCGGGAGAAGCTCACGGCTTAAAACAGATACACCTGTTACTAACTGTAAGGTCACCTCCGCTTGCTAACACTCGTGCTAATTAAGCGCAATGCTAACCCACAAGCTGTTGTTAGCATTAGTTTTACAAAGTTTAGTTTTTACAGATCAACTAATTCCTCTCCACAGGTTTTAGGTGAGCTCCGGTGAGGCGAGCAACAGCACCTGGTGTTTCTCTCACAGCTCAGCCGCTAAATGTAGAGGCCATACCGCCGTTAAAGTCACGCTCTGTCCGGGTTAACCGCAGCTAACGGCCCGCTCTGGGGTCAAGTTCACATCTATAAGTCAGCAGCACACACACCTGTGTCAGACTCACAAACACAGAAGCCCACACAGGTGAATGTGTGTAGAAACATGTTTGATCCGCAGGCAGAACTTTAAGGCTCCAGTAGTTCCGAAGGCTATTTCTGCCAATAATTATTATTATTTTGTTTAACCAGGAAGATCCCATTGAGATTAAAAACCTATTTTTCAAGGGAGACCTGGCGACGACAGGCAATAGCAAGTGTCTCACATTTACAAAAATTACTCAGTTAAACTCAGGCAGCAAAAACACGCATGCAAAAATAAATAACATTTACAAAAAAATAATATAATTCAATAAAATTCAGTTAAAATGACAAACTAATTGAAACAGTTGCATGTTGTGGACTTGGCCTCAAGGATTCTTTAGTTTAGATTTCAAACCACTTGATGAGAGTCGTTTCCTGCAGTCCGTTCCAAGCCGAGGGGGCTATGGTCAAAATCTCTTTTGCCAAGTTCAGTTCAGGCGGACGAAGAGGATACGACCAGCATGTTTCACTGCAAGCAGGGAACATATGAAGGCAGCAATCCGATTATTGCCTTATATGTAAAACTGTATAAATGAGAGTTCCTCCTAATGGCCAAAGCAGGCCGTAGAACTCTCAGTGGTGAGTCTGAGATTTACTGTTAGTGATGAACCTCAGAGAAGCACGACACACAGTATCAACACGAAGCATTCATATATAGAATAGACATTTCTATCTGTCTCCAGCACAGATAAAAACGTTGCAGCAACAAACTGCTTCTTTGTATTCAAGAAAAACGCGACTTATTTTGAAAATAAAATCGCAGTATTAACTTCAGTGTTTTTACGAGATTCTCTTCATGTGGTTTGAAGGTGAGCGAGTCATCCAGATATTTCTACGTGTGAACCAAAACATCGAGTCGTGGTTTAAAGGAGAAAACACAGTTAAAGAAAAATCTACAAATCAAAGGTTAAAAACAAACATCCTAATTAAATTAAAGACTGGAAAGGTGGTCATGAGTAAAACATCAGGCTTGGTGGGTGGAGTGGGTTTTTCAAAATTGCCTTCATATTCTTTTTTCTTTTTACTATATAAATAAAACATTAGAAAATATGAGACATTTGAGGCTGGGACTTTGGTTTTCTATTAAAGCGGCATCACTGACTGCTCATGGCTTCAGTTGTGGATGCTGGTCCCCAAAGACGTCCACAGACTGGAGGCCTCGGCCTGCTCGGTGAGGGCGTTCTCCCTGTGGGAGCTTGACAGAGCTGCCGTCCTCGGTGCAGGACCAGTCAGTCTGGGACTGAAACCGCAGAGGTTTCCATGGCAGACGGTCGGAAAGCCAAGAGTTGGCCTGAAAGAGGAAGAGGACGTTTTATTGTGAAAGAGTGTGTGCAGCAGCTGCAGAGTTTTAGAGGAACACACTCTTGTTTTTGTGTCTTTATTTATTGTAGGGCCTGAGTGCAGACAAATGTCACTCTGTCCCTTTTTGTTTCATCATAAAGGTCAGCTGTTTTTATTCTGCAGCTTCAATGTTTCTGTCAAACACGAGAAATGTGTTTCCTCGACTTTCGCCACCAGATGGCGCCAAACACACACACACAGACACACACACACACAGGAGGGCTGTGATTGGCTCTCTCACGGCTGAAGTCACGCGCACAAACTTTCTGACAAGGCAAAGCGTGTTTCCGGCAGTATCACAAAATAAAAGCAGCAGTAACTGATGCAGGAAAATGAGTGAAAGGAGAGTTTTTGAAGCTGCATTTTGGAAATATTTTAGTTGAGTTGAGTTTTAAAACGTTTCTTTAACCCAGGAAACATCTCTAATAAGTGTTAATATATTTCTGTTAATCATTTTAATCGTTTTTAACCCTTAATGAGTAAGCTTGCCCTAACGAGATTTGATGCTTTTCTTTGTGACGTGAGAATGAATTTAGGTTCACAATGAAGTAAAACTAGGTCAACTAAAAGAAAGGAAAACTTTAGAACGGGACAAATAACTAAAACTAGACAGCGAAAGCACGATTACAGGTGAATAACCGAATAGCCACTTTTCAATAACATGAAAAATAAAATAACATAAATTTTAAAAAAAGAACAAAAATCAAACCACGCAGAAAAATAAGGCAAACTGTAATTATCATTGTATAAAACTTAAATTGACTGTGCAGTGAACTCAGACAACGCACACAGGCAACATTACAGTGACATCGGTGGCAGGTGTGCAGGCAGGAAGCACAAACAGGTAAACCGCAGGTAAACGCTCCACATCTTAACAACGCTCAGTTTTGTCTCTGTGCTCTTATTTTGGAAGGCCCCAGAGGTCGCCAGACTTCCTGTTATGTCTGGCCGTCGGGGGAGCATGACATAGCCCCCACCTCCTCCTCCCCCCGGTGAGCGTG
Organism: Rhamphochromis sp. 'chilingali'; assembly: GCF_963969265.1. Lineage (NCBI taxonomy): Eukaryota > Metazoa > Chordata > Actinopteri > Cichliformes > Cichlidae > Rhamphochromis > Rhamphochromis sp. 'chilingali'. Next base: position 38,712,391 of record NC_137938.1, on the reverse strand, counting down.
CAGACAGTCTGGATGCAGACGGAGTCGCACGCGGACGCGCCGACGGACGAACCTCCGGCCTCACGGACCCGGCAGCGGATCATAGCCGAGCGGAGAGCGCCGAGCCCGGTGAGTGCGCCGCAGGAGCCCGCTGAGAGCTTTTGTAATTCTTCTGTGAACAACTGTTGATGCAGCAGTCGGGTCAGCCAGTGAGCGTCAGGCATCGTCAGCATCTGATGACGTCATAGAGCCACGGCCACGACGTCATGTTGCTTACAGTTTGATGAAAAAATGAAAGCAATCAGTAGTGAGACGAGGATGTGCATGTGTGGTGATCCTGTCTCCTCCTCACCTCTCTGTCTGTCTCAGAGGGAAGTGACGTGTGTGGGGGGACAGGAGTACTTCTGATCACTGACAATACGATCAATATCAGCCCCTGCTCTGTATCTGTGCTCAGGGACCGTATGAGGTCACCTGTGGATCAGCTATAGGATCTGTTCCTGGCCCACGGGCACACCTGAGCGTCCCACCTGTCTGTGTGTTCCTGTCATGTATTTCCTGTTCCTCTGGCTGGTGGGTTCACGTGAAACCTGACAACGACCTCAGCGTTTATCACGGGTCTGTGTGATGTCACCGAGGGCACACAAGCCCCACCCACATAGATCTGTCCGGGGAAGTCTTTTTATGGATCTGATTGTTGAGCCGTCTGAGCAGATTCTGTTTTACTTTATCAGGTGACCATGTCGGTGCTCGGCCCCGCCCCCAGCAGCGCAGACGCCTGCCTCAGCATCGTCCACAGTCTGATGTGCCACCGGCAGGGCGGCGAGAACGAGGGCTTTGCCAAGCGCGCCATCGAGAGTCTGGTGAAAAAGCTGAAGGAGAAGAAGGACGAACTGGACTCGCTCATCACCGCCGTCACCACCAACGGCGTGCACCCCAGCAAGTGTGTCACCATCCAGAGGACGCTGGACGGCCGGCTGCAGGTACGGCGGTGAAAACCCGACAGAGGGCCCACAGGAAGGCTTGAGGCTCAGAGAGGAAGTAGTCACCTTATTTTATTCTGACAGAGTTAGAAAGATAACAGGACTTCAAAGAAAAAGTCTTTAAAGTCTTCAGGCTCCGCCCCTCACCTGGTCTGCACCTGATCCTGTCCTTCCTGTGTCCTCTGTCGGCGCTCCAGGAGCTCCTCACCGCTGATATAATAATAATGATGATGATGATGATGGAGCTGTGAGCAGCAGCCTGGGTGTGTCCCCCAGTCTCTCAGTAATTATGAGACCAGAGGACAGAGCACACCTCAGTCTGCTGAGCAGGTTCACACCAGGAACAGCTGATCCGGCCCACAGCGCACCCCTCCCCCCACAGTCCCACTAAAACATGCGACACCTTCTCAGGAACTTCTGAAACATTCACAGACCCTTTAAACCAAAACGTCCCCACCCCACGAACCGTAAAAGGAGACGTGGTTCACCTGAGGACATTGTCTCCATCCCCACTCCGTCATCCTGTGTATGCTGCTGTTAAAATGTTTCTGTGATAAGTTCAGGTTGGTGGGAATATGCTTTAAGGATGCAGGGCTGGGCGGGGCACACAGGTGAGCCGCACACCTGTAGCAGGCTCCTGTCACGGAGCGCTGCTTCATTAAACCTCAGCCTCCATTCGCCGCAGCGTCGCCTGATGAGCGAGCTCTGGAGCGCGTGCCTGTGCGAGGGCGGTGGGCCTGAGCTGACGCCGTTTCAGTCTGAGGGTCGGCATGTGAGCGAGGAAGACCCGAGAGATCAAACCTCGAAGGCATAACCAATAAAACGGAAGCGGTTAGAACCACGTTACAGCGTCGGTGTGACTGCAGGATCCTGCAGAACGTCGCAGGTCTCACATCCAAACAGCAGCAGGAGGAGGAGGAGGAAGGGCAGGCTGGCTTGTTTTGTCTGAAACACAGGAAAGGGGCCGGGTTAACTTAAGCCAGACAGTCTGGTGTGTGTGTGTGTGTGTGTACAGCTGTCTTTGTGAGCACCTTGTTAGACTCAGGACCCGTTTGTGGCCCTCGCTTCAGAGCCGGTTTCAGGGCTCAGGTTTGGGTTCAGGGTCGTGTGTGTGTGTGTGTGTGTGTGTGTGTGTGTGTGTGTGTAAGCATGCAGAGGACGGGAATGTGGACTCGTCTGGGACTCTGGTGGATTTCATACCGCAGAGTTTCCACACTGTAAGAAATGACGTGCTGCTGCAGACATTGACCCAGAGAGGACGAGATGATTTTGTCTCCCATTAAAAAATCGAGAAGCTCAGCCTGTGGCCAAAAGCAGAGCTTTGTCTTGACTTTTACATGAAATATTTCTGTTTCTGTTTGGTTTCTGTCGGCTCTTTGAGTTCTTTTCTCCTCGTTTCCTAGTTTTGCTCTAACAGGTTTACCTTTTAGAGGTTAAAATCCCAGCTTCATGTGTCAGAGTGTAAATGTTTCAGTCAGTGTTTCGCTCTCACTCTTGTCTTAAACATGAAACTTTACTTCTTGTCTCATAGTTTTAGTTCAGCGAGTCGACGTTTTCGTCATCCTATAGTTTTGTTATTTGATTGGTTTAGTTTTGGATTTTGAAATCAAACCTTTTGCGTCTGAATTTTTTAATCTATTTTTGTCTCAGTTTTGAATTATAAGCAGTGTTAGTGTAATATCTCACATATTTATGTCACAATCTTTTCCTCAGATATTTGACTTTATCTGATTTTTTTCTTGAATTTCTCCCTTTCAGTCGTAGATTTGCATGAATAACAATAAGACGTCCTTTTATAATTTTCTTGTGCTTTTTGTTTGGTGATTTTTCTACCCGGGCCTCCGTGTAAACCCCTGATTCTCCGTCACCTCGTCAGTTATGTTTCTAAATGATGTCCAACTCGGTCTTTAACGTGTTCGTATTTGAAGGAAAAGTGCGATGTGTGTTTCTTCTCTGATGAGCAGTTTGTGTTTTCACTTTTCGTAGTCAGGAACAAACCGGAGACGTTCCTTCTGAATGTGTCATCATGTGAAAGCTCTCCAGATCAAACAAACAAACCCTGGTATATTTGGTATCTTTGGAAAGTTTTGCTAAAATCTTTCTGTGTTGCTGTTTGCTTGTTTTGGGGTTTGGATGTTGTTTTTGCAGCATGCCTGCTTCTCATAGCTCAGAGAGGTGAACACGGCGACACCTTTGGAAAAAACCCAGAAAACAGGAACAAACATTAGTTTGAACTTAACACTTAAAGTTTAAGAAACAGAGTAAAGACACGAGGAGAGTCTGAACGAGCAGGCGGTCGTTCAAAATGTGGATAAAAGGTGATTTAAAAGAAAGTGCTGTTTCAGTTTACGTTCAGTGTGGGGACCTGGCCCTTTGAGCAGGTTTATGAGGACATTTTTTGCAGCGTGTGTGTGTGAGATTGTTTTGTCTGCAATCTTATCCCTGCCCTTCACCTGTGCACACAGAACAGACCTCGTCCATCAGATTTAAAGCAGCACATTCACAAACCTGTGGCTTTGAGACGTTTACAGCCTGCGGGGATTTTCTGAGTTTAAAGTTTGTTTAGTGAACGCATCGGTGAGAATAAACATCCTCATTAGGGTTTTCCTACAATTAAGGGACCCGGTTAACACACAGCAACATTCATCATCAAACGTTTTATCGAACAACTTCTAAATACTCGGGACCCGCCTCTCTGTGGACTTCCTGCTCCATAGCGGGCGCTGTCGAGCTCAGCAGAAATGGTTCCACCTTTAGACGTTTCACAGGTTTTCTCCTGCAGTAAACGCTTTTTGTTAGAGACGTCACAGCACTGCGAGGTGCTTTACAGCGTCCTCCATTTTGGTTTGGGGCGTGAAGCGAGCAGCCTCCTGACAGCGTCGCCTTCACCCCGCTGCTCCTGTCCTGCACACCTGGAGCTCCTGCTGGGCTTTAACTGTGGAAACAGGCACCTGTCCTAAAACCTTAGCAGCACAATCAGCAAGCGTTAGCAGCATGCTAGTGTTTTATGGTCAGAATTAGCTTCACTGAGAGGAACTGAAGGAGGAAGAGTGCTTTTATCCAGGCTGGATTCATGGACACTAAAATCCAAAGTCTCTGTTTAGCTCCGCTCACTTTGATCTCACAGCGCCCCCTAGGTGAACTGCAGCTAATGTTTGTCAGGTGTGCCCACACTCAGCTGGGGACAGAATACAGAGAAACGCCCCCTGCAGGCTGGAGCTATGTTGGCTCTGTGTTGGGATCTCACTGGGGCGACCGTGGCTCAGGGGGTTGGGAAGCGTATCTGTAACCGGAAGGTCGCCGGTTCGATCCCCGGGCTCTCTGTCCTGGTCATTGTGTCCTTGGGCAAGACACTTTACCCTACCGCCTACTGGTGATGGCCAGAGGGGCCGATGGCGCGATATGGCAGCCTGGCTTCTATCAGTCTGCCCCAGGGCAGCTGTGGCTACACCTGTAGCCTCCACCAGTGTGTGAATGTGAGAGTGAATGAATAGTGGCATTGTAAAGCGCTTTGGGTGCCTTGAAAAGCGCTATATAAATGCAATCCATTATTATTATGTCTGACCTGAACTTTTTGCAGCGTTCTGAGGCTGAGGTCAGACGTGATGTCATGCTTGTGGTTTGGCATAATCACCTGACACACACGCACAGTGTTTGTGCTCAGCATGACTCAGTCTGCTGTCACAGAGTTTATTTAAGCTTACATGTTTCCTCGCTGACTGTCTGTCTCACCTGTGCAGGTAGCGGGTAGAAAAGGCTTCCCTCATGTGATCTACGCCCGCCTGTGGCGGTGGCCAGACCTCCACAAGAACGAGCTGAAGCACGTCAAGTTCTGTCAGTTTGCCTTCGACCTGAAGTACGACAGCGTGTGTGTGAACCCCTACCACTACGAGAGGGTAGCGTCCCCCGCCACAGGTAACCCTGCACACCTGCTGCCCTCTGTGATTGGTCTGATTGGGCCGTGAGTCATCGGGCTGCAGCAGCGTTTGGTTTTAGGCGTCTTTGCTGCTTTGATGGAAACACGGTCACAGCTTTAAACACTGTGTGTGTCTGTGTGTGTGTGTGTGTCTGTATGTGTGTTTCTGTGTGTGTGTGTGTGTGTGTGTGTGTGTGTGCGTCTGTGTGTGTGTGTGTGCGTCTGTGTGTGTGTCTGTTTCTGTCTCTGTGTGTGTGTCTGTATGTGTGTTTCTGTGTCTGTGTGTGTGTGTTTGTGTGTGCGTCTGTGTGTGTGTGTGTGCGTCTGTGTGTGTGTCTGTTTCTGTCTCTGTGTGTGTGTCTGTGTGTGTGTGTGTGTGGTCGCTCCTGTTGGGCTCTGAAGGTTTTGGAGCGTCTCTGTTATCTGCCCTCGTGTCTGAGCAGAAGTCAGACTAAACACCGTGGTGACCGTTTCTATTTCCGAAGACACTCTGGAGCCCACACAGACACACACACAGAGACAGAAACAGACACACACACACAGAAATGCCAGTTAATTAACTAACATCCAATCAAAACCATCCAATTTCTCTCATCGAACTCGCTCCACCTTCTTCTCGGTCTGTTACTATGGTAACTTCACAGCAGCCATGTTATTGGTCAGATGATGTCATTAAATTCTCCAAAAGGCTCCAACAGCACAAACACAGTTGAAATGTCCAGAACAATGACTGTAGAAAACATGGATGACGCGACAGCTCCCCAAAAATGAAGCCAAAACGTCTCTTTCGCCCCCTGGTGTCTGGCTGCAGTATAGGTCATAAACCCCGCCTCCTCCATGTTAGCGGCTGGGACTAAATAAATTTATTCTCCTCAGATAATTTTTTCCCAAAGATTCTTTCCTTTGTTATCAATAGTTCTCATCATGCTGATTGATGTCCAAGGGGTCTCCTCTCCCATAAGTCTGATTCTAATTCCTACCGCGGTGATGTTAAATTGGGGTGAAACATCATCATAGCAGCTTTGACTGGCAGCTGCAGTCACGGAGAAACTTGCGTATCTCTGTTCGGGAATAGAAGATAGAGCGTAAGCTCTGAGAGGAGGGCCAGCGTTTACGCTTCGAAAACACGACCGAGTGTTTTAACCTGACAGCCTGAGGTGTTCTTCAGTAAACTGGACTACCCGACAGAAGGACCTGAGGCCCCGCTGCACTTTTTCAGTAAGTTAAACGTGTTTGTCAGCTAATCCGTAACTACCGTCCTTAGCTAGCTCCTGAGACCTAGCTAGCTAAGATGAGGACTCGGCTGTCAGGGTTCGTTTAGCTAATCTGTGCAGGTGAATGAATTTACACCGACTGAAGACCCGGGCTGCTCAGTCACTAATTACCGTTACTGTACTTTTATTACAAGTATTTTACTGTAAAAGCAACAGGCTGCATCCTGCTTCAGCTCCTGTGCAGAGCTGATTATTAAATATGTGCAAGCAACAGCATGTTTTCAGTCTCCACATGTGTAAAGACAATAACACCATTTTATTTTTATTTTTTTTAAGCTTGTGCTTCAGTAACTCCTCATTAATAAGTAACTATGGATTAAACTGTAGAAGTGAAAAAAATGTAAGAGAAGAGCTTCAGATCCTGAGTGTGAGGACAGAAGGATCAGCTTTATTTCAGATTTAAGTGATAAACTTTATAATTCAGTTTGTGATGATTCTGATCTCTTTGTGATTACAGGAGCTGCCCTCAGATTCAGACCTCAGCACCACCCAGTGACAGCACAGATCATCCAACATGTTCACATGTTAACTGCAAAATGAACTGATGAAAACAGTGCAAAGGTTAAAGTGCCACACGTGCTGTAGTCAAAGCTGCAGCTTTATTGATAAAGTTAAAGACAAAAAACAAAAGGATTAATCACTCATGTAACTGTGTCACTGTATATCAGCATTAACAGGACCTCAGTTTGATGTTTCATAAAGCTGCTGATCTCAGACCTGCACAGCTTCCAGTTTAAACACTTGATGTACTCAGCTGCATGAAGAGCACGTTTGAGTTTCTCTGACACAATTAAATAAAACCTGATGAAGGTCAAAGGTCGTCACTTGTATGTTAAACTACAAACTGGTGATCTGGAATTCTTTCACAGTTTTTTGCAGATAGTGTGAATCACTTTATGGTAAATAACATAGTTATTCATACCCAAGTAACCAGAGAGGATCATATATTTTTAAATATTAAGCCCGGAGCCTCTTGGGAGTATCTGACTATTTATAACATTACACAAACCAAAGGTCTCATCACAGTGTTGATGAAATGCTGGGTGTATCCATCTCCTGGGGCGGGCCTACGTACGTACAAACTCCAAAACACTTGCAAACTAAAAAACACATGCAAACTCCAAAACACGTACAAACTCCAAAACACTTGCAAACTCCAAAACACGTACAAACTCCAAAACACATGCAAACTCCAAAACACGTACAAACTCCAAAACACTTGCAAACTCCAAAACACGTACAAACTCCAAAACACATGCAAACTCCAAAACACGTACAAACTAAAAAACACATGCAAACTCCAAAACACGTACAAACTCCAAAACACGTACAAACTCCAAAACACATGCAAACTCCAAAACACGTACAAACTCCAAAACACGTACAAACTCCAAAACACTTGCAAACTCCAAAACACGTACAAACTCCAAAACACATGCAAACTCCAAAACACGTACAAACTCCAAAACACTTGCAAAATCCAAAACACTTGCAAACTCAAAAACACGTACAAACTCCAAAACACATGCAAACTAAAAAACACATGCAAACTCCAAAACACATGCAAACTCAAAAACACGTACAAACTCCAAAACACATGCAAACTCCAAAACACGTACAAACTCCAAAACACGTACAAACTCCAAAACACGTACAAACTCCAAAACACTTGCAAACTCCAAAACACGTACAAACTCCAAAACACATGCAAACTCCAAAACACGTACAAACTCCAAAACACTTGCAAACTCCAAAACACGTACAAACTCCAAAACACATGCAAACTCCAAAACACGTACAAACTAAAAAACACATGCAAACTCCAAAACACTTGCAAAATCCAAAACACTTGCAAACTCAAAAACACGTACAAACTCCAAAACACATGCAAACTAAAAAAACACATGCAAACTCCAAAACACATGCAAACTCCAAAACACGTACAAACTCCAAAACACTTGCAAACTAAAAAACACGTACAAACTCCAAAACACATGCAAACTAAAAAACACTTGCAAACTAAAAAACACATGCAAACTCCAAAACACGTACAAACTCCAAAACACATGCAAACTCCAAAACACGTACAAACTCCAAAACACTTGCAAACTAAAAAACACATGCAAACTCCAAAACACATGCAAACTCCAAAACACTTGCAAACTAAAAAACACTTGCAAACTAAAAAACACATGCAAACTCCAAAACACGTACAAACTCCAAAACACTTGCAAACTCCAAAACACATGCAAACTCCAAAACACGTACAAACTCCAAAACACATGCAAACTCCAAAACACGTACAAACTCCAAAACACTTGCAAACTAAAAAACACGTACAAACTCCAAAACACATGCAAACTAAAAAACACATGCAAACTCCAAAACACTTGCAAACTCAAAAACACGTACAAACTCCAAAACACATGCAAACTAAAAAACACTTGCAAAATCCAAAACACTTGCAAACTCCAAAACACGTACAAACTCCAAAACACTTGCAAACTCCAAAACACGTACAAACTCCAAAACACGTACAAACTCCAAAACACGTACAAACTCCAAAACACTTGCAAAATCCAAAACACTTGCAAACTCAAAAACACTTGCAAACTCAAAAACACAACGGACGTGCTCCAGGACGCTAGGGGCAGTGTTGAGCTTTTGTTACCTAGTAACTACACAAGCCAGGAAGTACCAATGACCGGATTTGGGGTTTGCAGCCTTAAAGGCCGCATTTTAAGGCCGATTACCTCACAGCGACAAGAGAAGGCTTTCCGAATTCAAAGGCTGCCCGAAATGCGGCCCTGAAATGCGTCCTTAATTTCCCTGAATTTTAAGGATGGGTCGGTGTAGCCTTCATGGCCCAACATATCCCAGACTTCATAGTGCGGTGGTGGTGTGGATAATTTTGCCGAAAAAAAAACGGTGGAAGCGGAGCGGAGGAAGAGTAAACTTTCAGAAGTAAGTACTGAATATTATGTCACTTATTTATGCGCAAATGTTTTTTTAATGAAGAACATGAAACCATTATTGTTGGCCACATGTCGGGAAAGTTGACATTAGCGATGTTTGTACTTTCAGAATTAACTTGGTTTTAAAGCCTTTACTTTAATAAATATATATATAGTCGACCTTAATCTTACAGAGATTGTGATGATTTTGTAGATAATTAAAGTCAGTCATATATCCACAAACACAACAAGCTGAAAGTCAGTGATGCTGCTCGGTTTGCAGTCCTGAACATCACGGCACAAGCAGGATTCACTGCACTGTTAATGTGAGCTATGTTATATTGCTGCCTCTGTTCGGTGGTGTCGAGCCAAACGGACTTTAACGTGTGTTTGAACGAGCTGACGGTTCACTCGTTAAGCTGAAAGAAAGATGCTTTAATCACAGCAGTCACACATGTGTCCACTGCACCATCTGGAACTCTTCTTGTTTACACTCGTAATAACACAAACACTAAATCCTGCTTCTCTGGTGCTGTTGTGTAGCAGTGTGTACACCTGAGACTGTCACCTGTCTGTCTGTCCTGCACTCTCTCTCTGTTTCTTTCTCTCTGATTGTGGAATAAAAGTATGAACATGTGTTTATAAGTTACACTTGTGTCTGAATCCTGCAGCTTATCACACATTTGATTTCCATGTGTGACAACTGCAAGTGTCCAGAGTGAGGACAGACTGAGGGACCCACTGCTGCACATCATCTGTGAGGCTTTGCAGCCCTGATGATCCACCAGGACAAACTCAGCAGTGTGTGAGGAAGAGGAGGAGGAAGAGCCAGCAGCAGCTGACAGATGGAGAGAATAGACAGACTGTTCCCTGTTTGTGAAGGACTGCTAGGAAAGTTTAACATAACTGTCTGTGCTGAATCAGTCTTATTAGGTAATGTTCACATAATGTGATCATCCCAGTGTTTCCAGTGTGGGAGAAAGTACTCAGAGTACTCAGGGCCTTCATGTTACACACTATGAAAGGCAGCAACAAGTTTAATGTTCAGAAACCTAAAGTATGTATCTGCAGCAGAATGGAGCTAAAATAAATGTTTGTTCCAGTTCTATGAAGCTTTGAGTGTTTTGGATCAGTAGCACTGCTTTGTTTGTTGCATCATATTGCTGTAATTGTTTATATGCTTTATATATTCTGAGGTAAGTTGATCTATAGTGTTACATATTCTATAAGGATGTTATGTTGTCAATGGAAAATTGTATTTAGTAGTCAGTATAATCTTTTAGTGATATAAGTTTGCATATGGTAGAATACTGCATGTAGTTATTTGTATTAGGAAATATTCAACCATGTATACTTAGAGGCATATAATTAATTGTGTGTGATCTCTAACAGGCTGCAGGCTTGGGGTGCATCCCAGGAATGCACCCCCACGTCTGGGAGCATGAGAGCTCATACCTTGTTTTATTGTTTTACGGCAGGATTAACGTAGCTATGTCTGTTTTAGTTTAAGTGCTTCTTTACATATAGATGAACTGCTGGACTTCCTCACCATGTTATCTAGGGTGGGGGAGACTACCCCCTTTCCTGACCAAGGATGCACCTTTTGTGCTCTCATGACCCTTTGATCAGCAGGACACACACACACACACACACACACACACACACACACACACACACACACACACACACCTACTGAAGTATAAATAAAGATTGGGGCAGTTTCTTAGTGCGAGTCTCAGTCTGGAGGCTGCCCTTGCTAGCAAGAAGTTCTGTGTGTTTCTCTTCTCTGAGTCTTTACTGAAGAAGTGTTTTAGAATATTTTCCCTAACATATGTGTTTGTAGACTTTCTGCCCAGTTTGACCCATTTAGCAGAAGTCAACTTGTTTAAGGCTCTGATATCTATTCTGTATGACTTAAAGCAGTTATGACATGGTCTGATTTTCTCACCCAATAAAGGAATATTTCATATATCAGTCTACCCTTCATTCTATCAGAAACAGTTATCACAGCTTGTACATTTTCTTTTTATAAATATATGTAAGCAATGAGCCAAATTTAGTAATGGCAACATACTGAAGTAACAACATTTGTCTCTGATATATGATACACCTATATATACACTGTCAAAGATACTTGTCTTTGAGTGAAGATTTAAGGTGATAAGACATAACTGCAACTTGAATCTGTACTGAAGCTCAGTATTTGACACAGAGTTCATGTTCACTGCTGTAATAGCTAATAATGATTAATATAATAACTATAATATTGGCCATATTATATTTACATTACCAAAGTGATATGACTTTAGTCTCATGAACAACATTAGCTAATTCTTATTTACTAACTAATCTTAAATAACTGTTCAGTACAGAAATGAAGCCCAAAAATCATGTTTTACTGTCCTGTGGTCTCAGCCTCAGATACTTATCAAATCACACAAAGCTCTTGTAGAAACAAACAAATGAACAAAATATATTCTCCCTCATTTCTGTCAAACCAAGTTGTATGACACGTTTCCAGCGGTTAGTATCATGGTTGCTAGGCAACCTGGGAAGCGCGACAGAGACTAGACCGTCCCATACAGACAAACTTGCCGTTTATTTTGCAAATAGAGCTCAACACTGCCCCTAGCGTCCTGGGGCCCGTTCTTCGTACCTCGCTAAGTAGGTTAGCCGGATTAGATTGTTGACGATTTCGCGTGATCCTGGATCAGTCGGTTCCCCGAAGCTCATCCGGGACTTGCTGTCATAGCAACAGAGCCGTAAGCGTAAACCTGCTCGGGAGCAGGTTTACTTTATGTAAACAGGATTAGATCGCGGCCACGCAGGTATGTCCGCTTCATTTATACGAAAGCAACAGCGATAAATAAATAACATCAATGTAACTGAAGATAATGCAGCACTTGATCCTTTTATTGATGTCACACAGATACATACAGGTCATTTCCTAAAAAAGGGAAATGTACTATTAACATTCTATTACATGTATGTGATTATTACAGATGTAAGTCAGATTTCAGAGTAGTAATTGTAAATTACTTCGTGTAATCAAGATGAGAGACCACGGCTATAAAAGCGAAGGTGGATTTGGGAAGTCTGTCGCAGTCATGTCCTGTCCGTTTACGCGAGCAACCCATTGCGGAAGGTGCAAGATTGATAAGGAGAGTCCTCAGAATTCAGCGTATATTGCGGGACAGACAGGATCCTTTAGCTCAGCGCGACAGTGTGCTCATTGAGAGATATCGATTTTCCCGTGAGGATATTATTTACTTAACCAACTTGTTGACGAGGGGGTGCAGGACCACCACCTGTCTTTTTTTGCTCTGCCCTTTTCTTGGTTGCTGTTATAAACAAACAAACAGATTATTTCAGGCTCTCTTTCCAAGAGACGAAAAGCAATATAAGTGATAAATATTACCATTCTGTAGAATATTCTTATATTTCACTTTTACTTGTTCCCATGTTCTAGTGGGTCCTGTTGTGGCTCTAATGTGAAAGAGGATATAATATAACAATATAATATAATGTAATATAATATTGGATAATATAGTGTAATATAATAAATCTACCCTACCGCCTACTGGTGTTGGCCAGAGGGGCCGATGGCGCAATATGGCAGCCTGGCTTCTGTCAGTCTGCCCCAGGGCAGCTGTGGCTACAACCGTAGCTGCCTCCACCAGTGTGTGAATGTGAGAGTGAATGAATAGTGGCATTGTAAAGCGCTTTGGGTGCCTTGAAAAGCGCTATATAAATCCAATATATTATTATTATTATTATTAAATTACTTACGAGTTTAATTTGTCAGCAACTTCCTGCCAGCCCTCTCTCCTTGCTTTTGCAGCCTTTGCAGTGTTCCCTTGCGTTCTGATTAAACTCTGAAACTCCTGAAATCCCTCACTCAGGAGTTCTTGCTCTGCTGCCGAAAAATACCGAGCCGAGCGCGCTCCTTCGACATTTTCGCCGACCAATCAGAGGGTTGCCGATCAATGTTTCTACTATCGATGCGTAGCCCCTTTTATGACACCCAGTGATGTCACATTACTGCGTCCAGCTGTACTAATCGTCAACAGCAGGTGTGTTCGGGGAACCGGATTAGCGAGCTCACGGTTAGCGCGATGATTTGATCTTGGATGTGTCATTTGATCTTGGATGTAGTAAGCGACGTACGAAGAACGGGCCCCTGGAGCACTTCCGTTGTGTTTTTGAGTTTGCAAGTGTTTTGGATTTTGCAAGTGTTTTGGAGTTTGTACGTGTTTTGGAGTTTGCATGTGCTTTTTAGTTTGCAAGTGTTTTTTAGTTTGCAAGTGTTTTGGATTTTGCAAGCGTTTTGGAGTTTGTACGTGTTTTGGAGTTTGCATGTGTTTTTTAGTTTGCAAGTGTTTTTTAGTTTGCATGTGTTTTGGAATTTGCATGTGTTTTGGAGTTTGCAAGTGTTTTGGAGTTTGTACGTGCTTTGTCTCTAGGGGCCACCGTAGTAGATGGCTCTGAAGATTTAAACAGTTTTAGATCCATTACACTCACAGTTTTATGTTAAAATCTCAAAGGACAGCATTATATTTTTGATATTAACAGTAACTCTGGGCTTCTGTAGAGTGTGCAGATGATCTCATCACTGTCTAAAAATGGATAACAAAACCTAAGCAGTGCTGAATCATTCAATAATACAGACTATTAGAGTAACGGATGTGTAGCATCGCTAACTAGCTAACAACAAGCCTCAAACACATTGCGTATTCTAGCGGCTAATCTAGCGCCTTGCTAATCTATGTGTCTTTTTCATAACAGTGACATGGTTGTATTTACCTTAATTAAACAAGTCGTCAGTCGCGGTAAACCCATCAGCAAATAAACTGGAGCAGCCGGGCTACGTAAAAAGTGTAGGGGGCGTGTTTGCGGTCACGTCCAGCAGGTGTGTCGGCGGGAGTGTAACACAGTCGCTCCACCTTAAGTCCCTACTGCGCAGACTCTGGCAAGATGGCAGCTTCCAGAGGCGGGATATTTTGGCTTCATTTTTGTAGAATGGGAGGAGGTGCTGTCACGTTGTCCATGTTTTCTACAGTCATTGGGTCCAGATCAGGTGAAGCTAACAGACAGTTAGAAGCTACAGTTGCCTGTGTCACCATCCACCTGTCAGTCAAAGAGGCCACGCCCCTAATATTGCAAACAGGTGAAAAGGATACTGTACTCAGAAATACATGTACATTAGTGGGTAATTATGTCTTCCAACCACCTGAAGCATTCTTATAAACGTATAATTAAAGTATTAAAACAACAGAGGAGCGTGCGTCCGACTAATGGTGTGTTAAACATGTGGCTACAGACAGCTGCATATGTAGGCAGACGAGGGAAGAAGTCATAGGACTTCTTATGTGTTCAGACTCAAAATATGAAGGCTGATACTAGTGTTTTCTCTTCAGTGAACAGGGCCTCTTCACCAAAGATAAAGAAAGAGACAACGCCACCGCCATCTTAACAAACACTCATCTTCTTCCTCCTGACCTCCAGCTTCATCTCCTGAACTGAAGTCAGGGCTCTAACTCTTGAAAATGTGCATAAACATGCTTATTTATTCCCGATATTGTCACAGATAATTATTTTCAGCAGTTTAGACCTGCCGTCTCCAGATAGCTAAACAACAGCTTGTTGTAAGCTAACATCATGGCAAACTAATGTCAGGCTCCAGTGTCCTAAAATCATACTTTCCCTCTGATAAACAGTTTAACTACATTCTCAGACTGTATGAGAGTTTATTCACCAAGCGTCCGTGTCCTGCGACGAACAGCCACTTCAAATAAAGTATTACTAACAGTCATTAACAAGAGTTAACAGTCATTAACAGGAGCTAACGGTCAGCAACAGGAGCTAACAGTCATTAACAGGGGCTAACAGTCATCAACAGGAGCTGACGGTCATTAACAGGGGCTAACAGTCATTAACAGGGGCTAACAGTCATCTACAGGAGCTGACGGTCATCAATAGGAGCTGACAGTCATTAACAGGGGCTAACAGTCATCAACAGGAGCTGACGGTCATCAATAGGAGCTGACAGTCAACAACAGGGGCTAACAGTCATCAACAGGAGCTAACAGTCATTAACAGGGGCTAACAGTCATCAACAGGAGCTAACAGTCATTAACAGGGGCTAACAGTCATCAACAGGAGCTGACGGTCATCAATAGGAGCTGACAGTCAACAACAGGGGCTAACAGTCATCAACAGGAGCTAACAGTCATTAACAGGGGCTAACAGTCATCAACAGGAGCTGACAGTCATTAACAGGAGCTAACAGTCATCAACAGGAGCTGACGGTCATCAACAGGAGCTAACGGTCATCAACAGGAGCTAACAGTCATTAACACGGGCTAACAGTCATCAATAGGCGCTGACAGTCAACAACAGGGGCTGACAGTCATCAACAGGAGCTAACAGTCATTAACAGGGGCTATCAGTCATTAACAGCAGCTGACAGTCATCAACAGGAGCTGACGGTCATCAATAGGAGCTGACAGTCATCAACAGGGGCTAACAGTCTTTAACAGGGGCAAACAGTCATTAACAGGGGCAAACAGTCATCACCAGGACTCGGATTGCTACAGTTGAGTGACTGGGGTACAAACGTCAAACCTGGGGTACAGTCTAAATGTTTGTAATGTCTGCTTTGACAGGTCCTCAGTCTCTCATAAAAGAGGAGTTCATGCAGGAGTGTCTGCAGATCGACCTGCCCCCCCACACCAACCCCTATGGCCACCCACGGCCTGTCGGCATGTATCCCAGCATGCCTTTGTCTCCCCCAGGTCAGTGTGCTGCTCCTTGCTGTCAGCGCGTGCGAGACGCCGTGACGCTGTTGTAACACAGTCGTGTTTCCTGCAGGCAGCAGCTCCATGGTGCCCGCAGCTCTGACTGCCAGGGGGGTCGGCGGCGGTTTGGACGGACCTGGCCTCCTTCAGATCGCTCCGCCTCCTAACCACGGTGGCCAGGCTTCACCGCCTCACTCAAATCCACCTCACACTCCCCAGCCCCCCCATCCCCCGACCCCAGCCTCCCCACATCAGCAGAGCCCAGAGTACAGTGGCCCCCACAAACCTGGTACTGTACCCTAAGTACTATGTACTACCTGTGCTTAGTACTACTTCTGTAGTATAATGAGTGTCCTGTGTGTCTCCACAGCCAACTGGGCAGGTAACAGCCCTGCCCCCTACACCTCTGCGCATAGTGGGCGGGGCAACCAGCCACATCCACCATTGCATCATCATCCTCATCATCATCAACAACACCACGCCCCCAACACTCACTTCTGTAAGACAGCATGTTAAATGTTACTGCTCTATTCAGTACCGTAGTACTGCGAGTACTGCATTATTGCTGAGTACTGGGTCTGTGTTTTTTTCTGCAGGGTCACAGCATCACAGCACCGCTCCGTATCCACAGCCAGTATCCAACCACCCAGGTACCACACCTGTCCACAAACCCCGCCCCCTCACTCTGACCTCACTTTATTACTAAAGATTCAAAACATAGTGGCCGACGTCCCCAAAATACAAAATGTCCCTTCTTAGTGAAGCAGGTCCAAAAAATGTTAATGTAAAAATAAAGTGCCCTGATACTCACACCTATCTGTCTGAATTCCCTGAAACAAAGATGTCCTCACTTACAGAAGTAAAAGCTCAGGTAATAAAAGGTTGAGAAGCACTTTTGTCTCCAGTTTGTCAGGATGTTTGGGGAGCAGGTCCGCCATGTCCTGATCTGTGTCTCGATCCTCAGGTCCAGAGTTCTGGTGCTCCATCTCCTACTTTGAGCTGGACGTTCAGGTTGGTGAGATGTTTAAGGTCCAGTCCAGCTGTCCCCTGGTGACCGTGGACGGGTACGTGGATCCTTCGGGAGGAGATCGATTCTGTTTGGGACAGCTGAGCAATGTCCACCGTACAGCCGCCAGCCACCGCGCCAGGTGAGCGGTCGTTTAGTGGGTGGCACCATGAGAATTATTGCAGTGTTAGTATTTAATGTTGCTGATGTTGTTGCCCTGCAGGCTCCACATCGGCCGGGGGGTTCAGCTGGAGTGTCGGGGGGAGGGTGACATCTGGATGCGTTGCCTTAGCGACCACTCTGTGTTTGTCCAGAGTTTCTATCTGGACCGGGAGGCGGGCAGAGCACCAGGCGATGGCGTTCATAAGATCTACCCTGGAGCATACATCAAGGTGAGCGGTAGACGCCGCGAATGACCATCTGAGCCCAGACGGGCTCGGATTCACTAAGGTCCAAACAGACGTAAAACAGACAGACAAAGACGTGTTTGGGGATCGCAGGAAGTAAAGCAGCGAGTCCATCTTCCTTTTACAGATTTGATATTCTTGATTTGTGAAGAGATCCGAGTTTCTCTGAGAGGTTTGTTTGGGCCGTGTTTCTCGATACTTGGACAGCTTTGTTGTAACTTCTTCAGCAGCTTGTTGACAGTTTTATAGGACATAGATTTGTGCATGATTGGACATAAAAGTGTGAATTGGCTACGGTTTCTATCAGGTGGTTTTGGCTCTGCTGGCAGTTTTGCTCTTTGTTAACCCTAGCTCATTATGGCGTGTTCAGTATGTGGCCGTTTTTGCCCACCATGTTCACGCACATTTACACCTGGATGGATCCATCACAGAGAAACGTGCGGTAGGTTCTTCCCCAAGGATATTTGGCATGCAGACTGGCATCGAATGACCACCTCTACCACCTGAGCTACAGCCACCCCGGTGTCTCACCCGTGTACCTGTCTCACCCGTCTGCGTGCCTCACCCGTCTGCCTGTCTCACCCGTCTGTGTTCAGGTGTTCGACCTGCGGCAGTGTCACCGGCAGATGCAGCAGCAGGCGGCAGCGGCTCAGGCAGCTGTGGAGACTCAGGCAGCCGCGGTGGTCGGTGCAATTCCCGGTCCGAACAGTGTGGGAGGAATCGCGCCTGCTGTCAGTGAGTATCACCTGCCCAACACAGCCAGTGACAGACAGGCACAGGTGTCAATAAATTATAACATGAACCAGACGCAGGGCTTAAAAGACTTACCTGCAGAGTGAATCGAGTCAGATTCGCGTTGGACATTTTTGGGCCTCAGTGCGACTTCCTGCTTTTTCATGCATTTAATGTTATTTCACTTCCTTTTTACGGTGGGCGGCCTCGGCCCTCGGTGTAAGCCTCGTGGTTTTAATTTCACATGTTTTAGTTTCTGTGTCTCACCTGTGCTTCCTCCCGCAGGTGTGCGCTCAGCGGCCGGTCTGGGCGTGGACGACCTCCGCAGGCTGTGCATCGTGCGGCTGAGCTTCGTCAAAGGGTGGGGGTGTGACTACCCACGGCAGAGCATCAAGGACACCCCCTGCTGGCTGGAGGTGCACCTGCACCGAGCGCTGCAGCTGCTCGACCAGGTGCTGCACATGCTGCCGCCGCGAGAGCACGCACTCTAGGACCTCCGCGCTCTGCCCACAAACGCACCACAGCAGGGGTCGGTTCACACGGGTTTCAGACAATCAGCCAATCGCAGCGTCTTGTCTCTGCTGTCATTTAAGTTCGTTTCTGTGGAAACCAGCGTGACTCGTTAAAGGGTCAGTTCACGCGAGCTTGGCGTCTGCTCGAGCATCCACGCTGGCCTGCAGTTTATTAGTTCCGCCCCTCAACAGGTGAACTGACCCTTTAAGCCTGATGTCAGAAATCAGCTGATTACCAAAAAAACCTCGTCATCGTCATCTTCCTCCTTCTGTCGGTTTTTAGTTCCTTTAGCTAATTGTCGACCAAAGAGCCATTCCTGTTCCTTTGATGACATCATATCCTGTTTACGTTGCGTTTCTGCTCCGCCTGACGGTCACATTATTTATTCTGTCGTCTGCTTTTTTTCTCATGTTTAACTCATTTAAAGGCTTTTATACTGAAAGGGTGTAAATCTCTGAATCATCAGCTGTCTCTTCAAATTAAAAGTCTGGTGGATAAAGATCTTCGTCTTTGTTCGTCTTTCACTCTGCATTCAGACACTTCAGAGGAACACTCTCCTCTCCATCCACACGCAGTGATCAGGTAGGGCGCTCCCAGGAAGTCCATCCAGTCGTCAGGACGTTTCATCACTGATCCAGGTGACTTCTGCAGTCTCAGCTGACCGGATGATTAAAGATCTGCGCTGGAAACGATCAAACGAGGAACTTCATGCACGAGAGCTGCTCCACGTAGTGCAGCAGGGAGCTGTAACAGAAAACAGGCCACGCTTGGTCCATAAAAAAGGCCACAATCAGTGAAACGAGTCAATCAGCCTGTACCTGTCCTCTTACTGTTCCAGGCCGTCGATGACCTCACAGCTGTAAAAATCCGCTCTTCCATGATTTCCCGTCTGAGCAGCTTCTGCAGCGTCCTCACGCTGATCACCACCCTGCATCTGTGAGCTGAAGCACAAATCACATCCTTAACGATTGTGAGGTATGACCTCACAGTTTGTCCTGATACAACATCTGTTATCTGCACAGATCAGTGATAATTGTTTTCTTAATGTGGCCCTGATACTCAGTCATAGCCCCCCCCCCCCCCCAAAATGTGCTTTCTAAAAGAAGTCCAAACTGAGTACCTCAAAGATGCAGAGTTCCCTGAGGTTCTTTCAGACACTGCACTGACATTTTGTCTGGTTTTGAGTGTTTTAGGTGCTTCGTGCTGCCAGCAGGACTTCAGCTCACAGCACACCCTCAGTCCCACTCAGCCACTCTCACACGCGTGTTCTCAGCCTATCAGGTCTCCATGCTCCTGTTTTATGCATATCTGTGTTTGCTCATGCACACCGGGTCAACACAGTGCAGTGAAGTTAACCATATTTGCATCATAATCTCATCTCAGAGCATTCAGCAGAGAGATCTGCTCTCTGTTCTCAGAATGCTGCTCACAGTGACCTAAAACTTCAAAATGAATAGAATAGAATAGCTTCTATTGTCACGACACACATGCACAATGAGATCCAGAACATCCGTGTTGAAGAAAACCAACCAAAATGAAAACATGGCCGCCTGTACATGCCCGTACTTACATGCATGCAGCACCCAGTGAGGAAATGGAAGTCAGATGCTAAAGAACAGCAGCACACAGAGGTCGAACACTGCCCCCTGCAGGCATGCATGAGTCCCAGTCTAAATGTGACTGGAGGAGCTGAAAGAGTCAAATCTGACCAGCGCACAGGGTTGGTGGAACCAAATGGCAACAGTGCCGAAAATGCTGATGGACAAAAAGTTTCCAACTGTTACAGAGAGTGATGCGTGAATGACTGCAGCTTGTTGGCCGCCCCTCCCTGAGCCTGGTTCTGCTGGAGGAGTCTTCCTGTTAAAAGGGAGTTTTTCCTTCCCCCCCATACGGTAAAAAAATACATTTTTCCTGGCCAAAATATATTTCAAATATATGGTAAATATATTTTGTATTTGTGATGCTCCAAAAAAAAATATTTTTGAAATTGAAAATATATTTCTTTCAAACCAAAATACATTTCAAAACATATTTTAGGGTGAAGAAAATACATTTCCAACCTTACAGTAGAATGTATATCAAAGTATCCTTTATTTAAAATATATTTAGTGCAATAATGATGATAATGAT
This sequence comes from Rhamphochromis sp. 'chilingali', assembly GCF_963969265.1. Classification (NCBI taxonomy): domain Eukaryota; kingdom Metazoa; phylum Chordata; class Actinopteri; order Cichliformes; family Cichlidae; genus Rhamphochromis; species Rhamphochromis sp. 'chilingali'. The sequence continues at coordinate 38,691,700 of NC_137938.1, read as the reverse complement.
AACAATACTAAAAGTAACATGTTTTATGCACATCTGCAAAAAACAGTTGGATTCAAACAAAACAGAGTCAAAGGTCTATCACGAATTAGGTTGTTTATTCATTTGCTTACAGTATTTCACATTACACAATATCTCACTATAATGTAGCGTTCATTGACTTTGAAATTATCTGTCAGTGATACAGTAAACAAGATACAACAACTGCTATGTACACTTTAGTTTTTGACAATATATACAATTTAGTACTTAAAGGAACACACTCCACTGTTTTGGAAATAGGCTCATTCTCCATCTCCCTCAGAGTTAAAAATGCAGCGTCTTCTTTCTAGATCCGTACGTTAATAGGGCTCTGGAGCGTGATCTTACGGGATGGGGCGTAGCCAGGATTTTTGGTCAAGGCGCCATATTAGCAGGCCAAACAAATGCTTGCTGTGTGGTCGGTTGTAATGTTAGATTGCACTACCGACAAAGGAATAAGCTTGAAAACAGGCTCTCTTTTCATTGTTTCCTCACCTGGAAACATCATGAGGGAGCTTATGTGTTGGATGTTACCAAAAGAAGGCGTCTAGCCTGGATAGCAGCTGCGAGACGAGCTGATATTCAGTTCTCTACCAGCCACAGATATCTGTTGGTGTGCTCCAGTATTTTCATTCAGGTAAGTTCTAAATAAGTTCATATTATTATTTATAGCCTGTTAATTTTATTTTCAATAGCACAAACTTAGAACAAACATGCAGAACTACCTTCTATTTATAGAGTTGCTAATTATTTGGCATTATTGCAACAAACCAGCCTATGAAATGAATGAAACAAATCCTGACTGGGTTCCAACACTACACATGGGGCACTACGAAATCCCTGCTTCAAACTACATGCTACATACCACCATGCCAATCAGATTACTTCTTCCATGTGAGGGTAAAAAGGTGACCTTCCTGGATAAGATGGCAAAGGTTTGCTGCGTTTTGGTGAACATGTGCCCCAGTGTGGTAGTAAAACCAGGGAAAAATGCTCTTGTTAAATACTTTTAAGTCTTGTGCTGTTTATGTAGTGATAAGTTTTCAAAAGAGACAGTAAATTACAGAATGCTAGTAGTGGGTGATATTATACAAATGCTGTCATGATTTTATGTGAACATTTTGTCATTTGTAAACTATACATAACATTTTTTCTACATTGTAACTGATGTGATGTTCGACAAAGTGCTTTTAATTAAAAATAGGCAAACATTTCTTTGTTTTTTTATTCAACTTTTGAACAGTGGTATTTAGTAAGTACATATTCAGTAAATGCAAAGTATTTACATGGCCCCTAAATTAAAACATTATGGGTTATTCAGAACAGAACTATGCTTGGAAAAATATTGTCCCATCAGTTGATCCAACTCCTCCACAGTAGCAGGTGGAACTTTTCTTTTTTGAGGATGGCTTCTTTTACCTGTCACAACGAATGGTCTGTTTATGTTTTGATCAAGAACCTTTTTTTTGGGCAGCTGAAGAGGAGAAGTCTATCTTATGGCCAACCTCTGGCTGTATCTTGGTCATATTACCCAGCAAAACCCAGTATGCAGGTTCATCTGTAACAGTCCTTGTGCCACAGATCCTCACTGTTGCTTCTACATTAAACAGAAGAGCAGTGACATGGCTGCAAGTCTCCACGACTCTAGCCATACAGCTGCAGTGGGCGGCTTCAACCTTCCCTGTGATGCTCACAATGACCTGTGGCTGCAATGCTGCAATTCAGTCTTTAAGAGTGCAGGACCTAAAACACACACAGACAAAGTTCATTTAAAGACAAGAACTTTAATAAGCCAAGTCCGACACAAATGTGTTTTATTTACTTTCAAATCCATTTATCATAAATGTAACAAATAAAGTGTTTTTATGTATCCATCTATAGAACGCTGCATGTTATATTCTAAATCTGCATGTTTCTTTTTAGAAACCTATCAGCAAAAAATGAACCTAAAGTATGTAATGCAAGGATGTAATCACTTTCAAGAGGGAGAAAACATAAAGTTCGACTTTAAGTGACAACTATGGACACCTAATATGACAAGCAGATTCTGCAGGTCATTAATCAATGTATAAAACTAAAACAGAATGTATTTTTAGTGACACAGGACACAAACAAGGAAGCAAGATGTGTAATTAGGATTATTTATAATAAATATGAATTAATTAGGGCAATTTCTTTAACCATAAAGAATAACTAAATCCTTCAGGACAATGTCACATCAATGCACTGAACTCACTATGTTATCCCTCTAACAGAGCCTCTACATGTTCTCACTGTAATTTCCCCCTCGCGAATGAATTTTTGCTAGCACTAATTTGAATGCTGGGGGGAATCAAACGCATTTTACTCGCAGTACTCAAGCTGACTTACCTTTGCTTGAATGACGGCGTACTCACAACGTGGAGGCTTAAAAATAGCCAAATCTTGTACCCAGTCCTTGGTGAATTGGATGTGCGCCTCCAGAGATTTATAATTGCGAAATTGGTGCGCCGTGTATGCTCTGACTCCACAGACAAGGTATGAGAGTAGATCATGCTAAGTCAATAGCGGTTTGGTCTTCAGGGTTTCTACTCCACGGCTATATTTCATACGGGTCCACATTTCAACAATCAAGTACCGTCTCTTTGCATCTGGACAGAATCTGTCTCTATACCGTCATTTTCTTTTGAGCTACGTTTCAGAATGGTTCGTAGCAATCTTGTTTTGATTCGTGACCTGCCAAGATGGTGGTGCGCTCCCACAATGCATTGCGACATTACGTCAACTCCAAAGCCCTTTGCGTGCAGGAGTGTATGCGCATGCGCATTGCCACGGTGGTTTAAAAAATAAAGATATAATGAAAAGTAATTAATAAAAATTAAATATTTAAACATTCCCACAAATGTGCAATGAACGTGCAAAAACTCTCTTTAGTAGTTGTTGCTGTTTCTTTCTTTCTTTCTTTCTTCTTTTTTTTTTTTTTTGAAAAATAACGACGTCTCTGAGGCGCGAAATCTGACAGCGAGAGGAACGGCCGGATACAGGAGACGGGAAGAAACAAGCCGATTATGTTCGCGTTAATTAAGTGGTTGGAAGATGTAAAATTCTCAATTCTGCCAACTGAACATATACGAGATTTTAATGAGGATGAATAATTAGCCGGCATGGAGGAAACGGACCTTTATTTCGTGGAGTGGCGACAAGAAGCCAAGGCGGGTGGCCAGTCTAAGAAGCCTCCATCATCAAGCTAGCAGGTGCCTTTTCCCATATAATATTACTTTATTCTCGTGTATTTGGAACGGAAGCGTAGAGCTGCCACCCAGGCAAAAGACAAATATAAGTATATCACGTTATAACGTGAAAAGTTTATCGTTCTAACAATATACTATCATGTTTGAACAACATGTTTGAACAACATTGTACGAAAAATGTACATAATTATCACGTCCGTACAATATTGTGCGAACGTGACAATTATGTATATTATAATAACGTGATATTATATTATACAAACATGAAAAGCATAATGTTAGAACAATAAACATTTCACGTCATAACGTGATACAGCTCTATTTTTCTTTTGCCTGGGTGGCAGCTCCACGCTTCCATAATTTGGTAATCAAAATATGTAACTTAATTAATTATATTGTGACGTACTTTTGCCTTTTCTTATTATTCTGCCTTCTCAATAACTATCAAAGCCTATTCACATTTAATTTGGCTTTCACAGAAATCCTACCTCTCCTTCTGGCTACAGAGTACTTACCAAGGTTAGAAACAAAGAACAGTTATGCTTTATTAATGTTCGCTAATTACAATGTTCCACATTTCCTTGCTTTTTAAGTCATTTTTAGGCTTTTTAGAGTTTTTGTTTTTTATTTTTTTAGCAGTAATGTTTCTGCCTATTTATTTCAGCCCATGAAATCGAATGCAGATCTTCCTAATGTGAGATTTACATAAATGTAAGTAATTTTGTTTGTCATTGTCATTAATGTTGTTGCTGTTGTTGTTTTTGTGCAGTTTGCAATCATATAAACCTAGCAAGCATCAGTCAGCACAGTGACTAACCTAAACAGATTCTTGCTTTATTCACATATATTATATGTAATTATATATACCTGCACATTGTACCTAGGGTTGCAGCCACTTGGCCCCACCCCATTGTTGTGACAGCCCTGATTGTACTTATACACTGCATCTGAACAGGGAACAGTCTGCCACATTAATGTATTTTTAAGTGACTTGTTTGTAATACATGAATTTGTTTTTTACAGATGTCAAAGTCTCAACCTCATGCTGCCCTCCCCCATCCTCCTAAAGTAAGTATTTGTTGTTGTAGTTTTTTATGCGGTGTCTGTGTCACATGCTAATCATAATTATTGAAATAACTGTTTTCTAACAGATTTTCCAAAACACTAGTTATGTTTGTTGTCATTCAGACCAATACTACTGCTTAGACATTGTTTAGTGGTCATGCATGTTTGACAAGCTCGTTATGATACCAAAACAGTAGGCCTATCACAATAATCGATATATCGACTTAACACACAATACATGTACATGACCTCAATAATTGTTGATGATGTAATTTATCCGCCATTATATTTACAAAAATAAAATATAATGATAACAAAACAATAACATTAAATAACATTGTTTTCTATTTGTTAGAAAATTTACTATTTATTCAAGTTTTTAAGGTATCTAATATTTTGATTCCTAATTTCAATGATCTAAATACTTTAAGAATTAGATGTTGGTTTGTCAATTGAAAGTGTGTAGATCTTGCATTATTATGGTGTTATATTATGATTATACATTCAAAGACATAAAATGGTCTTAAAATGACAATGACATAACTTGTCGCAATTGTTTATGGGGCAATATACTGACCAACAAAAAGTCGCTATCGTAACAGGCCTTCAAAACAGACGGTTTTATGATTGATAAATTCAAAAAATAAATACATTTAATTTCTCTGAGATTCTCTAATATTCAGTTACAGTTCACAACACAGTTACCCGTACATGCAGTATTATACTGTAAATATAAATCTCTGCATTTAGCATCCCACTAGAAGCGTCACAGTTACTGCCTCTTTTTTTTTTTTTTTTTTTTTTTTACAAATACCTGTTCTATCACTAACACATTTACTGTTTTACTTTTAGCCTGTGGATACAAATGCAGATTTCCTTAATGTAAGTTGTGCATTTTAATTACATCATGTTATTTTTATTATTATTTATTTATTTATTTTATTTTACATTCAAATATTTCAAGCTTCTTGGTTAAAGAAGCTTGATTGCTAGTAGGTAAAGAATAGTTCACCTATAATTCATATTCCCAATTAATTTCTCACCTCTGATTGAATGCCTTTGTTTGTTTTCCTTTTGACTATAACAAAACATTTTTGCTGGATATATATGGTGAATTTATATGCATAGATACAGTCGTAGTGCTTGACACATGCAAACAGCAGTAGATGTACTAAAAAGGAAATAATTACAATCATGATGTTGATTGCTGATGTCAGTATATATATTTTAGAGGAATGTTTTGTTTTTCACCCAAAATGAACTATATTGCTTCAGAAGAGATTTATTACCCTACCGGACTCTTATATATTGTTCTGTTTTTTGTTTGTTTTTGTTATTTTCAGGTTCAATGGTGCGTGTTCTTCTAATGGCCGCCTTCCCACTGGAGGTTTTGATCCACAGCAATTTAAAAGGTAATCAGCTTTGAAAGTCAGTTCAAATGGTTAGCTAATAGTACTTTAAAAAGCCTACAACTCTGTCACCAGTTTCTTTACCAAAAATTACCCATAAAAGTATCGCTCAATAGCATATATTGTAGTTCAAATGTTTAGTTGTACAAATATCAAATTTTTGGAAATCTAAAACTAGTCAAACACTCAAATGTTCATGCTTTTTATAGGAGGACAGAGCAAAACGGACATCGGCGCAGAGTGAAGAACTGCCCTTGATAAGGACACTATGACAGCCATATATAGTAAGTGAAGACTTTCTGTGTATCTAAAATTGCATACAGCACAAGTAACTTACTTTGCAACCATTAAAATAGGTTGTAAAGTAAGTTACCAATACAAATAGGTGATGATGCATTGTAGTGGTTGGTCTCAGACAAAGAAGGTCAACAGATTTATGAATGCTGGAAGGTAAGGAGAGACGACCAAAAGGGGTGTTAGCATTACTGTAATGTGAACTGGATAGACTTCCCATCTAGGAAAAAAAAGAGGTAAAATTATGCGTAAAATATATCTGTATTAATATCTGTATCTATATAAACAGAAATATCTGTTTGCTAAATGAAGCCAGCTAACATAAATCACATTTTTATTTTAACTCTGATAAAAGTAATAGAACTGTGACTTTTGTTTGTTACAGTGGCGGTAAGGAAGGGGTTTCCCAGCGTGTCCAGAAGGGCTTTGAGGATTGCCGTGAAAGCTGGGGGAACTGAGACTGCTGGAAAAGGAAAAGAAATTACATTTTAAGTATGCTGACTTATGTTCATACAATCACACACACATATACACATACACACATATGTGTGTGTGTGTGTGTGTGTGTATATGTATATATATATATATATATATATATATATATATATATATATATATATATACATTACATATACATTTTAAATATATAAATATATTTTAAAATGTATTTTAGCACATATATTTTTTGGCCATTTTTTGTATATTTTGAAATATATTTCAAAATGTATTTTAAAATATATTTTTTTACCGTATGGGCCTTGTCACCATGTGCTTGCTCATGGGGGGTTTTCTCTGTATCATTGAAGGGTCTTTACCTTACAACATAAAGCACCTTAAGGCAACTGTTGTTCTCTGCAGACACACCTGTTACTCTGTAGACTCTCAAATTTTGACTCTTCCAAATAACTCCCACACAGGTGCTCCCGAGGGTTTCTGGCTGCCTTTAGATTTGTGTCTGGAAAGACTTTGGTGGTATCTAATGTTTACCTCAGCAATCAGACAGGTGGAAGGTTAAAGGTCAGGAAAATCATGGATCATCTGATTATCTGATGAAAGCAAAGTCTAAACTTGAAAACGTGAAAATCTGTGTTTCGGTCACTTTGCTCCTTACAGAAAAAATGTTCAAGTAAATTATCTGATGTATTTGTTTCATATTTTTCTACCACGTCACCTCCCATGGCTCTTAATAACAAGAAAAAGAAGAAGGAGAATAGAACCTTTAATAAATATGAAAAGATTGAGAAAATACTTTGATTAACTATGATATGGATCATGTTTATTGTTGCAATAAATACTTGAAACAACAAACAGCTTCTGTGGTCAGATCAAAGGCACAAAGCTGGATGCTATAATGTGTGTATAAGTGATTTACTGATGTAAACACTGTGGTTATTTTGCGGTAATCAATGAAAAATGATCACGATGATCATTACAATATGGCGCCAACAAGGACAAAGAGAGGGCGCCTGTAAAGTTTAAACGTTTCGTGCTCATCCTCTCATTGGTAACACTAAAGTGACGTATTTGCATTTACAGCCACTCGCAGACGAGGTCTCTGCATACTAAGATTCTAGGGCGGGGCTTAGTGAGTTGATCGTGTTTGGACCAGTAGCAGGTTAAGCTTCTTAAAAATATGGATATTCATTAGATTGGGGCGTGGTCTAACAGTGGCGGACCGGCAACAGCGAACATGGAGGTTTAGTTGTCGCCTTGTGTCCGTTAGAGAAGGAGGGTCTCACTGACGCGCATTTTATTTTCACTTTTCCTTTGTTATACTTTGTTTTTTCGCCTTCTGTTCGGGCTTCGACATGGAGATGAAGAAGAGGATTAGTCTGGAGCTGAGGAACAGAAATCCAGCCGAGGCAAGTAACTACAACACTTTAATTTATTTATTTCCTGAAGAAACTGGTGAAGGATGCAGTGTGAAGCTATGACGACGCTGATAACATTCGGCGTGGGCGGCCGTCGACTTTTCCCAACCCGCGGACTGATCTTCTGTCGGTGTTTTTGAACGATTAGACGCGACATGTTTGTGGCTCCAACATGGAGGAAACTCCGCTTGGTCCTGGAGGAGGAATCCGCTGCGTGCAGGCTCGCTCCCTCTCCCGCGCTCACTTCTCGCGGGGCAGCCTCGCGCGAGCCTCCCACAGCTAGCACACGGGCTAACAGGCTAACCTGCCGAGTGCCCAGCCCGCATAACAGAACCGCGGCCGAGTGAGTGCGCCGAGAGCCGCCGCAGGTGCTCGGCGGTACCGAGAAAATGCAGTCGCGGACTGTGGATGGGCTCCGCTGCATTTGTTTGAACGCCCCGGGGCGACCGCTCGGCCGAGCCGGCTCCCATTTTAACCTTCACCGTTAGAGAGTTACTGATCTGCGATGGTCGTGCTGTGATGGCGTTTGCAGCCGGACTCCATTCTCATTTCAGCGTTTAAGTGCACATAGTCCTAGGTCAAGTCATTTTTTCTGCCATAACATCATTAAAGGGTCTCCACAGTTTCTTTGTCGGCACGGGTCAGCTCAACACAGGCGCAGTCTAAAATTGATACTTTGTTCACGTTAAATTGGAGTTTTAACAGTTGTTGTTCAGTCTGCTGTTCCCGCCCTCCTCGCTGTGTTTTCAGGCGCACGAGTGCCGCGCGCTTAAATCTCACAAAAATTGCACGAGGTTCGGTGGGAGGCGGATTTAAACGACGGAGAGGGTTTTTAAAAAGTTTCTCGCACGCACAGCTTTGGTGGGTGAGGTGTGCTCTCCCACCGGTGATCGTAACGGTGAAGCTGAGCGCCGGTTTTCTGGTCACGTACTAACCGCTATATGGATGAGATCCAACGGGAGAGGGGGAGTGCTGGCCCGGGCGAAGAGCTCTGACCGAAACGGAAGGAAAGTGACCCTCGTTTAGTTTTGTGAAACGTCTGAAACCTGGGTTTACTAGATGCCTCCTCTTCACCAATTGCTGGGCATATACAGCGTTACACCACGTGGTTATTCATGTACCTGAGAACTGCCATACCTGCTTACTTGTTCTACACATGCAGCCCCCCCCCCCCCCCCCCCCCCCCCATGCTGGAACTGTGTTGTTGTCTTCGTTGTCATCGAAACATATAAATCATGATGAACCGCGCATGCTCAAACCCAGGGCTGGTGAAGCTTTACGTGTGTTCTTTGATATTTTTATTTCACCTTTGTACAGGTAAATCTCATTGAGATCACTATATCATAGCTAAAGCACTTCTGGATGGATGCAAACTGCATTTTGTTGCCTTGTAGCTGTGACATGAGCAATGACGATAAAGTTGAATTCTATTCTACAGGGTGGGCCATTTTATATGGATACACCGCAATAACATGGGAATGGTTGGTGATATTAAAGTCCTGTTTGTGGCACATTAGTATATGTGAGGGGCAAACTCCTCAAGATGGGCGGTGACCATGGTGGCCATTTAGAAGTCGGCCATCTTTGATACAACTTTGGTTTTTTCAATAGGAAGAGGGCCATGTGACACATCACACTTATTGGTAATGTCACAAGAACAACAATGGTGTGCTTGGTTTCAACGTAACTTTATTCTTTCATGAGTTATTTACAAGTTTCTGACCACTTATAAAATGTGTTCGGTGTGCTGCCCATTGTGTTGGATTGTCAGTGCAACCCTCTTCTCCCACTCTTCACACACTGATAGCAACACCGCAGGAGAAATGCCAGCACAGGCATCCAGTATCCGTAGTTTCAGGTGCTGCACATCTCGTGTCTTCACACCATAGACAATTGCCTTCAGATGACCCCAAAGATAAAAGTCTAAGGCGGTCAGATCGGGAGACCTTGGGGGCAAAATAACTGGCCCACGATGACCAATCCACTTTCCAGGAAACTGTTCATCTAGGAATGCTCGGACCTGGCACCCATAATGTGGTGGTGAACCATCCTGCTGGAAAAACTCAGGGAACGTGCCAGCTTCAGCGCATAAAGAGGGAAACACATCATCATGTAGCAATTTCAAATATCCAATGGCCTCGAGGTTTCCATTGATGAAGAATGGACCCACTATCGTTGTACCGATAGTGGGTCCATTAGTTGTACCGACTAATGCCGCTCTCCAGTGACATGCGGCGAGTGCTACGCTGTGGGCTCTTGCTGAATGAAGCTAGGACAGCCACTGATGTTTCTTCATTACTGACAGTTTTCTTGCGTCCACATTTTGGCAAATCCAACACTGAACCAGTTTCACGAAACTTAGCAAGCAGTTTGCTGACTGCAGCATGGGAGATGGGTGGTCTCGTAGGGTGTCTTGCATTGAAATCTGCTGCAATGACCCGGTTACTGCGTTCACCAGATATCAACACGATTTCGCTCCTCACGTGTTAACCTCTTCGACATGTCAATGGCTGTGAACAAAGAGAAACTTGTAAATAACTCATGAAAGAATAAAGTTACGTTGAAACCAAGCACACCATTGTTTTTCTTGTGACATTACCAATAAGTGTGATGTGTCACATGACCCTCTTCCTATTGGAAAAACAAAAGTTGTATCCAAGATGGCCGACTTCTAAATGGCCACCATGGTCACCGCCCATCTTGAGGAGTTTGCCCCCTCACATATACTAATGTGCCACAAACAGGACTTTAATATCACCAACCATTCCCATGTTATTACGCTGTATCCATATAAATGGCCCACCCTGTATTCTATATGAGGTCTCGTTTTCAAGAAGCGAGGCCCAGAGGTGTGTATGAAGTTGGGTACACACCTGTAACTGTGGGCAGGGAGATGTGTGAGTGTGTAATAGCCGGGCAAACTGTCTCTCCCCCCCCCCCCCCCCCCCCCCCCCCCGGGGCTACAGTAATTTTTAAATGCGCACACGTCGGAAGATCGTTTATTTAACACATTATATTTTACGGTCACAGACTGCAGTCTGTGTGTACGCCACCAGGTGGCAACAGGTGAGTGTGAGGCATGCAAACTGAAAGTTTGAATAAACCTGTGATGTATAATGTGGTGTAAATTTTACTCTTTGTCATGTGATGCGGTGGCGCTCAGGTGGCCGAGCTGGTGGTGGATAACTGTCGCTCCAGCGACGGTGAGGTGGAAGGACTCACAGACGATTACACGGGGCTGGAGATCCTCAGCATGGTGAATGTCGGCCTCAGCTCGCTCTCCAAACTGCCCTCACTGCCCAAACTACGCAAGGTCAGTTCACCCGCAGCTACGACACCTGAACACAGCACAGTCAGGATCGGCGTGTGTGCTGTGATGAACATCACATGTGACCTCTGATTGGATGTACCTTCTGAATGTGTCTTATGACCTTTGACCCCAGCACTGACCCTCACACTGAGAAGATGAACGATATTCCACTTTTATGCATCAGCTTGTTTCTGCCACAGGAAAGCAGTATTGTGCACTTTGAGATACCGAACTCAAATTTAGGGATATGGCCCACACACATCATCCATCTGCATCCGGATAATAAGGAAATGTCATCCACCGAGCTAGATCCTGGTTAGCAGTACTAACTTGAAATTTCAACTCAGAATTTGGAGTTATGTTTGACTTTATTTGTTTTTCAGTGATGGAAACAAAGTTTCATACTTTTGGAGATGAATGAAAATATTTGAAGTACTGCTGCAGTACTGTACTACTGTAGTACTTCTACAGAGTCGATAGATGAGGAAAGATCTGGCGGGAATGAGCTGAGTAGTTGTTGTCTGTGTGCTGCTTCCTCCTCTCAGCACGCATGATGATGCATTTCCTGTGTTTCAGTTGGAGGTGAGCGATAACACCATCTCGGGGGGTCTGGACGCGCTGGCGGAGAAATGTCCCAGCCTGACCTACCTGAACCTGAGCGGGAACAAGATCAAGGATCTGAGCACGATCGAGCCTCTGGTACGTCCATTCATTAAGCTCGTTAGGCCGATCGCTAACGAAACACCCGAACCTGTCGATGGGAGACCCTGAAACGTAGCAGCAGATTAAAGTCGGGGATTCTGGCGTTGCTGTCCATGTTTTTGAGGGTTCCTCTGCTTTGTTCTTGTACTGCAGCAAAACCTGAAGAACCTGAAGAGCCTGGACCTGTACAGCTGTGAGGTCTCAGCGCTGGACGACTACAGAGAGGGCGTCTTCGAGCTGCTGCCTCAGCTCACTTACCTGGACGGGTTTGACGAGGAAGACAATGAGGTGCCCGACTCCGAGGCCGAGAACGGTGAGCCGCTAACGCGGAGTCTCTCTGGCTTGACCGAGGGGCGGGGTCTATTTGTTTTTCATGTGCACACTTCGTTAAGCCATAAACGTTTCCGTCCAGTGAGCGCGTGCAGATCTGCTGGTCGCCTTCAGCCGCCTAATTCGGATTAAGGACAGGAAGTGGTCCACGGGGAGGACGAACGTCCTGTTTCTGATGTTAGGATGTTTTGTTCCAGATGAGGATGATGAAGCCGGCCCGCCGGGAGATGACGACGATGAAGACGACGATGAGGATGAGGAAGGCTCTGAGGGAGACGAGGTCGGTCTGTCGTACCTGATGAAGGAGGGAATCCAGGTGAGAGGTCATGACTTACAACTTCATTTATAATGAAGGTAAACAGAGAGCAGAGGAGGAGGAGCCTGCCTCACGGCGTGCTCACAGTTGAGTTTAACGTGTTTTTAACATATTTTAAGGATGAAGAGGACGATGGAGACTACGTCGAGGAGGACGAAGAGGACGAGGAGGAAGAAGAGGACGGAGGTTTGTGTCGCTGAAACGTGATTGGATTCTTTTGGGGGGAGGGGAGTTGTTGTTTTTTTTACAGCCCCTGTGGCGGTCGTCACGGTGACTTCGCCGTCGATGTCTGTGTTACAGTAACGATCACATCATGGCGTTTAAACTGCACGCTTAGGCCACGTTTCCCTGGTGACAGCTTTTACATGTGCGTAGTTACCCGATGATGAGTCATTGCGAGTTTCGCTGTCATGTGATTGATGTGTTCAATGAAACCCGTTCAGTGCAGCGCCACCTAGTGGTAAAAATGCTTTCTGCTCTTCTCTCGGCTGAGTGAAGGAATCGTAGTTCTGTCAGGGTTGCTTCCTCCTCAGTGTCACCATGTTATTGATTACTGATTATTGATCAGGTGATTGATGGCTGCTCTGATTTCCTCAGATGAGGACGGCGCTGCTGTTCAGGGCGAGAAGAGGAAGAGAGACGCCGATGATGAAGGTGAAGATGACGACGACGAGTAGTCCAATCACCTTCGTACTCTATATCGTCTGACACCCCCGCCCCTCCCCACCTCCCCCTGACCCTGGCAGGATGTGGTTTTGGAGCTCCAGACAAACAGGAAACTGCGATCAGGCTCATCGCTGTCCTTCACCGCGGTGATGTCACTCCGCCAGCCAGCTGGTCAGCAGGAGGTCGATAACAGAGCTCAGAAATGCGCCGCGTTCCCTCAGACATGTCACGCACAGATATGGAATTCAAGAAAGTCACGAAGGACAAAAAAATAGGAACACCTCAGCAGCTCCTCAGTCTGCTCCAGATTCATCACCTCCTCATCCTCATCACAGACAGCAGGGGGCGGCAACACGCCATTCCCCACTCCTGTGAACAGAATATTTAACAATCCCAGGAACGCCCTTCGTGATTGGTGTTTCTCAATTATGTCTGTGAAGGTTCTCAGTCATCCAGGTCATCGTAGTCTAAGGAGCTTGGAAAGCGTCTGGACTGCAGAGGGCAGAGCTGAAGAAGCGTCTCAGATGAGAGGTGAAACATCTTCAAGCCACTTAAAGACGTCCAGACGCTTTTCTTTCCAAGCTCTTAGACATCACAGCGCTGCCAGACGGTCTACCTAGAGAACGCGGCGTGTTCCTGTCTCTCCTTTATTGATTATTGATCAGCTGGAAGGCGGAGCTCTTCCCAGTCAACCCAGTTCTTCTGACCCTGTGACTCCACTCTACACTACCCATGATTCTCAGCAGCTGATTGCGCCAAACATGGATCCAGAGTTGCCCTCCTCTCTGCTCTCTGATTGGATGACTCCAAAGCTCTCTGTAGTTGGCTCCTCCCCTAAGCTTTTTTTCTTCATTCTTTTAAATTGACTGTTACTGTTTTAATCCCGCCCCCGTCACCTGTGGGTCTGCGGCCTCCCTTCCCACCCCCACGGGTCCCTGTGTAAATAGAAGTGAACTGGTCTCTGTAGGTTTGTGCTGTCGTCCGTTTGGCCTGATGTGTCGTGTTAAGTTTGGAAGCGTGAAGCTGGAGCGATGCTCCTCCTCCGTAATTTTATTTTTTTATTCCTGTGTTCTGATCGTGTTGCTGTAACCAGAGTGTTTTTGAATAAAATGACTGAAATCTCCACGCCTTCTCCTTTCTCGTCACATCTCTTCACGCCCTAAATTATGAAAACAATTTTATTTTTCACTTTAGAATAAAGAACAATCAGAAATGGAAAGGCTCCTCGTCTTCTTCCTGATGTTGCCGTCTCTCGGTGTAGCTACATCTATCACTGCGGCGTGCGTGTCCAGTTTGTCCAACAGGAATGTCTCGGGTTTGGCTGCTGTGGCAGCGCCCAGCTCCTGGAGTGTGTTCCTGTGCCGCCATGATCAGTATCCAGTGATGAATCCTTTTTGTGGAAATCTGCTGCAGGTTTCCAACCTGTTGGTTTCCAGCTGTAGTTGCAGCTCTCTGCCTGCAGAGGGCAGAGTTGTCCCTTTGTGAGGGTCATAATGTGTCACCTGAGAACAGGCCAGATATTTGTCTAAGTTAAAATAAGTTCCCTGGTGAGCCACGCCCATTTTTCAGATGTTTTATTTTGAATATTTTGTAATAAGCACATGAATCACTTGCTGACCGATGATTGGTTCTTTCTGCTGACAGCTCATCAAATGATTTCACATCATTGCAGTCACGCTTCCTGCTGTGCGTGTGTGTGTGTGTGTCTTGACTCGATATACTCCTGTCATGAGCACTCGGTCCTCTGAAGATTTATTTTTTCCTTATATGGATGTACATCACAACGAGGGGCGGAGCCAAGCACACACAGCTCTGATTTCTGTGATAAAAATGTTTTACTTCACTTTTTATAGAAAGGAGGAAATTAAACAGAATCTGAAGCAGTCTGTTTTTCACAGACGAGCGTTCGGGCGTCTTACAGCGTCATGGTGACGATCAGGCGGTCAAAGTTCATCGTGAGACTCATAA
The DNA here is from genome assembly GCF_963969265.1 of Rhamphochromis sp. 'chilingali'. Taxonomy (NCBI): domain Eukaryota; kingdom Metazoa; phylum Chordata; class Actinopteri; order Cichliformes; family Cichlidae; genus Rhamphochromis; species Rhamphochromis sp. 'chilingali'. The sequence goes on along the minus strand of NC_137938.1, from coordinate 38,676,521 downwards.
AGTCATAAAACTGATTTGATAAGCTTCAGGTACCAAATCATTGACCATGTTCCTCATTTTAAACCTGCTCTTCGATCTTTTACCATTATAATCCGTCTCAGAGGTCACCGTACAGAAGCACGGCCTCAGTGGGCCGCGGGCTCTGTGATCGCAGGTGTTCCCCAGCTCTCTGTCTGTGATCATGAAACTGACCTCGCAGCCCATCGTTGGTCAGTCATGAAGCAGAAGTGTTTATGATGAAACCTGCAGTCAGCTGACACTGATGAGGTAACGCCGTTTAACTGAACACACACACACACACACACACACTCTGATCAGTAAATCTGAGCCAATCCATCAATCTGATGTTCACCTGACATTTACTGACTTTGTTTATGGCACTTGGTGATGTTCCCACAGGGAGGCGACTAACCTGTGTGTGCCTCACCTGTGTGCTGCAGGTGTGTGTGTGTGTATGTAAATGTCTTTGATTTGTTTCAATCATCAGGCTCCACCTGATAAGCAAATGATCTGCAGTTTGCATCCAGTTTGAATGAGACGTCTGAGAGCGACCTGCACACCTGCTGATGCTGGAAAACACCTGCTTTACACTGCAGCAGGGGCGTAGCCAGAGGGTAGGCGTGTCCACCACAGGGCGGTGACCAGCGAGGGACTTTGAAGCTCTCAGACGTCACTGATGAGTGGGCCTGCTCTTCCTCAGCTTTGTTCTCCTTTTCATGACTCTAAAGTTTTCACAGGCTGGTCACGACGCCGTCAGTGTCCCGCTCTCGTCCTTAGAGGTTTAGAATAATAAATGTGGTGCACGCTGTCTGCTGAATCTCACTGTAACCGAACCCCCTGCAGGTATCACACCTGCATCTCAGCTCAGCCTCTGCACACACCAGCCGGCTCCTCCGCAGGAGCAACCTTTAACCAGCAGAAGTCACGATGATGCTTCCTGCCTTTGGTCTGAGCTGATCCGAGCACCTGGGAGGCGTTTTTTAGCTGAGGTGCAGGAGTGCGCCCTGAAAACCGGCACGCTGAGCATTTATTAGTACAGACAGGTGAGTCTGCAGGTGTGACCTGAAGGTGTTTCTCATCTCAGCTGAGAGTCAGTTGGCAACAGCAGGTCTCTTAGCAACAAGAGCTCACACGCTTCAAGTTCAGTTTTCATCACTTCTGAGGACTTTACATTAACTCACATTTGTTTCCTGCAGATCCTCTGACGTCCAGCAGAGGCAGCAGTGAGTTTGTCTCAGAGACTCCATGTTAAAACGTTACAGCAGAAATAAACGTGTTTAACGTAATAGGGGCGTGTCGTCTTTGACCCACAGGTATCTGTAGCTGCTAACCATCTGCTAGCATCACCTGAACTGGACCTCTGGACCGTGTTTGTGCTGTCAGAGCCTTTTGTGAGTGAAATTTGAGAATTTTGATTGGATGTTCCTGATTAAATATGTCTGTGGAAGTAAACTGACAATGTAATTCATCTAAACCTTAAATCTAATCTGAATCCAACGTTCCACAGAATAAACTTAACCCGAGCCCCCCGGTGTGGTCAAACTTCAAGTTTAGTTATTACGAACCAATTTGTGTGGCCCCACATTGACTCAAAACAGGAACACACACACACTCACTCCTCATTAGCAGATCAAACAGACGGCACAGATCCAGGTTGAGTTTGCAGGTTTTATTTTAGCACATGAACTGATCAGGACTCACAGCATCACCACCTGCTTCACATCCCTTCAGGACTACATCTCCCATCATCCCCTCTGGGTTTAAGGCTACAGCAGCTGGCGAGGAGAAGTGCGAGTATAAAATGATCAAAAAAACACAGGAAGATCAGAGGAAACAGGAACAAATACAGCACGTGCAAGGACAAATAAAGATCAATAAAATCAATCACAATCAGCCGGTTCTCACACCCACCTCTGACGGATGTGCTGAATGTGAGACACAAAAATGAAGCTACCTGTTTGTTATTTATTGCTCCCACTGAACCTTGATCATCTTCCAGCTCGATACAATCTGATAAAAAAATAAACTTATGCTCCGAGGAAACTCGCTAATTGTTATTGCGGAATCGAAAAACTCCAAATAAAAACAGTTTCTGGTAAACCGTCTGAGCACGCTCATAGGTGTGCACCGCGAAGAAGCTCTCTGTGAGTGTGACGGGTTGTTTCCATGGACACGCATGATTGGAGGTCATGCTATGGCTGTTAAAGATACCCTGGAGTGTTGAACCTGCTTCATAGTGCAGACCTCAGGAGCTCTGATTGGACAGTTGGTCCAGTTCCTGATGAACTTTTACACCTGAGTTTCCAGCTAAGATTGAAGGCGGCCACATTCAGAGAAGAAGAAGAGTCCGAGGAGGACGACTCGGGAAGCAAAAGCCGGTCGCAGCGTAGATCGGTTCATCCTCGCCGGCTTCTGTGACGGCGGCTGAGACCATGACTGGTTCTGGTTGTTCTTGTGTGAACTTTTCTAACAACGTGTGAAAGTAAGCTGTTTGTTCTGATGAACCAAACATCTGATGTACCGACTTTAAATTCCTTAATAACAACTGCACAAACTGCTTTTTCCTCTGCAGAACGACTTCCTCTGCAGTCAGCAAAGAACAAAACCAGTCGCATTAACTGGTTCTGATGGAAGTCCAGAGCTCCAGAAAAAGCTGGTACTGAGCGGCGTCTGTGGGGGAAACCAACCATCAGCAGGAAGACCAGTTCGTACCGTCACTTTCAGAGTCGTCCTCCAACTCTGACCTCCACAGTAAACACCCTGCATTCGTACCGTCGACTGATTCCTCTTCAGTTTTTAAGCCTCAAACTGAAGGTTTGTCCCAGGAAGCAGAGCATAAAGGATCCACAGGTAAGGCCGTGGACCAGAATGAGATCGGGGTCCACAGTTTCCACGTCTCCAAACTCTTGTCTTGGCACATTTCCGGTCTCTCTGACACTGACGTCAGGTAAGTTTCCTTTAAAGGAACCTAAACTGAAAAACTACTCGGGTTAATCAAAGGCAGCGACGAGCCGACCAACCAGAATCAGGAACCTTCTGAGGAACAATTCCTGTTAGGTTTGGAGGTTTGAGGGGACCTGTAGGTTAGTCTCTGAGGGATCTATGCCTCAGGTATCAAGTCCTGGAAGCAGCTAAAACCTGAATTTAAAGAGTTTTAAAGTGATTCGTCCATCTTCATCGGAAGTCCATCGGACACAGCCGTTCACCCGGGCCGGGCTGAGTCGTACCGGCCGGCTCACATCAGGCTCTTGCGGTTTAGTCTGGAACTTTTAGAAGAGGTGATAGGGGAGGTGGAGTCCAGTTGTTGGTACAACTCCCTGAGCTCCTTCACCTCCTCCAGCACCTCCTGCGCCTGACTCCAGGCCGCCTTCGCCTCCTTCAGGAGTCTTTCTGCCTCGGTCGACTCCTTCCCCCACCTCACCATTCCCCGCTCACCCTCGGTGTCGCCCCGCACTTCCTTCAGCAGCCTTTCCGTCTTCTCCAACTTCTGGCTGATGAGCTCCTGCAGCTGACTGACGGGCGCCATCGCAGCGGTCGGTGCGGAGGCAGACGAACGACTCGCTGCAGCCGTTTTACTCTTATCGGCTCTAGTCTCAGAGTGGCTCAGGATCTCATCCATGGAGGCGCAGCGGTTTTTCTCTGCCGTCGTGAGGCGTTTTTCTGGCTGGGGGGTCTGCTCTGAGACCACCGTCACCTCACGGGGAAGGCTGTGAGATTTCCCAGCAGCCTCGGCAGTCCGAGCTGAGAGCGCGCCATCTGTTTTGGACCTGGCACAGTCCGGACTGAGGTGGGATGCAGAATTTTCCAAGCCGGTTCCTTGAGTGTTTGCAGCATCCTCTTCCTGGATCAAGTCCAGAGTCAGCATCCCATCCGAGGAGGAGGTGGAGGCCTGACAGACAGAGAGAGGAGGAAAATCAACAAAGACACAAAGAGTCTGACGGAAAAAAGCTTTTTCAGGCCGCTCTGACCACCAGAACAAAGAGTCCCACAGTCAGTCTGCACATACCTGACAGGTCAGAACAAATGTTTCGGTGAAAAGCAGAGGAAAAACGATTCGTGCCAAAGAAAACCCCAAAATAACAACTGTTCAATGCTTCTATTAAAACAAAGAACAACTGTGAACGGCATCGATAAACTGTTCGAAATATCCAGAAAACAATCTGCTGAAAAAACACAAAAAACTGTGGAAAAACTTACCAACCATTCAAAACGGCTCAAAGCTGCCCCAAAATCTGAATAACACTGAAAATCCCACCAACACCTCCAAAATAAGGCAAACAGCACACTGTAAAAAGTGTCCCAACAGGATGCGCCCGCTGCTAACCTGTAACCTGCCTCATCATTCACATCAGAAGTTCGAGGTTTGATGAAGAATAAAGTCCCAGAGGAAGAGGAGGATACTGACCACAGCCAGCAGGTGGCCTCTGGTTGGCAGTCGGCGGTTGTGAGGGATCTTCACTCGATCTCGAGTCAGATGAGACAGCTGCGAGTCTTCGACCATCACCTAAAAACAAACGAAGAAGGCACGTGGCCACCAATCACTGTGGGAGCTCCTCCAGGACAAACCTGACACAATCACATAAAGACACCTTAAGCAGTTACACGACCTGCAGTCATCATCATCATCATGGTGCTCTCACAGACGGAGCCGCGAACGCTTCCATGTAGGTAACTTAGCATTAGCCAGCACGAGCTCAGGATTGGACGTCCTGCTGACGCTGGCCGTACTTCCTGTTGACTGTTTATGAGGCGTGTTTCTACCTGGTGATTGGATAGATTCCTCACTTTTTTTTTACCACTTTGACACCCAGTCTAAGGCGTGGCCACCGCACATCATGATCTCAAGAGTTTGGATGTAACACAGCACATCATCAATAGGACATGCATGTGCCACTAGCCTGGAACACGCTGTGAAAGACTATTGATCGGGGTATCGACATGAGTATCGAGCGGTGGAAAAGGCAGACAGCTGCTCTGGCACATGCGCTGCTACAGAATAAACACATCAAAACAGAAAAGTCGCAGGAAACGCCAACATCGAGAGTCAGACCTGCATTAAAATCAGACGCCGCTCAGCCGTGTAACAGGAAGTGAGTGGGGGAAGCAGCCCAGTCACATGAAACACGCATGTTCAGGTTCAGTAACTTCTGCTTTCATCATGTCTACTTCCTTTATAAAAGAATCAAACCACATAAACACATTCAGAAGCTGCCTGAGAGTCTGATTTTAGCGTCACTGACGTGTTCGACGTACGATGGCCACGGACAGTTCTGCACGTCAGACACACTCGGAAACGAAAACCTCGATTCAGTTTCATTTACAGCTCAAGGGTGAAAGGTCGTCGACTGTCCCAGACGTCCTCACCTGATCCGAACAGCTTCCATCTTTAAACCTGGAAAAACTACACAATCTGTCCAGGTGACAAACTACTAACAAGTCTGCGGCTTTCAGGCTGCTGACGAACAAAGGCGGGCCCAATCTTACTGACTAAACACAGCGGGGCTCCCTGTTTACATAATCAAAGATCACACCTCGTCCAGAACGCTGTTCTTGGCTCTGGTGATGGCGGCATTCAGGACGCTGATCCAGGATTCTTTCTCCTCTGGGCTGACAGCGAGGAAGACGAGGTTGGGAACCTGCAACAGAGCAGAGACACAACAGAGTTAGTCCACGCTCACGCCATCAGACACGCCGGTTTGTATTTTTAATGTTTCAATATTTGGTTCAGTTTTTCAGGCATTTAGAGCTTTTAATGGAGACGCCACAGACGCAGAAATGATTTTACCTCGAGCTGAAAGTATCTGTGTTTATTATTCAGAGCAGGTCTCACACAGACGTCTGTACGTTATAACAGAAGCTGCTTTACTGTGAACACTGATTGGATAGAACTGCTGACATCACACATAAGGACCCCGCCCCTGTCCCCCTTCAGCTGGATTACGAAGCCTCGGTGGGTGACACTTGCTGAGTGTGTGTGTGTGTGTGTATACATGTTTGTCTGTCAATGTGGGGACCACTATTAGTGCAAAGACCTGTAGGGTCCTCACTGTCACACTTCAAACCAACATGGAGGACATCATGTGAAGCGGTGCTGCGATGTCACCACTAACCACAGAAAGGGATTCTACTGCACTAGAAAGCAGTAAAATAATTAAAATGGAGCTATCGTTTCGACCGTTCTGTCAAAAAAACCTTTTTGTTTATCTTGTCATTACCCAAACTGCACACCGAAGCTCTTTGTTTCTGCACACGGACATAAGGTGCAATATTCCTGCTTCTTCCTTTCACAATAAAAGTCTTGACATGCACTGTGTGACTTCTGTGGCGCCAGTGTCCGGCAGCCTCGCCTCTGTCAGTGCGCCCCAGGGTGGCTGTGGCTACAATGTAGCTGCCATCACCAGTGTGTGAATGTGTGTGTGAATGGGTGGATGACTGGATATGTAAAGCGCTTTGGGGTCCTTGGGGACTAGTAAAGCGCTATATAAATACAGGCCATTTACCATTTATTTATTTACTTCTGAACATATACTTGCTTCGAGCAGGGTTTTTCTTTGTTGCATAAAGTAAAGGAAAAAAGGGAAACAGTCACAAAACATATTTATTCTTCAGAAAAGAACCCTTCTCAGAGTGGACATAAAGGTCAAGATCAGGACTTTTTCACCGTGAGCAGGTAACCGATTCACGACTAATGAATCATCTCAGATGTTCTGTGGACTGATGTCTACTCTGTCTTTGGCTTCTTCTTTCTGGAATACGACAGCACTGGTTTCATACTGAGAACAGTTTGATCCTCATCCTCCATCTTCCTGTGCTAATGTGTTTGTTTTAGCCTAATTATAGCTCTGTAACTAGCCACCAGCTAGCACATCATCATATGTCATCTAGGCCAACTTCACGACCCTCCAAACATCTCTGAAATTAATTTTGATAACACCCACAGTCATGGCAGAGCGGTATATTTAGAGATCCTTCACTCAGAACATGAAACACCCTCTTTAGTTGGAAACCAGTTAGCTAATTTCCTGCTAACGCTTAACTCTGCTAAAGCTCATAAAACATTTTTTTTTCAAGCACGCCTGGAGTTTAAACTTTATTGTAAGACCTCTGAGAAGAGCGCAGGGCCCTCAAGCTCCCAGGTAGAGGACCCGAGCTTGAAGATAAAGATCGCCCGCATATCTTAACAAAAAATACATAAAATACATACATATAGATGGAAAAATCCATATAAATGAAAAAGAAAAAGACATTTCCTATAATTGTATCAATAGAAAAGTAAACTTAAAATGCCTAAAAATAAAATACCTGTGTGAAGTTTAAGAAAAAGGTTAGTTAATAATAAACTGTATAAATAAAATAACCCTCCATAAGAGGAATAAGAGGCCGTGGCTTGACCACACAGAGACTTTGGCGGTGCAGGAGGCGGACCTTGATATCAGGTCTCCACCCCTCCGAGAATTTGTCCTGTATATGACATCACCAGGAAACCTGCAGCACAGATTCTGGCATTTCATGGCATATTTCAACTCTGGAGGGGTTTCAGGGTTCAAGACCAGGTCCCGTTCAGGTAACACACGTCAGTGATGGTCCTCACAAGTACCCAAAGACAAGTATGTGTGTGTAATAGAATCTGCCACCCAGTCTGCAGGACACTTGATCCGCCCCTCCCCCTTTCCCCAAGAGCATTCTGGGTATCTGCGAACATCTGGTGTGTGTGTGTGTGTGTGTGTGTGTGTGTGTGTGTGTGTGTGTGTGTGTGCTGCTGTCGAGGAAAGCCTCTTGGAGCTGGAGCTCCACCTGTGCTCACTGACAGCCGCTGCTGAGTCGGGTCAATAACAGCTCCACCTGCTTTCCTGCACAGTTCAGACGGAGGTTTTATTCAGATTCACTCTGAGCTTCTGCACATGTGCAGACCGTGCGACACACGAGCCGCCTGGGAACATGAATAATCAATGACCTTAGGTTACAGGAGGTTTGATGAATCAGAGCTCTGCCTCTGTGCTGAGCACCGCTGCTGCTGCTCTTTATGGGACAAGTGAGGCGTGGATGGTGTTAATCACAGCGAGTCCTCCCCTGCTGGCGCTCCTTCTGGACTCTGATGGGACCAGCACGACCAACATGGACGCAGCTTTCATCAGTTTCACACTCGCCTGCTGCAACTTTTTATGGCGGTCACTCCAAACACCATGGGAAGTGTCTGTGGACATGGACATGACAGCCGACTCAAATACAGATGAATCTCAGGCCGCCGTCAGGCGGGATTCTCGTGACACCACCAACATGTGGGAGGAGCTTACTGACACTTATCACCAGGAAAAAGGAGCCTTGATGTTCTGTAAATATGTTTCTGTGACCTAATTCCCAGTTTTACAAAGACTCCTCCTCATCCCATTGGCTGTTTGTGAATAATGATGATGATCATCATCATAATACAGATGGAGGCCCCGGGGCAGAGCCAGGATGCTGGAGACGTGACATCTCTCAGCTGGCCTGGGAACGCCTCGGTTTCCCTCGGATGAGCTGGAGGAGGAAAAAGGGCGGATGATAATGACGAGGGATCAGGTGTGGTGGCTTTTGGTCGTTTGGGACAGCAGGCTGAGAGCAGACAGGTGAGGTCCACCTGACAGTGAGCTGGCAACAGCACGGTGTGTCAGGTGTGTGCAGGTGTGTCAGGTGTACCGTGTTTCCTGGCGAGCTGCAGCGCTGCAGTCTGAACTTGCTGTGGTTCTTCTTGCTGCGGCTCTTGTTCTTCCTGAGTTCCTCGCAGCGCTCGTAGTCCGACAGGTCCAACACCTCGTCAGCTCGACCCAGCTCCTTCACCTACAGACACACAGGTATTACAGGTAAGTAACATAGGCAGGTAATACAGACAGACATCTGGAATCCTCTTTCACGGTTGCTGATTGGTTGAGGCTGTTGCCTAAGGAACAGCTAAGGCACAGGTCGTGACAGCAGGTAACGAAGGTCATTGGACAGGTGAGTCAGGTGTCCTGACCTCACCTGCTAACAGTGTTAGTCTGTGCATGAGTACGAACCTTCATCCTCCTGATCAATCAGCATCACCTCATTATTCTTTTATTTGTTATGTGTACAAACTCCTGACAACGGTCACTACTGTCATTATTACTACTAAACTCTCAACGGACGCGCTTTGACCTTTAACCTTTTAATGAAACTGCAGGATTCCTGATGTTGTCTGTGTCACCTGAGGTGACCTTATCCGTCATTATAATTACTTCTGCGATTGGTGGACGTCATCGCTCACATGACCAAAACAACATGTCTTTATTCTCCAGTAAGAGGCTGTTCGGCCACACCCACATCCAGGTGGATCCCCTTAATGGTACTCGGTGAAAGCCTCACACTCACTGAGCCTGATGGGATTTGTAGTCTGACATCAGCTGAACATCTGGAGCTCATCTTTCAGTCTGAGGGACAGATGTTGATGCTAACGCCACTGTGAGGTGCTCTGAAGCATGAAAGCTGATTGGTTGTTGCCTCGTGTTTTGCAGCAGGTGTTTGGATGTGAGCAGCACTGACCCTCCGCTATCAGCTGATCTGCTCTGTGCTTACATCCACTCTGGGTTTAGGTTTACACACACGTGCACACACACACCAGCTCTCAGCGTGTTAGCATGTGCTAAGTGAAGGTTTCTCTTGTCACATCAGCTCATCAATCTCCATGGAAACAGCATCCATTATTAACCAGCATTAAAGTGAGACTTCCTGGGAGGCAGGACTCCCCCCCCATACACACACACACAGACACTTATTTATAACGCACATCAAACTTCCTCTTCCTCAAGATTAATGTTGTTAAAATGAACATCTTACCAGAATTTTTATTTTTATTTCAGTCAATTCCCTTATTTTTGCCGAAACATTTTTTTGTTTCACTGGACAAGATTATTGGTTCTTTCATTTGGGGAGGGAAGCCACCTAGGGTCTCTAAAACTTTGCTGCAGCGATGCAGATTTAGTGGAGGACTTGCATTACCTAATTTTTTAGTCTACTACTGGGCCGCTCACATCCATAAACTTTGCTACTGGCTAAAATCTTCTGGTTCCTCGTGGTGTAAATTGGAGCTATCATCATGTAGGGGCTCTTCTTTACCGGCTTTGCTCTATTCCTCTTTACCCGTGAGACCCTCTCTGTACACTGATAATCAGGTGGTTCTTAACACACTCAAAATCTGGTTTCAGTTTAGACGTCACTTTAATTTTGTAATGCCGTCTTCCTCGGGTCCTCTAAGCGACAACCATTTGTTTCCCCCTTCACTTTTGGACTCGACATTCTCAGTGTGGTGTGACAAGGGTATAAAACAGTTCAAACATTTATATGTGGATGGTGTTTTCGATAGTTTTCCCAACTTGTCTTCTCGTTATAATCTCCCTATGACCCATTTGTTTCGCTATTTTCAAATTCGAAATTTTGTTGCCAAGTGTTTCCCAAATTTCCCTCTTTGCCTCCAGAACAGCAGTGGGAAACTACGTTATTATTTGTTCCTCATCACAGAGGAACCATTTCAAAACTCTATGATGCTATTCTGTCTTTTAGTAACCACTCTAATGTTAAGCTTAAGTGTACATGGGAAGAAGAACTGGGAATTCGAATACATGAGGAGTCTTGGGAACAGGCTATAGCGAGAGTACGATCTTCCACCTCCTGCGCTCGTCTTGGACTTATTCAATTTAAGGTCTTACACAGGGTGCATTTTTCTATGTGTAGACTTTCTGAATTGTATCCAGAAGTGGAAAATAAATGTGATAAATGCCACGGTTCTCCTTGTCACCTCGGCCACATGTTTTTTCTGTGTCCTGAGCTACAAGGTTTCTGGACAGGGTATTTTGCTATTATGTCAACTGTTCTTGGGGTAACTCTTCATCCTTGTCCTCTGATTGCTGTATTCAGGATTCCTGTTCGCTCACTTACACTTGATTCCACACAAAAGGACATTATAGCCTTCACATCCCTATTAGCGAGACGTCTAATATTGTTGCATTGGAAGTCTGTTAAGTGTCCTACTATTTCCCGGTGGCTTAAAGATGTCATGTTTTTTTTAAAACTTGAAAAAATTAAATATACGTTGAAAGGTTGCACAGCCAAATTTTTTCACAAGTGGCAACCCTTTATCTCTTATTTTGCTAGTCTAGAGGTATTGCCTGTTTAAATCTACTTTTGTTACTGTTATATTCCTCTAATATGTTTGATGGTTGTGTTGATCTGTGTGGGACTGGGGGGGGGGGGGGGGGGGGGGGCGTTCTGGGCTTTTTTTTCATATATATGTGTGTTTATTTACTTAGGAAAATGAAGAAAGGTTGATTGTATTTTGGTAACTGCAAGTACTGTTGTTTTCTTTTTTCAATAAAAAATATTTTCAAAAAAAAAACAAAAAAAACTTCCTCTTCCTCTTTGCAATGTTGTTGCAGGGGTGGGGGGGGGACTGCAGAGTGGGTGGGGGGTTGTAGAAACCAACAGAAATCCTCCTAAGCAGCCCCTCCTCCACCCAGCAGACCTCTTCTCATGGAGGGTGGAAGGGTGTCTGATAGATCGGGGGTAGGGGGTGGTGCACTGAGGGATTATGGGAGATGTAGTAGAGTGAGGAGAAGACAGGAAGCAGGGTGAGAGAGCAGCAGAGGGTCTCGGGTGGAAATCGAACCAGGGACGCTGCATTTGACCGTGCAGCACCAGGCCACCAGCTCAGGCACCATGGTTCTGAGTTCACTTGGCTTTGAAACCAAACAAGTCAGTCATACAGAATTGACTTATCATTCACCGTGTAGCCCCGCCCCTGGCGGTGCTCTGAGGTCACGGGGTCATCGGGATTGCGCTCGTGAATCAGGTCTGATGCTTCGGTGACTGAAACTAAAACCAGGCACGCTCTGTCAGAGCACATGACCGCTGTCCTACACCTGCAGGAGGGTCCGGTCCGAGTGAACCTCCAGAACCAAACCAGGACCGCCAGCTGCAGTCCAACATGGAGGACGAGGAGGAGGAGTCTGTCTGACCACAAGACCAGAAACTTGACTCAGGACGGCTGATCAGCTGTTTACCTGATCGCACACATGCAGACAGATGTGTGTAACACAGATGCTGCCTGAGGATTACAGCAGCTTAACACACACACACACGCACACACGCACACACACACACACACACACACACGCACACACACACACACGCACACACGCACGCACACACACACACGCGCACACACACACACACACACATGCACACATGCACACACGCACACACACACACGCACACACGCACGCACACACACACACGCACACACACACACACACACATGCACACACGCACACACATGCACACACACACACGCACACACACACACACACACACACGCACGCACACACACATGCACACACACACACGCACACACGCACACACACGCACACACGCACACACACACACGCGCGCACACACACGCGCACACACGCACACACACGCACACGCGCGCGCACACACACGCGCGCGCACACGCGCGCGCACACACGCGCACACACGCGCACACACGCGCACGCGCACACACACACGCGCACACGCGCACACGCGCACACACGCGCACACACGCGCGCGCACACACACACGCGCGCACACACACACATGCACACACACGCACACGCACACGCACATGCACACACGCACGCACACACACACATGCACACACGCACGCACACACACACGCACACACACACACACACACACACGCACACACACACACGCACGCACGCACACACACACACACGCACGCACGCACGCACACACACAAGCTATTCTGTTATACTGTATGCAAAAAATACACTGCACCCAAAATATTTCATAGTTCAGCAAAACTGATCAATCTAATAAACTTAAACCTACACCATCCTCCCTGTTCTGGTATTTTAAAGAGTACTTAGCAGAAATATTAAGCAACCTAACTAATAGGGCTGCAAACTCCCAGCAAAAAAAAATAGGGAACCTCCCACCCTCCACCTCATGATGCTTAATCGACGTAGTCAACCTTAATTTGATGCAGGGTGGAAAAAAATGCACAGAAATCAATTATTTTTCAAGAATAATTAAATAGATTCAACATCTTTCTTCAACAAAATTGCAGACTGCACAGATGGTTCCCAAAGGAAAAAGTACTATAGCTTACTAGGGTATATTAGACTTAACAGTTACTATATACAGTAATGGACTTCTATACATTTTATATCAGATTAAAACTTTGGGTGTCAGATAATTATTTATTAAAAGCTTGACATTTTAAATGAGAATAAGAAAGAAAAGTATGTCTTTGTGCCCCCTTTTCCCTGTTCATGCCCTATCGGCCCCCCTGGCTAAACTTTGCTAGATCCGCCCCTGCACAGTTACCAGCGTCAGCTACGTAGAAAAAGATCCTCGAGTAGAAAGTAATATTAAATAAATTCTAACAACAGCTGATCAAGCTTAAACGTGCTGCTGTTGTTCAGCTGCTGGTTTCCTCTTTCTGGTGCAAAGTGGGCCAAAAACAAACGAGAGACGATCAGCTGATCATTGATCATGATTGAAGCAGCAACAGGAGAGGGAGGGGGAGGCAGTCGCTCCATATATCGGTTAAGCTTAACGCAGGAATGCTTTACAAACATTCAGAGATGGACTTACACACTTGCTTTACTTCTCTGTGGGATCACCTCCTCGGAGATGAAATGCTGGTTTGGTAGCGATGCTACAAACACACACAGCCGCTCTATCACGTGACCACACTGCTCCCACGTGCTACGGTTATGAGCCGAGTTACGCCATGTAGCAAGTTTTGTGAGGTGCTTTTCTGATATTTAATGGATCGAATTACATTTTTTATTTGTCTCTGATATCCGATCCAGTAATTTACGTCAGTATCGGACCGATACTGATAGGTAATATCGGATCGGTCCATCTCTAATAGAAAGCCTACTTCATTCTGATTGGCTGCTGCACCTGCCAGTTATATTTCAGTCAGTTTTCACAGGAACGTTGAGGCTGCAGGTGATTCTTGTGCTGCTGACGGTTTTATGCTGTAACAGCAGACAGGAAGTGATTGATTATGATGGATGTGACACTTGTTATGTAACTCCTCCTCCTCTGGCACCAAACTCTGAATATTGATGATTGATTACACAACTCTGTTTATTTGTGCTGAGGGTCAAAAATACCAATAAACTGACAACAAATAACCAATTAAAAAACAAATAAACCCATAAAAGAGCGGGAAAGACGCTTTCACTAAAACTTTATTGTCCCAAACTACAATGCCAACTCAGAGATGAAACCGACGAGCAGAGCGATGTGCCCACACGTGGTTCAGTCCCCACAGAGACAGGACTACAAACCTCTGTGTGTGTGGTTTCAGAGTGTATTTCAGTGTGTGTGGTTTCCCTGGTGTCACACTGGGTTTCTATTCCTGGTAGGACAGGAAGTCGAGCTGCTGACATGTTGAAGCTTCACACATGCCTAACTTAGAGCCACAGAAGCAGAAGAGAGTCTGTCGACCAACAGCAGAGACGCCGCGCACACAGACACATCCTAATTTGGTGGTGAGACAGTTTTCAGGAAGCTTCGATGTGTAACTTCACACTGACGCTGCCAAACGACGGGTGAAAAGAGGAACTGAAGAAAGGAAGCCGAGGAACCTGAATGCACCACGGAGACTGATGTGAACGCACAAACACAAACCAGAGGCCGCCTCGTTTCACAATGTCCCTGACACACACACACACACACACACACACACACACACACACACACACACACACACACACACACACACACACACATTAGCAAACGGAGCAAAAACATATTTCCAGCCCCATCTCACACAAAGTGGAACACTGAGCAACACGAAACAGATTTTACAACCAGCTAAAATCTTTGAATCTGAAAAAGGGTCAGGAAGTGTAATTCTGTGAACACGCTGCAAAGCAGCGCCGCTTCATGTGTTGGAACAAAGCTATTAACTCAGTGGCCACCTAACGAGCTAACCACAGTGATCAATACTGCACCGCTGCACACAGGTACCACACCCAGAACCCGAGAACAAGTTAGAAAACCTTTTCACACAGAGGTTGTGTTAGGAGGGAAACTAGGCTCTGTGTGATAAGGGTTCTATGACGACGTTCCCTGTGTGATAAGGGTTCTATGACGACGTTCCCTGAGTGATAAGGGTTCTATGACGACGTTCCCTGTGTGATAAGGGTTCTATGACGACGTTCCCTGAGTGATAAGGGTTCTATGACGACGTTCCCTGTGTGATAAGGGTTCTATGACGACGTTCCCTGTGTGATAAGGGTTCTATGACGACGTTCCCTGTGTGATAAGGGTTCTATGACGACGTTCCCTGAGTGATAAGGGTTCTATGACGACGTTCCCTGTGTGATAAGGGTTCTATGACGACGTTCCCTGTGTGATAAGGGTTCTATGACGACGTTCCCTGTGTGATAAGGGTTCTATGACGACGTTCCCTGTGTGATAAGGGTTCTATGACGACGTTCCCTGTGTGATAAGGGTTCTATGACGACGTTCCCTGTGTGATAAGGGTTCTATGACGACGTTCCCTGAGTGATAAGGGTTCTATGACGACGTTCCCTGAGTGATAAGGGTTCTATGACGACGTTCCCTGTGTGATAAGGGTTCTATGACGACGTTCCCTGTGTGATAAGGGTTCTGTAAGGACACTTTTCCTGTGCTGCAGCAGTGAAACCGGAGCACTCTGTGTATCTGTAGCTCGGACTGAAACTCGACTCCTGCAGAACGTCGGCTGATGAAACCCGAGGAGAATCTTTCTGTTTGCAAACTGAACTGCAGAATTTGGAGGAAGGCTAAAAATACTACACACAATACTCTCAATGCATGTACATAGAGGTACTTTGGAGTACTCTGAGGTACTTCAGTGCTTACCAAGTTCAACATGTCAGATGTTCTCTGCAAGAGTTCTCCTGTAAAGTTCTGTAACAGTTTCATAAAAAAGCTGCGCACTCCCTTTAAATCTGTTCCTCGTTAACCTTCTTAATGACATCACAGGTGTCACCTGCCTGCTGGTTACAGGTGATCACGCTGTGAGGATCAGAGACCTTCTACCTCTGATCATGTCCACTGATCGATTGATTGATTGACTAATTGAGTGAGTGAGTGTCAGGGGTTGGTCACCTGTAGGCCCCGCCCTCTCTGACTCACCTCCTTCTCACAGATGAACAGCTGGTCTCCTCTCAGAAAGACAAAGCGGTTCTTCCAGATCTCTCTGAAGATCCCTTTGCCGCAGAACTTCCTGATCCAGCCCACTTTATCAGGCGGCGCGTTCTGCGGCGCCGACTCGGACGCGCCCTGAGACAAGAAACAGGAAGCCGACAGAGCAGGTGAGGAGCAGGGAAACCTGTCAACACGGCTCCAGAAGCTCAGCCTAAATCAACCTCATCTCCTCAGTTTGTATTTTTAGTCTTTGTTTATAATACTCTACTTGTGTTTCTATTCATGCTTCTATTGCTGTTTCTACTCTGTTTTCTGTTGTGTACAGACTGGGAGACACTGATTTCTATTACTCTGTTTCTTCATCCTCACCTGTGTGGACAGACAGGTGTGTGTAGCACCGACAGAGCCCGCCTCTAACTGCTTTCATTCTGAGTTCAGCCGGTTTGGGGTCAGATGGTTGTTATGCAAGTCCATTAAAGGCTGTAACTGAAACTGGAGCTGCTGAGCAGATTAACCATCACACCACATTCAGGTCACTTTAAAGCCTCCAGGACCGGCCTGGACCTCACAGACCCTCACAGACCGGGTCACTGTTAAAAACATCACTTCTCCGTCTGTTTGTTGGCCTTTTGGCACTTTTTAAGCATCAGCAGAGTGAGGCCTTTATTATGAAAACCGGACGTGGGTTCTTGAGAAGCCTGCAGCTCTCTGCCTTCAGAATAAAACTAATCCTCGGGCTTTTGTTCTTCGAGTTCTGCTTTAACGGAGAGAGCCCCGGGGGTCGCCCTCTGTCCCGGTATCACTCACCCGTTTCCCGGAGCTGCTCCTCTTCATGCTGCCGGTGTCCGGCGGCTGATCGCGACACTTCTCCCACTTTCACGGGAACTCCGTTATCCGCTCGATGGAGACTCGGAGAGCCGTTAAAGCAGTCAAACTCCTGCAGGGGAGACCGGAGCCTCCGCCTCAGCTCCGCCGCTCCACGGCTCTGTTGCTCGGTGTCACTGTGCTGAGCGACTCGCTGCTGTGGCTGCCGCCGGGCTCCGCCGCACTCTGACCGGCCAGCAGCCGCTCCGTGCTTGGGTGTCCGGTTACTCCTCCTCCCTGTCCCCCCTCCCCGCCTGCCCGCTGGCTCAGCGGCTCATCGGCAGCCCGGAAGCGCCCCCCTCCGGCGGACAGCGGGAGTGGCCGAGAATGAGAGCTACTGAAAGCGCTGACGTCACAGGGTGGGCAGTAACGCTCGAGCCTGCAGTTCCTCTGGTGTCCAGCAGAGGCTCCGCTGCCTCCGACTGGGAGGACAGTCTCCTCCTTTTGGGCTGAACAGACCCGAGACCTGAAGCTGAGCCTGGTTCCAGCTTCAGCTTCAGGAAACACGCGGCACTCTCTGTAATCCCACAGACATCTGTGCTAATCCACAGCATGATGTAGATTATGGCGTGTTCACAGAGATAATCCACGAGGGTGAAATGTGTCACACAGACGCCGCCTGCGCCTGGCGAAGGAAACTGACCTCAGCCTGTGGACACAAGCGGGGGAGAGAGGAGGAGGGAGGTGATCTCTAAAGTACTGACAAATATCTGAAAGCCTCAAACTCCAAAAAATGAAATAAGTGCTGGTGATTTATGGATGGAGGTGAGCACCATCAGCTCACAGCGAGCGCGTCATTGGTCAAGAAACCAAACGACTCAAATGTAGAGAAACTAACTTTAATCAGAATGACGATAAAACGCTTTCTCCGACCCTGCTCACCGAACCAACACGACCGCCCGTCTTTACTGTGCTCCATTACAGGATCTTTAATTAGTGCCCTCCTGTGGCCGTCGCATGAACTGCAGCTCGTGCTTGCACTGTTAGCATTGACCAAAACTGTGATGAAACGCGCATCAGGCTGCCCCAACATCCTCATCAACTCTGAAATCATGCCATGAACTGCAGACTGCAGTTTTGGTTTGCAGATGGTGTCCGCAAACTGCAGACGCCATCTGCAGACGCCGCGTCCTCACGAGTCTGCAGCTGCTCTGCCGTCCTCGTCTCTAGATCTGCATCGGGTTGATCTGACAGATGTTTCCAGGTTCGGCTCTGATCTGGAGTCAGTTTCAGTCCCAGTGTAGATCACAAACTGGGTCACAGCGAGAGGTGGCGGCTCATCTGCAGATTATCCCCGACCCCATCATTAAAGGGACAATCCGCCCAAAACAACAGCAGCAGATTAGAGCCGCAGGTTCAACCCGATCAGCTCGGACTCACCAGCAGCCGACACCCACGGCCAACAGCACTGCTCACCTATAAATAATAATAAACAGTAACAATGAAAAAATAACTTCAAAAAATAAATAAATGATTAAAAAGGAAACTCTGAAAACTCAGAAATTGTTAAATTAAATAGAAAAATATTAAAATAAGGAACTGACAAAAATCAATTCAAATCATAAAAATCGTAACAAATAAAAACACCAATTGTTAAAGTAATAATTATGAAGACAACTGGAAAAGATATCAAAACATATAATAATAATAATAATAATAAAATATAAATATTAATCTAAAAATGCTTTCATGACATAAATCCAAAAATAAAAACGTATCAAAGTTTTGTGACAAGTGACCTGCAAGTTTTACGAAAGTAAAACCTGATTTTATAAACGATTTATTTTTAGTGTTTCATGAGACGCCCAATCAGATCGAAGCTGAGACTCACTGCCTTTGGTCTGTGACGCCCTCTGATGGTTTCTGGGTGAAGTGCAGCAGTGTCTGAACGATCACAAACATCAGCACAGAAACGTCATGTTATTTTTTATTCATTACAAAAAAAAAATAACAGCTGGCAGCTCCAGTCAGACCAGTCGGCCTCGCCGTGCTGCTGCACACGCTCGGTTTCCCTTTAATGAAGCAGATCCTGAAACGAAGCTGGGAGGTACGGAGGTGAAACTGAAACAGGTTCCTCTGCTCGGCCTGCAGGGACCGGCGGATCCGTGAAGTCTGACAGCGTTTAAAGGTCAAAGTTCAGACGCAGCAAAACAAACAAATCAATCCAAGAAACTGAGATCAGCAAAAACAGTTTAATTCACCCAGAAAGACATTTACACACGTTTCACTTCAGGGGGCGCTCTGCACATTCAGCGTGGCCAAAGTCTGAAATGATGAGGTCACCACGTGTCACAAAGGTGCACGAGCTCCTCGCAGCAGTTTGTAGATGATTTAGCTCCTTTATGATCAGGACACGCTACAAGAAAAAATCAAACTTGGCAATAATCACTCCAGACGTCACAACTGATTCATTTTTCATCCCAGAAAGAAAAAGAAAAGCGGTCACCGCACCGCGCTGCTAACATCCACACGTTTACGTGGCGTGTGAGCAACGCTGCAACTCAAACAAGTAACGTTTGCTCACGTATTTGTGAAGAAAACCTTTTATTTATTAAACAAACAAAGACTTTTGGCGTACTCGTGACTTAGCATGCTAACAGGCGACGGTGAAAAGCCACGGCGAGTTTGAACCTTCACCTTCGTGCTGGATGTCCGTAGATGCTAACAGGGTTTGTTTCGGCGTGAATAATACCGTCTGGTGTTTTTGATCATTTGAAATCCACCACCATAAATCAGCACCGATCAGCTGATCGATCGGGCAGGTCGGGTTTTTTTCCTTCAAAACAGGAAGTCCGGTTTCTACATCTCATCGGCGTGTCCCGGTTTGGCCTGATCGCGCCGTCCTCCTCGGACCGTCGACTTCTGGCCGAGGGCGCCGGGTTCCGTCTGCTCGGCAGTAACCACCGAGCCGTTTCCCGACCGGCTCCCCTCCGTACCGTCTGCGGCTGCGTGTTCGTGGTTTTCTGTTGGTTCTGGGAGATTCGACGTTCCCTCAGGAGGTTTTGATTGGCTGAGAGCGGGGGACTCAGACTGCAGGGACGTCGCACCGTAGGCGTTGTCTGAGGTCGGCTGAGAGGACGACGGATCCGTCAGGATGTTTCTGGAAATCACTGGAAAGATGAAAAAATAAATCATGAGTCCAGCGGTTTGACGTGCCGAGGAGAAAACGCGACCGAAGTTATTCCTAGGATTCATTTTCCAGTCTCTGAGGCAACATTCCTGCCAAACCGACAACATGAGACCAGGATTTACCGCGTTTACCTGCGTCGCCATATTTACACAGCGAGCGTCAGGAAACGCTCGAGCGCCTGAAGAACTATTTTTATTTAAAATGTTCAATCCTACAAACTCTCAGCTTCCCCAAAAGCCTCCATCTAAACCCTGTGCTGCCATCACAGATGCTCAAACAGGAAGTGATGTCATCAGGGACCAACCTCCTGTGGGTCTGTAGTCGTCGTCTGCACGGTGGCGGCTGAACGGGCTGAAGCTCGGCAGGATGATCAGACCGAGAGAGACGAGGATGATCTGAAGACACACGAGGAGCAGGGTCAGAGTGTGTGTGTCTGTGTTCCTGTCTAGCTGTCATTGTGAGGACCGAAATCTGCATTCTACTATACTTGTGAGGACACACAACCCGGTCCTCACAAGTCTGAAGACATTTTTGAAGCTCAAAATGTGGTTTCAGTGTCAGGGTTACAATTCGGTTATGGTTAGGTTTAGGGTCAGCATTCATTCATGGTTAGGGTTATTAAGGTCAATGAAGGTCCTCACTAAGATAGCTGAACGGGCTTGTGTGTGTGTGTGTGTGTGTAGGAGCAGAACTAAAACAAACAAACAAAAACAAAACAGACTTCATTCCACCTTAACGGGTTTAAGGTGGTCGTACCAGTAGGCAGGTGCTGGTCTGGGCTCCTTTACTGACCGTCTGCTTGATGAGAGACTGAAGCTGCTGCAGCTGAGCCAGCAGAGAGCTGAGGAGCAGGAACACAGGGGCTGGTTAGGGCTTACCTGAGCAGGTGAACCAATCAGCAAGCAGCAAACTCAGCAGGAAGTTCAAGAAGAAACTAAAAAGTAAATCTGACTGTTTCAGACAGACTCAGGTCCTCGTGACTGAGCTGTCCGAGGTTCACATTTAAAGTGAGAGCACAGTGCCCCCTGCTGGTGGGAGTCAGAACCACAGGGAGGTCTCCCTGATGTGGATGTTTCTGATCCTGTTTGTGACAGAAGTGTCTGGAATAACATGTCTGTGGTATTCATGTCACCAAACTGTGTGAGATTACAATAAAACCTACAGAGTGTGAGCTCGACATCGTTCCCTGTGTTTATGTCACAGGAAGTGACCTCTCTGTGACCTCAATAATCAGCAAAGCGTGTTCATACTTGTTACGTTTCTCCAGCTGCTCCACCGTCCGCTGCAGCTCTTTGTTCTGCATCGAGCACGCCGCCGCCCTGTCAGCGCACACACACGCACACGCACACACACACACACACACACAGGTGTTACCATGGGGACCTCTGTGCAGACTTGAACAGGACATGAAGCCGTACATGTAAAGGTTATTTACATCACCGCTCACACAGACGTAACTCTGCCTGTGAGGCTGAGAGCTTTAAAAACACGTTTAGCGCCGTCTTCGTTAATGACAGTTTAACGCCAGTAACCCGGCGACGCCGCTCGGTGTCAAGGCGTAACTTTCTGTCGCTCTGCGGTTTCATCACCAATACAACAGGTGGCGCTGAGGTTTCTCTAAGCTGAAGAAGTCGCAGGAGGAAACACAATATGGGGCGGGGTTTGTGGTCACGACGGACCTATAGCATCGATTTAACACACAGCTGTGACTCCCTCATTACTCTGAACCCACAACAAAAACACATCTGAGCCGCTCTGGCTGACACAGAGCGAGCCCCTCCTTCTCCTGCTCATAGCAGCCAATCTGCAGGTGAACGTGTGACAACGCCGCCCTCATCCAGCGTTAACCCTCGTGACGCGGACTGCGACACTGGAGACGGCTGAAGTTCAGCGGGGTCACGACCCCTGGAGGATGGAAGGAAGTTCAAATTGAAAGTGAGAGCAGATAAATGAAGGCGGGGGGGCGAACTATCGACTCGCTGAAAAAACCTCACAACACGTCTGGAAATGGAGTCTCTGTCAGCGACGCGGCGGCGGTCAGCTGGCCGGTTACCTGCTCTCCAGCCCGTCGATGTACTCCTTCCTCCGCCGCCGGCTGTCCTGAGCCGACTGCTTGTTGCGGATCTTCCTCCGGACCTTCTTCAGAATTCGCTCCTCGGCCTGTGAATAAAGTTCGGTTCAAAGTCAGCAGCGTGCACCTGACACAGAAACGCGGCGGCCTGAGAGCATCTGTGCACCCGACCTTGGTGAGGGGGAGGTTGCTGGGCAGCGACACGCCCTCCTGGGTCAGCAGCTTCTGCTCCTCCTCGGTCAGCTGAAGATCCAGGCACAGCTGCAACACAAGAAGAAGAATGAGTCGTTAGGGCGGAGCCTGACGAAGGACAAGGAAAAAAAAAAAAAAAAGGAAACAGAGGCTCACCAGGTCGTCGTCGAGGCTGGGAGGAGGGATGGCGAGCCGCGGCGCCGAAACCACAGGTAGTTCGCTCACGACGCACGAGTCCGACAGCAGCAGCTGAGAGCTCCACTGATCTGCAGAGAGAGCGCACCACCGTTAACGACGCCACTCCTTCCTGTTTCTGCCGCGCTTACATCACACTGTCGATTTTTTCTTTAAATGGGTGGAGTCATAGTTTTTGGCTTCACACCAGGTCGTTTAACAGGAAGCTGAAAGCTTCAGTCTCGTGCCGTGAACGCCACCTAAAAATATTAAACAATGATTTAAAATCATCATCGTTCCAAACTAACCATGACGTCACCAGCAGGGGGCAGTGTTTCATCCATGTGCAAAACCAGCTCGCAGTTTCACATCAGAACGAGTTCGTAATTAAATTCAATTAACTTTGTTCATGTAGCGCCAAATCAATCGCTTTATATTGTAAAGACCCTCCAAACATAGAGACAAACACTCAAGCACTTTGGCGACAGTGGGAAGGAAAAACTCCCCTTTAACAGGAAGTAACCTCCAGCAGAGCCAGGCTCGGGAGGGGCGGGACCATCTGAGGGACCACTGAGCTGGGCATCATCTGCATAGCAATGAAAATGTATGCTATAGCTTCTGTTAATACTCACACGCCCCCTGGTGGAGACACCGGTACGACACTAAAGTTGGACTTCAGCTGATTCTCAGCATGAATCATCTGCTGATGCTTTAATGAAACAAACTTCTTTAAGCTCAGTCGACACGAGCATGAAGCTAGCTGCCGCCGCTGAATGTCGCCTGATTCGTCGAATCCTGAACGGCAGAAACAAAGCGTGGCCTCACCGAGCTCGATGGAGATGATGTTCTCCTGTCCAGCTCCAGTCTTAGCACTGCCCAGCCCGCTGATGTCATAAACCAGCTGGTAAACTGTCGTTGGCGCCAGCTGGGTGCCCGCTGCAGTCACCGTGGTGACAGGACTCTTGATGGCGGGGTCCTCGGAGATCCCGCTGTCGCTCTCTGATGACGGGTCAGCCGGTGGCCCGCTGGGAAACACCTCGTTTGGATTGACGGCGTGGAGGACATCCTCGGAGTCGCTGTCATTGAGAATCTGATGAAGGTCACATTTTACACAGTCACGAACAGCAAGGCCACATCAGACATGGAAAAACTTGCCGCCACTTCAAAGTTTCAAATAAACACTTCCTCTCTGAGTGGTCATGTGATCACAGACACTCACACACTCGGGGTCCACCGCCCAGTCCTGCAGGGGTTTCTCTGAGCCGGCCGGGATGAGCTCTGAGGAGGAGAACGGACCGTCGAGCTGCCAGCTCCCGGATGCCATGACGCCGAGAAACAGCTCCCCGCTCTCTGCATCCATCACCTGCAGACACAGGTTCACACCTGGATCAGTACCAGACAGAGTGGGGGGAGGAGGAGGAGCTAGAGGCGGACACTGTATGGGAAAGCAGAGCAGAGGTCACAGCTGAAGCTCTTCAGCTCGAGTTCCTGAATACGACACCTTCGCTGTTCTGAAAGCCTGAGAAGCTGCAGCAGTGTGCAAAAGGCATCTGTGTGGGTCACATGACCTAGCAGCAGCTGACAAACAGACAAAGCAGGTGTGTGTGTGTGTGTGTGTGTGTGTGTGTGTGTGTGTGTGTGTGTGTGTGGAGAGCAGGTAAAGCAGCTCTGAGGAGGACATCCTGGTAGGCACACACCCAAACGCACACACCTGAGCTGAGACCTGATAGGCTGCCAAACGTGTTTCTCCGCAAACAAGCCCGACCTGTCCCACGTCTCTTAGCTTCCAAACACGACAGCGAGGAACCTGCAGACTGAGACCGCCTCCGATTTACCTGAAGTCACATGAGCTGATCAATAAAACAGCCTCACGGGTGAATCCAAGTCGTGCTTCAGAGGGAAACACTCCACCGAGCCAGCCTCAGCTGTACCCGCCACACCTATATCATCACCTGTTGTCCCAATTATGGTCTAGCAAAGGTCTTCCTGTTAGACTGTACGTAAAAGATGGACACAAGCTGCAGTCCAGCAGTGAGGTGATCTCTCAGACCCTCAGGTTAAAACTTTACAACATGTTTACAGCCCGCTACGGCAGCCTGCGAGCGCCCAAAGAAACCACAAGGACGTTTCTCCTGCAGACTGAGGGCCATTGGTTCATTGGTCGTTGGGTGGCTGCAAACAACCGATGACATCAACAATCAACGCGGGACTTCAACCAGCGGTCAGTGTCACAGCAGCCGTGTCCATCTTTGATATACAGCCTTTGCAAAGTCTCAGCTTGAGACGAACGACATCACAACAACACACCAGGTGAAACGCTCCAACCCAGAGCACGCTCGCCACAGCCAGGGTGGAGCAGAGCTCATCCAACCGGGCTCATTCACTAATGAGGTCCCCGGTTGAGGCGAGACACCCAGAATGGGATTACTTTAGATTACTCAGTCAGAGATGAAGTTTAAACTCACCTTACCTCCAAAACAAATGGTCCAAGCTCCTACTGTCTACCCAGGAGAGGGTCGAACTGAGCATGTGCAGACTCCCACTGGTCACACCTGCAGTGACACTTATGACTTCTCATAACCGCACAGCACACTCCTGTACTTTTACTGTAACAGAGTACTTCTAAACTCAGTACTTTTCTCACTCTTCCTCTTTGTGTGCCATTCAAAAACTTTCCAGCACTCTCCAGGCGCGGTCCCGGTCGGACCGGAGGAGCAGCAGAGGATACTCACAGCTGACACACGGAGCTCTGCTGTTGTCGTTTCCGGTACAAACGCTCCGGATCTTCATCAGCGGTGCTCCTCCTCCTCTCTCTCTCTCTCACACACACACACACACACACACGGACCTTCGTGTCGCTTCACGGTGGAACACGGAGTCCAGCTGGCAGCTCACAGCCTCCTCCGCCTCTGCGCATGCCCGACTTCTTCTTCTCTTCCTATAATCAGGCAGACTAAACAGAGCCCTCTGCTGTCTGAGGGCCACCAACAGGAATGTTAATAATATTATTATTAATGTCATTATCATAGTAATAATAATAATAATAATAATAATACATTTTATTTGAGGGCGCCTTTCAGAAACCGAAGATCACCTACAAAAGAAAAAATGAAAAGGAAAATAGTTTTAAAACTATATAAAATAAGTTAGAATTGCAAAACAAAACTTGACAACAGATAAAATCAGCACTAAAGCGAATTAGCCAGTTTGAACAGTGAGTTCAAATCTGCAGCAGGTTGTTAAAGGTTAAGAGTTGATAAAAATGACTCCGGTCTGACGTGATTTACAGCGTCATGGAATATCCAATGACCGTGCATCCGGTGCAGGAGCCCACCCTGGACAAAGATGGAGGGATCGCTTCCATCTGCAGCATGCAGATGTTCCACGTGTCCCTGGACCTGCTCTCCTGCCTCTGGGCTCTGGAGGTTTGAGGCTCTGCTGAAGACGGCTCCTCTGACGGTTCCCGTGTTATCAGCCATCATATGACTCTGTGTCATATGGGGGGGGGGGGGGCTAAGGTGTTCCTCTGTAGAGATGCTGAGAGGAGAACCGACTGATTTGGACCTAAGAGGCCTGACCCCACACTTCACCCACATGCCCATCCTGACGGCCACGAGAAGCATTTTCTCAAAGTTAATCTCACAGCAGCTCAATTCACTCTGACCACTACCTGTTGAACCTGAGCAGCAGGTCAGAGGTCAGAGGTTGCTCAGCAGAAGATGTAGAAGCACGAGTGTGATGTGTGCCTCAGGCTGAAGCAGCAGAAAACCTGAACATCTGTAATTACGAGCACACTGTTCTCTGCGAGTTGGTCAGCACCTGTGCCGACATGTTTGCTTCTCCAACATGAGGCTCCTCCCCTTTGTTTTTCTGTTCATTTTTATTAGTATTTACAAGTCTAAACCAGCAAACCCAACCAGAGCCCTGCTCCTAAACACCTGCCCCGTCACCGTGACTGCAGCGCTGGCACTTCACCACCAGGTGTGACTGTTTGGTCTCTGAAGGTTTCCTCTTACAGGTAACTCTTTAAATCTCACACCTCCACCATCTGATTGGATGCTGATGGATCCTCTGCTGGTGAAATCCTCGGCAGAGGGCGTGGCTTCAGAAGCTGCATTCACAGTCACCCGAAGTTCTGCAGAAGTGGAGTTTGAACAGTTTGAACTTTACGCACCTGCAGAAAGAATTTTACATGTTTTTAATGCTGAAACAAAGCTTTTATTCTGAAAATCTGAATCAGTTTTACCACTAAAGCACTCAGAGACACAAACGATGATAATCTGACAGATGAAACTATCGCTGTGAGAGGCGAACGCTGTCAGCACTCCAGCCCCAGCTGCAGGGGTGTGGATGCTGAACGCAGCCCTGAGCGTTGGCTGAGCAGACAGCTTTCTGACCTCTGGACTCTCCAGAAGCTTCGCAGAGGAACCGTCGACCGCTCTCTGCAGGTGCAAAGTGCTTCAGAGGTTCTGGAGACCGAAGCGTGCAGGAAACACCTCAGGGGCTGAAACAGGACCAGGATGTCTGCAGGAGGGGAAGCAGCTGATGTGGTGTACTGCCTGGCCCAGGAGCAGGACTTCCAGCAGGTCCCAACATTTTTCCATTAATAGTCACATGACTCTCTAAAGATCACAGGTCAGAGTGCGAGATGTGAACTCAGGCTGAATGCACAGGCTGAAGCCACTGATAGGACGACTGACCGCGGCTGCTCGAGCGGTTCTCTTCGCCTTTATGGCGTTTGCTCCATAAAACATATGAGGTGAAGGAGTGCACACCGCTGCAGCACGCCGCTGAACAGCTTTAAAAAACTTTGAACATCACATAATTTACTGCTGTGACTAACTAAAAAAACCTCATGGCCTCATTTCCTGTTTGCTTCGGCGCTTTGTCATTTCTCACAGGGACAAAGGACACACATGAATTGCAGGAGTCACAAGTTAGAATCGATACCTGAAGAAAATCTGAGCAGTCAAATAAAATCACAGTGATAAACTCTGAGCACCTCAGACAGACGACGCGTTCAGAGCTGATTTAAAGGTCTAAAGGGGTCTCCGTGGGGACAGACAGAGGCGTGGACCCTTTAGTTTCAGGCGAGGGAGGTTGCTGGGAGCAGCGACGACCTCTGACCTGTGGTTAACCTGGGAGATGTCGTGGAGGTGATTGATGGAAGGCTTTAACAGCCAAACTTAAAATCAGTGCTGAGCGTCACGGACCCGTGTGTCGTCGTTTGCTCTGCGCCAATTAGAAGTTGTCTGTATTCTGACGTCTGTTTGAGGCGGAGTCAGGAACGCCCAGGTGTCCTCAGAGCGTCGTTCCTAACAGAGCCCGTGTTGTCCCGCAGGTCCTGAACATCTGCACGCCTGATGACTACAACGGGCTCGATTACATGGCCGCCTTCTTTCACCGCTGGCTGCAGGAGCCTGGACGCGTCGTCTTCATCGCCCGGATCGACGGCAGAGTGGTGAGGCGTGAAGGCGAGCCCTGAGGAAGCAGACCGCAGTTTTCATTTCACGGCTCTGTTTTTCTACACTGAGCTGCATTCTCCATCTCCCTGCAGGTGGCACTGGAGTCTGCGCTCCTGGTGGATGGCGGTCAGACGGCAGTACTTCAGGGGCGCAGGGTGGTGTCCGATCTGAGGGGCAGCGGCATCGCCAGCGCCCTCCAGACGCATGTGACCAACTACGTCCGCCGCTACTACCCAGAAATCTCTGCTGTGAGGCTGAGCCGAGGAGACAATCCTTCAGTGAAGACGCTCGCCAAGTACAGGCTCATCGCAAAGGAGGTGTGTCACAGTCCACCGGTTTGTGATTGTGACCAAAGTTGGTGATAATTCTTCATCACAGCGACGTCGCGCAGCTGTTTGCAGAAGCTGATGCGTCTGTTCGAGCGGCGCCGTTCCCTTTATTCTGACCGTGCTGTGCAGAAATGCCGCGTCCTCCTGAAGCACGTAGACTTTCAGTTCATGAACGTCGTGGTTGAGAAGTAAAGCTAATGTGTCGATATTCATAGGAAATGAATCAAAGGGTTTTTAAAAATAAATAACGACTTGAATTCATTTATAATTACTCTCCTGTTAGGACTGCAGGACCGGCACAGTGTCATCACACTGACGTTTGGTCAGAGATCACCGCTGGCTTCTAGTTATTGCAAGGTGGCCTTTGTTGTTGTGGTTACCGTGATGCTGCAGACACATCCTAAGACTGAGCGTGCTCTGAGCACTTACAGTTGAAGAGTCCGCCTGGTTTTTCAGCCTGGACTGTAAACGATCCCTCCGTGTCCACTGAATGGAAACTACAGATGTGTGGTTCTTAGTTTGGCCTCAGACTCATGACGGGGGTGAAGAGCACACATGCCACGTGATTGGATGATGGACTGGATCACAGCATGAATAGTCCGGTTGCATGTTGTGACCAAGCCTGAACTTGGACTTGTTTCCCGAGCGACTGCGATGAGTCGAACCAGAACAGGTAAGTAAACCACAGACTCACCCCGTCCTCTCTGTCGCCCCCTGCAGGCCATCTTGTCTTTGTGCTGTGAGGCGGTCAACCTGGGCTCCTTCATCACTGAGCTTCGATCCAAACATCCGCTCCACGCCGACTCCTCCTGTGGTCCGGTCACGCTGAGCTGGCGGCAGGCTGAGACGCTGGTCCTGTCCGACCACGTGGTTTCCAACCTGCTGCCCGGCAAAACCATCATCAACGACTGGGAGCCCTTGAAGCCGGTGGAGGCCAACCTAGAGGTGCTGCAGCGCAGAGGCCTAACGTGGATCGTAGACCGTGAGTTCGAGCCCGCTGCCCTCAGTCTGGGCACGCCACCGTATGCCGTACCCTACCGCCACAATGCCATGCGCCTCAACATCAACATCTTTGGCCGCAGTCTGACATCGGTGTGCGCCGTGTTTCTGGCACAACTGGAAGCTTTCCTGCCGAGTCTTAAAGGTTACCTGGTCTGCCACACCTACGTGGATCCTGGGCTGTGGGCGGGCTTACGTCAGTTCTGTCAGAACGATGCAAACGTGTCATTTTTTAAGGACTACTGGGAGGAAGTCATACTGGAGACAGACCTCTGACTGGCCTCGGCGTGACAGCTTGAATGCTGGCGGATATTTTGACCTCTGCCAGGATTCCTTCAAACACTTCCAAACCTTTTGTCCTGGATTCCCAGGATCCCGTGAGGTTCCACATGCAGGTTTAATTAAATGTTATAAGTTTGTTTAGAAGCACTAGTGTGAGTTTTAACAATTCAATAGGAAATCATCATCGTCACTCAGAGGTAACCGCTAGCAGCTGAGAGAACCTCGGTTCTAGGTCAGCTGCTAGAGGTTGTTGTGGAGTTTCAGCACGTTTCAGATATTTTCCATTCTTCCAAACGTTCATAAGTCACGTGTGACAATCGGGAAGGTTTCTCTGTTCTTGGAGGATTGAATTGGCTTTGTGAGGACTGTCTTCATCCTTGAACGGTTAACAGCGGTGCCTCAAATGGCTCCTCGCACTGACGCGTACCTACGAGAAGAGTTTTCTCTGCTAAACAAAGCTTCGTGTTTAAATCTAAGACACCGTCTGACGGACATAAAGTGATTTTTACTGTCTGCGTGTGACAGACGCAGCAGTGTTGACAGGCTTGTCTTTGTGTGGAAGATAAGGTTTGTTTATGATCTCATGTGATGCACCTTTACCTGACACACACCTTTATGTTCACCTGCTGACCCACGCATGAAACGTTCTTAAAATTCTGACTGTCGATATGTAATCACCAGGTTGTTGCTGCTTGAATATAAATAAAATCAGATATTTGAATCTTGATCTGGCTCTGTGGTCTTTCTGAGTGCCTCGCCCTGTAAATCCACCGAATCAGGCGGGAAACCCATCAGCTGACCTCGCCTCTGGGGACAAAGGTCAGTTTCTAGAATCGTCCGAGTGAAGTGAGAAGATATTTCTGTTTCTGTCCTCCAGCCACTTTTTACACATGCACACTTTACAAGGTGAACTAAAAGCTAAATGTTTGTCGATTGAGTCTCGATGTTCCTGCAGGGAGCCAAAGACGGCTCGGACTGGACGGAAACGACAAACCTTCAGATTCCCAGAATCACACTGTTCTTTCCCACATTATAAAAACCTTTCAGACGCTGTGTTGGATTTCTACAGCGTTATCGGAGAGCTTTAAAGGTGGTGAACTTTGAGTGTGGGCTTCTTTGTGCTTCTTGGATTGTGGTGTGTGTTTTTGTGTTTCCCTGGTGTCCACTGTGGAGTTTACTCGGTGTTGTGAAGGTTCCTGTTTGGGTTCTGACCGAGTAGAAAAGTCCAGAAAAGCATCATGTTGTAATCAGCCACACCTGCCACTCATTAGAGATCACAGAGGAGTCGCCCCCTGATGGACAGAAGAGGCAATGCAGGTTTAAGGAGCTCTGTCCATCTTTGTTTACAGTCTGTGGTTTAGTACTTTGGCTATTTCGTGTGTTTCAGTCTCTTTCTGTGTTTCTGCATCTAAATGAAGTTGATAGTTGGACGTCTGGATTTTTTCATAGTATCTGTCTATCCTTGTGTATAATTTAATTTTTTCACTGTGATTGGTCCTAAATTTGAGGTCATCTGCTTTGTTTTTTATGGTTTTTCATGTAAATGAAGTAGATTTTTAGTCATTTTGAAGTTTTGTGGTGTGGTTTCTGGTATCTGTGTCTCAGTAATGATTTTGGATCATGAGGTGTTGCTTCCAAAGGCCAGGACGACTTTTGTTTGTGCTTACTGTGACCTTTGAGCCCGAAGTTTTCACAGCTGCTCTAACCACAAACAGCTTAACAGACGTTTTACTGCTGCCAGAGTGCTGACTGCAGCATTGTGTGATTTATGTACCAGTGAAGCTTCCACAGTGTCACGCACACAGTCACTAACAGGCAGTGGCGTTTGACCTCTGACCTCCTGTGATTAATGAGTGATGGAAAGTGACACTAACATGGACTCTTGGGATTCCTGTTAAGCTACAAAGTCAGCAGCTGGAAGGATCCGCCTCCCGCTCCAGCTGAGTGAAGTCAGAAAACGACAGGGGATTTCGGCCTTCAAAATAAAAGCCTCACGTTTAGTTTTTGAGAAAAGAATCAGTAAATGCCTTTGTGTAGGCTGAGAATTAAAAATAAAGATGAACATGAGCTTCTGACAGTTTTCACTGCAGCAAAATAAAAACACAGCAACTTTTTTTAAACAACAATTTATTAATTGAATAAATTAAAGCGCATCAGGAAAATAAAGCTGAAGACGAACGTTCACTTCAGAGGAGAGGCAGGCTCTGCTCCCCCACCAATCAGCAGTCAAACATTTGGATCAATAGGATCAGGTGTGACAGAGCACCTGTGCTGCGAACCCACGCACAGATCCATAAATATTACAGATCAATGATTAAAAACGTAAGACGTGGCTCGTAAAAGGCTGAGATGAACTCAATTACCCTTTTCTGATTGACTTACCTGATTGACTGTTATTGATGACTGATCGAGGGTAAACATGAAGAAAATCTGTGATTTTTCAACATAAATGAAAACTTTAGCGTTATGACGTCACATACATGAGGGACAGGAAGCGTTTGATGGTCCGGGGTCTCCTCCTGCTGGACCCAGGACCGAACCGGAAACCAAACACTGACGGGCTTTTATTTTGTAAAGAGGAAATGCGGTGTTTTATTGCGGAGCGCTTCACAGCAGCTCCCTCACGAGGCGGGATCAGCTGGTGGGAACTGAGTCACCACTTCCCGGAGAGCAGCACCGAGAGAAGCTCACGCCGCCGATCAGCTCTGATACCGAGAGCCTCACCTGAGCGCGAGCCCGCGGCTGAACAGGTAAGGGTGTTTGGACACCTGAGCGGAGTCTGTGCGCGGGACCGTGATCTGCTCCGGAGTAAAAATATTGCGTTACCTCGGGATCATCAGCGGGAAACACACGATGGTTACCACGGTTACGCCTCCATGACTCACAGACTGCGCGTGCGCACTAACTAAAACCCCTTTAACGTCTGATTAGTTGCGCGAGGAAGAGTCGGTGCACATCTTTATGACGTAGCAGATGTTACAGCTGTGGTAAATCTGCGCAGCTGCTTAATATTCGGTTATTCGACTCACCAGCAGTCGGATACAAACTGATCTGACCTCTGACCCCGTGCCTCAGTCTGTAAACATGTTTGTTTCTGCCTGACTCGCTGCTGCCCCTGCGGCACAGCAGAGGAACTGCAGGGGGACCGCCCACTCCGATTTCAGACACGTCCTGAAATAACGTGGAAATCCCCCCCAATCAGATCAGACCCGCCCCTCCGTCTGAGCCACTCACACCTGCTGCCACTTTCAGTTAATCCGCCTTCTTCACCGCACTTCCTGTCAGCGCGCCGCTGCCTCTGTTTGCTGCTCTTATCGATTCCTGGGGTCACATGACTCATGGCGCTCTGCACATCACAAACATCTCTGTTTGCTGCATGAGCTAAACATCACACAGGAAGTTCATCACCCCGCCTATGCCCTAGCCCACAGGAGGGCGGCGAAACTGTGACCTCACCGAGCGACCTGCAGGCGAGGGTTAAACTAGTGATGGGCAGATGAAGCTTCATGAAGCACTGAAGCTTTTCATCCAATTGGTTCACCCCAACGCGAAGCTTCTTGAAGCTTCATTTGCTCTAGCAGGACACCTACTGGACGTAAAAATAATAGCTGGCATGAATTTGAAGAGTGTGGCATTTTGCACACAGCCTGTAAATGTCAACAACAAAAGGAGTGTGTAAAACATGTATATTGTAGTGATGGCAGTATACTGTGTATATTTATGCTGGCAGAATGTAAAGACAATAAAACAAAGCACAAATATAAATATCACACACGTAACTTATTACAGCTGTATAATATTGTTATATCATTTAGTAACATTACTGCATGCTATATTATCATTGCATTTGATGGCTCACCTGGTCTTGCTCCACAATCGGTGTTCCCCTTATTCTCATGCAAAGCTCTGTAGTGCCTAAGCATGGATGAGGTGTTGTTGTTATATCCCAGCTCCCTGGCACATAGCAAACACTTCACCTTGTACAAAAGTAACGACAGCTTAACATAAGTTTTATTGCACCATCAGTATTATGAAAATACATCTTCTGTGGAAATTTACATACCTTGTTGGGAGATATAAGCTCAAAATGTTCCCACACAGGGGAGGACATCCTCCTCTTCTTAGCTGGCTCCATTCTCTCCTGACTTTCTCTCCTCACGCTCATAAACCTCCAAACTGTCTCCAAACTCTCACTAACCACAACTCTCCATCAAACACCCACATTTTGAATGAAGTCTGAGGGGTTTATATCTGTCATAGCTCGCGGCAAAGTTCGAACCACTTCATGAACCAGTCACGTGGTACAGCCGGGCAGCGAGGCTTCGGACGTCATCATTTTCAGCTCCTCCCATAAATGAAGCAAGCCTCGATACGCGCTTCGCGGAAACGCTCCCTCAATTACTCGACACAAGCTTCGAAGCCTCGATACAGAACGTCACATCACTAGGTTAAACTTTAAGAGCACCGTCCTCATGCTGACTGATTGTGTGTGTGTGTCTGGCTCAGAGCAGCCTGTGAACATCGCATACGTCAGGTTTCATCGTCAGCTGCTAGGAGTACGTAATGCGTTAGTCTTTGCAGACTCACAGGTGTGATCCAGGCGCAGCGCCGCAGTTCGCCCGTACCTGCAGGAAACCATCATTCAAATGAAACATGTGTCTCACTGTGTTGTTCTTCCTCTGTCTGACAGACTCTCGTCCTCAGAGCGAGTCCACGATTGCGGTCCGGTCCAGAGAGCTGACATGGCTGTCGCAGGCGGAGCATCCTCCTCTGTCCTCGTGTCTTCAGCAAAGGAAACGGCGGCGCTGAAGGTGAACCCGGCTGACGTCCCTGCCCTGGAGATCAAACTAGGAGCGCTGGCGGTCCTGCTGTCAGTCACGCTGCTGTTCGGATTTGCCCCGCTCTGCATCGTCCGAGGGGCGGGGCGCTTCAGCGTGCAGCCAGGTAAACTGAGCAGATAAACGTTTCCAACATCGGTTTCTGTGTGAGGAGGTCAGAACGTCAGAAAGAAAATATTTGGACTGGGTGGCTGAAATCAGCCGTGCTCATGCTGGCTTTGCATGGACAATTCTTCTTTTGAGCATGGTGTTCTGCAGGTCAGAAACACGCTCCTCCCACTTTCAGCCAACGGTTTTCCAATTGGCCATGCCTCCTAAAGGCAGGTGGGTGGGGCTTCACATGCTCTGGTAGTAAAATACATGAGAGGAAGTGGGGAGACGCAGGATAACGGGTTTAGGTTTAGATCCCGCTGAGCCCGAAGCCACGCTCGGAGCTCCAGGATTAGTCTGCAGTGTTTTCATCTCACAGCTCGACTTCCTGTTTTCTCCTAACCAGCTGATTAGATGTGACGTCGTGTGATCTCTGTGCAGTCACTCGATCAGCTGCAGCAGGAGAACATGAATCCATGAGCGCTGCTCTGCAGGGCTGTTACACGACGCCTTTCAGGAGTCTGACTTTCTGTTTGCTTTCAGTTTCAACCTCTGGCTCTGCAGCAGTGTGATTGATCCGTGCGATTGATCCGTGCGATTGATCCGTGTGATTGATCCGTGCGATTGACCTGTGCGATTGATCCGTGCGATTGATCCGTGCGATTGATCCGTGCGATTGATCCGTGCGATTGACCTGTGTGATTGATCCGTGCGATTGATCCGTGCGATTGACCTGTGTGATTGATCCGTGCGATTGATCCGTGCGATTGATCCGTGCGATTGACCTGTGCGATTGATCCGTGCGATTGATCCGTGCGATTGATCCGTGCGATTGATCCGTGCGATTGACCTGTGTGATTGATCCGTGCGATTGATCCGTGCGATTGATCCGTGTGATTGACCTGTGTGATTGACCTGTGTGATTGATCCGTGCGATTGATCCGTGCGATTGATCCGTGCGATTGACCTGTGTGATTGATCCGTGTTATTGATCCGTGCGATTGACCTGTGTGATTGATCCGTGCGATTGATCCGTGCGATTGACCTGTGTGATTGATCCGTGCGATTGATCCGTGTGATTGACCTGTGTGATTGATCCGTGCGATTGACCTGTGTGATTGATCCGTGTTATTGATCCGTGCGATTGACCTGTGTGATTGATCCGTGCGATTGATCCGTGTGATTGACCTGTGTGATTGATCCGTGCGATTGATCCGTGTGATTGACCTGTGTGATTGATCCGTGCGATTGACCTGTGTGATTGATCCGTGTGATTGACCTGTGCTGTCCGTGTTGCAGATTTAAGGCGCCTGCTGCTGAGCTTGATCAGCTGTTTTGCTGGAGGCGTGTTCTTCGCCACCTGCCTGCTGGACCTGCTGCCCGACTACCTGCAGAGCATCAACGAGGCCTTCAGCAGCGCCGGGATTAAGGTAGGAGAGCGCACACGCTCACCTGAGCACACGTTAAAGAGGCCTGAAGAGAAACCGCAGGTAAAGCCTCACCGTCACGCTCAGAGATGCTTTAACGTCTGAGCTGGCTGAGCCCACCGATCCTGCTCTCAGACAGTGATGTAACTCTGGATTTAATAAAAAACAGCTTAAAGTCAAAGTTTCAAAATCCTGTTTAGCGCCATCTTATGTCCGCACGACTGTGACGTCATGTGGTTGGTTGTTAGCTAACTCGTGACAGGATCGATAACTCTGAGTAAAAGCTTCAATGCTGCAACAATGAGCTGATGTTAGAGCGAGGCCTGTCTGTGGCAGGAAGTGACTGTTTGACTCGCTGCACTCGAACAGACAATGTTGGTGTTTGTAAAGCACAACCTCCGACACTCCAGCTGTTCAGGCCGGCTGCACCGAGCCTGCAGTCAGCGGCCACGCAGATGTTGGCGAGTGTTTTTGTTTCCCCACCACAAACAGTTTACTGCACGCGTGTCGCACCACAAACATCCATTAGCACGTCTGCAGGAAAACCCTCTGGAAAAAAAGGAAATCTGCAATAAGCACAAAAATAAGTACTTTTAAATAAATAATAAATATTTAATATTATTTCTCACAATTGTTGAATGAAGTTTATTTATAGATTTGGTCATGTCGGGCCTCCGTAGAGCTCGTTGCTGGAAATTCAGTTTGTCAGCGTTGAAATGCTTTTATTTTGAAGCAGCAGCTGGTTTATTTCCTGTCCTCAGAGTTCGCCACAGCGCTCACAGGAAACTGAGCGAGAGGGAAGTGAAAACGTTCAAACTCAGAGAGGAAGAGACACAGACGCTGAGCCGTCCGTCACTCCTCTGCTGTCTTAATTATTCAACATTAACATTTGTTTTCTGAATGTTTGGAGCTAATAAAGTCCGACAGATGCTTTTAATTTTGAGGACAAACGTAACAAATTTGAGTTTTTTTGACATTTTATTGACGATGTTGGTTTTTTGTTTTTAGAATATTCACATTTTTGGGACATATTTGTAGTTTTATTTTTATGTATTTATTTAAACTTGGAGGATTTAAAAAAACCTCTACAAATTTGGACATTTTAATGAATTCTTATGGTTTAATGTCATAAATAAATCTGGCATATAAAAATCATATTTGGAGATTTAAATGTAATCCGGTTGAAGCTGCATCTCTGATCATGTATGTCATGTGTTATTGATCGTGTCCATGGCGATGAGAACGTTCTGGAGTTTCTACTCTTAACGTTTTATTAAATATTGACGTTTTTTCGATGATTTATTCGGACATTCAGATCTGTGAACATTTAGGTCTTAGTTTTGGACCCTGGAGATAAATCCAGATGTAGGTATCTCAAGCTGACTCTTCTTCTCCTCCTCCTCTTCCTCCCTCAGCTGCAGTTCCCCCTGCCCGAGTTCATCGTGGCTATGGGCTTCTTCCTGGTCCTGGTCCTGGAGCAAATCATCCTGGCCTTCAAGGACCAGACGTCGCCGTCCCCGGAGGAACGGCGCTCTCTGCTGGTGGACTCCAGCATTCAATCCAACGATCACCACCGCCGGGGCTCAGCGGACTCGGACGGTCACTTCCACGTGGACTTTGGTTCTCAGTCCGCCCTGCGCGCCTTCATCCTGGTCTTCTCGCTGTCGCTGCACTCGGTGTTTGAGGGGCTGGCGGTGGGGCTGCTGGAGGAGGGGCAGGAGGTGCTGGAGATCTGCCTCGCCCTGATGATCCACAAGAGCATCATCTCCTTCAGCCTAACCGTGAAGCTGTGTCAGGCCCGGCTGCGTCGCTCCGTGGTGGTCGGCTGCCTGCTGCTGTTCGCCGTCATGTCGCCGCTGGGCGTCGGCCTGGGCGTCGGCCTCACCGAGACCAAGACATCGCCGGGGCACCAGCTGGCCCGCTGCACGCTGGAGGGGCTGGCGGCGGGAACCTTCATCTACATCACCTTCATGGAGATCCTACCGCACGAGCTCGCCGCCGGCAGGAACCGCATCACCAAGGTGGCCATGCTGCTGGTGGGCTTTGCCATGGTGACCGCCGTGCTGTTCATCAAACTGTAGAGGCAGACGGCGAGAGGGCGAGCTCCGTGTGCGACTTCAGAGACGTCGCATGGTTCAGAGCTTCATTAGGAACACGTGTTTAATTTTTGTGACGTTAACGAGAGACGAAGACTTAAGCCAAAGAGAGACGGCGCGAGAGCGCCAGGGGGAGGAGCAGAACAACCCCGCAAACCTGATCCGTTAAAGTTTCGTGCCCTCCTTCGAGGTCTCCTCTGACCGCCTGCAGGGTTTGACAGAAACCCACCAATCAAACCCCCTCATGAGCCGCACCTGGTGACAGCGGGGAGCGAAAACTCCCTTTTAACAGGAGGAAACCTCTGGCAGGCTCAGGGAGGCGGGATGAAGCTAAGGAGCCGCAGCAGGCGATCGAACACCCAGGGAGGGAAGAAGTGCATCATGGGAAGCAGGCTGGCCTGCTGCAGCGCTATCTCAGAGTTCAGGGTGCAGCGGGAGAGCAGCCATATTTGATGGCTAATAGAGGCGTAACGGCAGGTCGTCGAGCTGTTCGAACTTCCTGTTTGGCAGCTTTTATTGGAGGTTCCAGGTGGAGACGCTTTGGCTGTTTAGTTACATCGAAGAAACGACCGACGGAGCAAAGACCCTGATCACATGACCGATACTCCGACCTCCTCGTGAACAAAGTCCCAAGGAAGGCCTGAAGTGATCGACCAACCACAAACCTCCAATGTGCTCGCCTCAGAGGAGCGTCCCAGAGGAGCGTCCCAGAGCTGCGCCCCAGAGCTGCGCGAGATTTCAGCTTTTAGAACGAACGCGTTGCTAAACAAGGAAAACCTTCAGAAATCTGACTGGAATGTTTGGAGGCGTCGGAGCCGGAGGAGAGCATGTTTTCGTGGAGAGCTCTATTTTAACTGACAGCAGGATTCAAACACTTGTTTTTTGTAATAAAAGTATTTTTAAACATGTAAATTTACTGTAATCAAGTTTGTATAAAATCATGCAGAAAATAAACATGCGTGTTTGAATGTTTATTTCATGAGACGGCGTCCTGCAGCCGCACAGCCACGGGTCAGACGGACGCAGCACTGAGCCGAAACGACAGGAAGCAGAAACGCAGAAACATAAAGCGCATCTGTACTGAAGTAAAAGTACTCGATTACATTAAGACTCAAGTATTTTCAGAGACGTGAGGTCAAATCTCTGCTGCGTGACGCTTTCTCAGCTCCTGTAATCTGATTACTCGGCAAAGATAAACTGATTACTGATCTGTGGATCGGCAGCACTGATCCAGGACGAAGTCTGACAGCTCGACAGTCACATGACCGCCTCGGTACGCGTGACAACAGTCTGAGCAGCGATGACGCGTCGTGACGGATTTTTGTCCTCAGCTTTAGCCGCCGACCGTCCATCGTATCCAAACACGTCGGGCGCTCGAGCCGACGGAAAACGGTTTTATTCTCATTTTATCTGAGAAACAAAAAAGTGTTTTTATGCAAACTGCAGGCGGAAAACCAACATGGCGCCAGTGACTGTGCTAGTCCATCTTTTACATACAGTCTGTGTTCCCGTGGAACAGGAAACAAGCGTTTTCTGTTTGTAAAGCTAAATCAGAGCTGCCCTGGAAACAAGTTTGTACCATGTGGCCTCGGATCGCGGCGAAAAATAAATCACCATGACGACGACCACGTGGCACGGGCCTGCAGACTGAACGGTGACGCCTGGGGGAAATGTCAACTCTGCTGTCGCTGCAGGTTTCTGGGTCGCTGACAGACGCCCCATTTTTCCCTAGTAACCTGTGGTTGCCATGGTTACAGGCCATTTCCTTGGCAGCTGCTCTTCAGCGATGACCTCGCTGATGTCAGGATGTGAGGCGTGTCCTTGTTCAGGTGAAGAAGCAGTCGGAGCGCCGCTGAGCGTTCCTCTTTCACTTCAGTCCGAGCCGCCTGCGGTCGGTCTGCAAGCAGCTTTCAGCTCTCCCACCGCAGCCCCGACACGGTGTGTGTGTGTGTGTGAGAGATCACCTCGTTCATGTCACAGTTTCACTGATGAGCCACAACAGTTCAGCAACACAGCGACACCTGTGTGACCTCATCAGTGCACCTGAGAGGACAGCAGCAGAGCGATCGCAGCTGAACAATCACCGCAAACGTGACAGGAGCTGAATTTCAGGGCTGTGTCCCAGTTCAGGGTCTGCAGCCTCAACGGTCCTCAAGGGCCGCGTACTCAAAGACCGCTGAGGCCGGAAGTGCGAGGCTTGTGAAATGGGTGGTCTAGCCTCCGTCGCGCTGCCCGGGTTGCCTAGCAAATCAAATCAAATCAGATCACTTTTATTGTCACATCACATGTGCAGGTACATTGGTACAGCACATGTGAGTGAAATTCTTGTGTGCGAGCTTCACAAGCAACAGAGTTGTGCAAATACAATAATGTAAACAAGCAAAATACAAGAATGGCTGCATCTGAAACTAATAAATATATGTACAATATATAATAGTGTATGCATTTCTGGATGTGTATACTAAATATTTTTCTACGTGTGTGTGTGTGTGTGTGTGTGTACACATATTTTACAAATTAAATAGAGTAAACAATAAATAAAATATATAAAATATACAGAGTTGAATATGTGCAAAACAGTGGCATTTATATACAGTGTGGAGTGCATAATGTTGAAGTTCCAGTAGTGAAGCTGAGGTGTCTATGACGTGTTCAGCAGTCTGATGGCCTGATGGAAGAAGCTGTCTCTCAGTCTGCTGGTACGGGACCGGATGCTGCAGAACCTCCTTCCTGATGGAAGCAGTCTGAACAGTTTATGGCTGGGGTGACTGGAGTCCTTGATGATCCTCCCCGCTTTCCTCAGGCAGCGCTTCCTGTAGATGTCTTGGAGGGAGGGAAGCTCACCTCCAATTAACCATAATAGCTGGAAACGCGTGTTTGGCAGAAATGAAGGAACATGTTTTGTTCGTTTGTTTGTTTCTACACGAGCTTTGTGTGATTTAAGTATCTGAGGCTGAGACCACGGGACTGTAAACATGATTGTTGGGCTTCATTTCTGTGCTAAACAGTCATTTTAAGATTAGCTAGTAAATAACAATTAGCTGATGTTGTTCATGAGACTAAAGTCAGTGTAAATATGAGATGGCCAATATTATAGTTATTATACTAATCATTATTAGTTATTACAGCAGTGAGTTTGAACTCTCAAATCAAATCACTTCTATTGTCACAT
This sequence comes from Rhamphochromis sp. 'chilingali', assembly GCF_963969265.1. Classification (NCBI taxonomy): domain Eukaryota; kingdom Metazoa; phylum Chordata; class Actinopteri; order Cichliformes; family Cichlidae; genus Rhamphochromis; species Rhamphochromis sp. 'chilingali'. The sequence goes on along the minus strand of NC_137938.1, from coordinate 38,635,183 downwards.
CACATGTGCAGGTACACTGGTGCAGCACATGTGAGTGAACTCTGTCAAACACTGAGCTTCAGTAAAGATTCAAGTTGCAGCTATTTATATGTCCTATCACCTTAAATCTTCACTCAAAGACACTCGAGTACCTTTGACAGTGTGTATACAGATGTATTACATATAAGAGACAAATATTGTTCCTTCAGTATGTTGTCATTATTACATTTGTCTCAATGCTTACATATATGTGTAAAAAGCAAATGTACGAGCTGTGATAACCGTGTCTGATAGAATGAAGAGTAGACTGATATATGAAATATTCCTTTATTGGGTGAGAAAATGTCCAAATGTCTTCAAAATGAAGGACGCATTTGAGGGCTGCATTTGGATCAGCCTTTGAATTGGGACAGCCTTCGTCGCGCCGCTGTGACGTAATCGGCCTTAAAATGCGGCCTTTAAGGCTGTAGACCCTGACTCGGGATACAGCTCAGGACGCGCCTGAAGGTGCTGGACGAGCACAGGTGAGAGCAGCAATCACAGAGCGTGTTTACAACAAAACTTTATTGGCAAACAATGAAAAGGCCAAAGTGATCGGCTGACCTCATCGTTACATCAGAAATAAAACAAGAAACCCGCTGCTGACGATAAAAAGAAAATAAAAGTAATGGACCAAATGAAGAGATGTCAGGGTCAAGAACTTTGACCCTAAATCACAGTGAAGACTCAAAAACGAGGAGACGCGACTGAACTACAGGTGGTCTGAAGGTTTCTTCTTCTGCACTCTGTCTTCCACAGACTCGGATTAACTTTATACTCACACAGTGAGGAAGAATAGGATCCCCACCTTGACCTTTGATCTCTAATCTCTGCAGCTGGAGGGAAATGGAGGAGCAGCCTGCAGCGGCTGAACTCTGCCGGCAGGGGGCGCCAACACACCTCAGCCGAGCCATCTTAGCTGGTCTGTGAGCCAGAGGTTACACTCCCCACGAAGAAACGCTGAACTCTGTCCACGTGACCTCCCCCCCCCCCCACACACACACACTTTTTTAATACAACTTTGAATTGTTTAAGTCGACAGAAATAGGTTCGATTATTTAAATCTAATACATTAATTTTGATTTTGTAAATATCTTTAATTCTTAGCAAGATGAACACAAAAAGACTGAACATGCTTTCTTGTTTGTTCAGGATTGAAAAAATAATTAAAAGAAAAACCAACAACAGAGCTGCTGCCTCGTCAGCTCCTGGCTGTGAACCCGGTCCCGGTCTTCCGGCGGCTGTGAACACGGTTCCCCGGCGGGGTGTTTTCGGCCGGGTTTCGGTTGGTCCCGCTGCGAGACTCGCTGCTGGTTTTGGTGCTCAGAAAAAGCGGGGGAGTGATTCCTCTTCACCCCGCCCCTCTCTGAAATCGTTCCACTACGTCAGCTCGTCCCGTCCGCTCGGTGAAGATGTCTGCGACGGGCTCAGGCGGCTGTGGACCCGGGCCCGCCTCGGGCGCCGGCTCCGGGGCGTCCAACCCGCGAAAGTTCAGCGAGAAGATAGCACTGCACACCCAGCGGCAGGCCGAGGAGACGGCCGCCTTCCAGGAGGTCATGATGGACATCACTTCGACCAGGGTGAGTGAGAGGCGGCGGCAGGAGGAGAGCTGCCGGAGGAAGCGAGGCCTTGTCCGGGCTCGTCGGGCTCCGGATAAGCGCTGTGCGGTGTCTCTGCGCGGCGCTTTGCTGAGATTTGGCGCTGTTTTAGCGGCAATCACCTCGTGGGGACGCAGTGTGTGGGTTTTGTTGGGTGTTTGTCTCTCCGGGACGCACTGCTCTTCATTTCCGATACATCGTTAGCGCTCGAAGCTAACGCGGCTAACTTGTCTTGTTTACTATGTTACGTGAACGTCGCTGTCAGCCTCGCAGTGCCCCGCAGAACTCCGGCCAAAAACCGGATATTTTAACGCGACGTCACCTCACGTCACACACACATATCCAACACCTTCGACTTAATTAATTCGGGGTGTTTATTTTGTCCCTTTGGCAACTTCGGCGTTAATGTCAGCCATTGACAGGCTTTGCTTTCATGTAGATGAAGCTCCCATTACTCGTGTTTTGTGCCTCCTAAGGAAAATAGTGTGATTTTATTTTTGATTTGTTTCTTTGACTTGTGGAACAAATATGTGCGTTTTACAGATCTGACGTGGTGATTTTATCTTTGTCCACCCTGCCCGGGAAAGATTACCTTAAATCGTGCATACTTTACACGGACTCTGGCCTGGCGGCGCCGTTTTAATGTCAGGGTGGGCGATTGGTTCGGATGTGTTAACGTCACCTTGTCATTGGTGATGTGTGGGTGTCACTGTGATCTGAAACACGCCCTCAGGTGTGAAGCAGGTGAGAGGGTCGGAGTGTGGAGGCAGGTGGTCTCTGCTGGTGTGTTTACTGTCGTGGGAAAATGTGGGAGTCTGGCTGTCAGTTTATTTTTGATGGTTTGAGGTCATTTCTGAAAATTTTTTACAAGTTTAAAGGTGTGTGTTTCTGAAGCTGGTGTTTTTGTTCTGTGAGTCCAGCCCGTGATGCTGCCGTGGGGTTTGGAGTTTTTAGGTGCGTTTGTGTAATTTTATTAGAACACACAGAAATGGTACTGAAATAATCACACAGTGGTAAAAGTTCATCCTTCAATACTTATTTTGGGTCAAAGTCAGCAAACCTTTATTTTGAAATAAATGCTTCAAAGTAAACCTTTATTCATTTTAGTTTCACATCAGATGTGACAGTGATTCTGCACATAGACCACAAAATTAAAGGTAGTTCAGGAGATGCCTGAAGGTGGCTGCTGAGTGGTGGGACTTGCGTATGGACCACGGTAGGCCACAGCTTCTCCCGGACTCAAACCAAAGAGCCGTGGGCCCGACGGCTGAACAGAAACACGAATGCTTCAGGCTGACATCCAGTCACGTCTTTCATAAACGTGTTTATTTCATACACGAGTGAATGAGAAAAGCTCACTGTTTATGAACGTGGTGGGCTGTGGAGGCATCTTTATACTCTTATTCTGAACGTTCAGCTGCTCTGTTCTTCCTGTCTGGAAGCTGTGAGTTGCTCTGGACGCTGCTGCAGGTCAGACAGTCTTCTTCCCCTCTCTGTTGAATTGCAGCTCCTGCTGATGGTCCTGGTTTGGTTCTGGAGGGTCACTCGGACCAGAACCTGCAGCAGATGCTGCACAGAGCAGGTCCAGGACCAGCAGCTGCAGCTTCTTATCATTATGAGGTGCTGTTTAGTTTCCTTGTGGGGTCGAGTTGGTCCTGAGAAAGGCCCTGGTTCTGTGCTGGTTCTGTGTAGCTCAGATGGATTTAGTCAGGCATGTGGATCCGGACTGATTGTTTAGGTCTTGTGTAAAGATTTTGTCCTCCAGGGTTTGTGAAAGCGTGATAAAACAGAAAATATCCTGAGGTTTGATGGTCTGACCCTCTGGTTTCATGATCCGCATCATTATTGGCTTGACCTCACTGACAGGTGACTGGTGTCAGAGCTGCTCAGTCACACGTCGGGTAGAAAGCTGCAGGTCTGTAGCAGATCCAGGAGTTTAACCCGAGGACATGATCGAGCTCTCTCTGAACTCATACAGTCATGTGAAGGAGGAGGATCTCACTGGACCCTCTGCAGTGTGAGACAAACGGAGTCCACCCCATGATTCAGCAGCTCGTTGATCCTCCCTCAGCAGTGACAGTTCCTGTGTGACTTTATCAGCCTGTCAGATCTCTGAGGAGGAGTTTGACTCCACTCTTCTTCACAGCGTTGCTGAAGTTTGCTCCATTCGTTTATGCACAGCTCTCTGAGCTCTGCACTCTGGACCGCTGCAGCAGCTCCGTCTGCGCTCGCTTCAGCGTCCTGCCGATTGGTCCGAGCTTCAGCTGCGGGACACATGGCCTCACTCTGACTCTGGAATACTCTGATGTACGGGGAGTTCACGGTCCACTCGGATCGTCATCCCTCCTCCACGGCGCTCACAGCGAGCAGTTTGCTGCTGTGCACTTTACTCTCGTCTGTTGCTGAAGTCTGCTGCGGCTTTACAAACCTCAGCTGGCTGTCGTGACCTTTAACCTTCTAAATGAGGCCTGTGGAGTCTGAGATCTGTGGGTTTTTCAGGATGAATGTGTTGGGATGTTCACTCCTGGGAAGATTGTGGCATCCTGTTAGCACACCTGAGTGCTGCAACACTTCTGCTTTTACACAGGTGCTCACACCTGCTGCTGAGTCAATCAGTGGGCAGCAGCTAGTTGCTCCTCTTGAGCTCCTCTGTAAGGATGGACGGGTTTCAGTGAGACTGGTGCTGTGAATCGTTTTTCTGCCTGTGACATGAATGAATGCAGAATAATCCAACCCTGAACATAGAGCTGGGCGATAGAACGATAACGATATGTATCGCGATATAACTTTTACTCGATAGAGAAATTAAGCTATCGCGATAGACCTCGCCGCTCTTGTCCTCTTTAAAAAAAAAAAAAAAAAAAAAAGGTCAGCCAATCCAAATTAAGCAGCGCAGAGCCGAACCAATCACAGCCGCAGCGTCACGTCGCGTGACTTGTTACGTACAGCACAAGTGCCAAGCTGCACGTGTTTGTTTGGGAAGCAGCCAGCGGGTAATGGAGGAAATGAGTGTGCCGACTAGAAAAATCAACCGAGCGTGACTGAAGAGAAAACAGATGATGGTTCCAACGCCGGAGAGATTGTCGAACGGAAGAGCCATAGAAGTTCCGTAGTGTGAAGGTATTTCGGCTATTTCAAGTCTGACAAAAACAGAGTAGCGTGCACTGTAAATGTGCCGAAAGCAAGTCTGGAAATACAATAAACTGGTGCATGCGTCACACTGTGCGCCACGTTATTGTTTCGGTGAAATGAATTTCTACAATACTGTTAATTCTACTCTCTGCAGTGTTTAAATGCTTACATATACACACAGTTACTGTCCCTCCACACATACGACTCGGTTCTGCTTCTATGCCCCAGCTTTGTTTACTTTTTCCCACCGAGGCTTCTAGACTTCTGATTGGCCAACATTTTGGCACGGTTAGGAATCTAGCGCCACCTGCTGCTTTGGCATGTTCATAGCAGCGTTTTCCTTCATTTCTGCCTTTATGTGTGGACGGGATTATTTTTTAAAACAGAAACGGAAAATCTCCGTTTTCAAAAATACCCGTGTACGTGTGGACGTAGCCTCAGTCTCTGACTGGAAGCGCTAATTCGTCATTCGGCTTTTGTCAGACTAAAGTAACTGTTACAACTGTTTGAAAAGCTCAGCTATACAACAAGGAGAGATTGAGAATTTCCTTTTAGTTCTCAGTTTATTGGATATTGACAAAAGTTAGTCAGTTTTGTCTGTTCTTCTGTAAAACAAACTAAGATTTATTTTTAGAATTAATATTTTGTTTCTAAGTGGAATTGACAGTTTAGTCTGTTTCGTTTGTTCTATTTTGAAACTTAAACGCTTTAGCGGCTGCCTTTTGTGTAGTTTGCAATATTTGCCTTTATTTATCTGAAAAAGTCTCATGTTCCTTAAGTACATCTACCCTGTTGAACTTATTATGGGAAATAAATATTTAAAAACAAGCTGCTGATTATTTCACATTTTACTTGTGAGCAACGGCACATTTAAATCTTACAAATATAGTTATTTGGCTTATATCGTGATAGATATCGTTATCGCCTGAAATGAAAAGAACATATCGTGATATGAAAAAATCTCATATCGCCCAGCTCTACCTGAACATGAATAGTGTTTGGTGCTCGCTCTCTGCGGGTCAGCGGTGCTGGTGTTGGTTGTTTAGAGGTGGGTAAACCTGCCGTCTGACATGCTGTGCCTCCTGTTTCACTTCACTGCTTTTCTTTCTGAACGAGGCCAGGTAAGAACACCTTTCGTGCAGGGCCAATACCTTCCTGTGTCTGCAGGCCACAACACGTAGCGTGGTTTTTCTTCTTTAGATTGCAGCTCGTCGGCAGTTTGACGTTCTTGCGAGAGGAAACGAGGCTGAGCTTATCTGATCTGAGAGCAGGTGATGGACATTCAGGTTTCCCCCCTTAGACCTGAGTTTGTAGCTCTGAGCGTGTTTCAGGTGTTTAATGAACTGAAGCCACAGCACGGAGATGTTCCCGAAGACGTCTCCGGTTTGGCGAGTTCGCTGCTTTCAGGGCTTCAGAGGGCGACGCCTCCAAAGGACAGCAGGCTACATAGACGTTCCCAGCAGCCTCTGAAGAGGAACGGCCCCTCTGCTTTTTGATCGCCGTCCATATGACTCTGTTTCTGCAAAGTCTTCCATATCTGAAGTAGGAAAAATGGCCAAACTCAGGGCTTGTTGAAAATCAGCCATTTGAAGCTGTAACCAAACGACTCCCAAAGAATTCAGCGATGAGTCAGTTTGTAAGGAAACGTGTACGGGTCACTGACTCAGGGCTGCGAGGAGGTGATCGCATGTGCAGTAAATCACCGTCACGCTCTCACAGGAAGGATGTCGGCTTTCAAGCGTTAAAATTAGAGCAGGATGTACTCTTCAAATGAATGTAGATCTGTGGCAGTGCAGATGAAGAAGTAAGGATAAACCCCCCACCCCCACCCCCGTGGGTTTTTCAGATCATAAACCTTATCAGCAGTCTGAGTGGGACGTCCTCGCACTGCAGGTGGAGCGTCACGTGGACACAGGACGGCGTTGTCGGCATAGAGGAGGATTCTTACAAAATAAAACGGGTCCATGTTGGAGTTAGCTCAGGCGTCCACAAACACATGGATGGAATATTTCTGAGCTAACGGTTTGCTGTGATTACACTGCCTCATTAGCGACGGGGAGCCATCTTTAATTATAACATTAGCGGTTTTCCAAATTTTGGGTTCAGAATTACAGGAAATCGGCTTTAGTTCGTTAAAAAGTTGCATTTCTGAACATGAAACTCTCATCCTGTGACAGCATGACGAGAAAATAGTCGCACGAACAGGGGCTTTTGTTTGGGTGTTGCTAAAGGTCGTTTTTGTGGGCGTGGCCTCCTGACGTTTTGTCCTGACTGAGAGGCAGACAGACGAGCTCACGCTGGTCACGCCGTCTCTGCGCTGATGTATACCGCAGCGTGTACGGCGCCTGCAGCCTGAAGCGATGGACACGGGTTGTGATCCTCATCAGCCTCGGCAGAGACGACGTCTCGGGCAGCGAGGAGATCCTTCACAGCCTGAGGAGACACTGTGGGTGGAGCTAGAGCTGGGCGATGTCTTTGTGAGGGAGGTCATCTCATTATGGAGGGAAAGCTTTTCAGTCCAGTTTGTGTTCTTCCAGCTGAGCTCTGTGCTCGGCACAGGAAGTCTGAGTTTATTTTCAGAGGCCTGCCTCTTCTCACGATGGAGATGATGGCAGCGGCGGGCAGAGTCCTAAGGCGGGAACAGATGTGTGGTTCGTGGCTGATGTCTCTGAATTCCCCAAACTTCACGGACAAAAAAGGAAATTGTTTGTTGTGATGAGTAAGTTTAGAAGTGGGGAACAGATGACAGCCTCGTGGCGTCACAGCAGGCGCTGATGGCGCCGTGCGAGCGCTCCGAGCTGCTGGTGGTTTCTGTGCAGGTCTTTGGAATGACATCATCAGCTTCCTCTGCAGAGGCCTCCTCCTCCTCGACGTTGTGCCGCTCGCGGTCCTGGCTCTGGTCTGTGGGACCCTCCAGAGCCCAACCGCGACCCGCTACACTCAGCAGACAGGAAAGGGCCGGGCTAGAAACTTTCAAAATAAAACCTGAGGCCATCATATTAGGCATAAGCTTTTTAGCACAAGTTGGATCTTTCATGTGGATAATGGAGCGTTTGAGCCGCTGTTCTGACTTCATTTGACTTTACTGTGCAGAGCAGCTTATATACAGATGAGGTCGAATAAAAGGTGGCAGCAGTTATGTCTACAGATGTTTATATCGCTGTACAGATGTGTTGATCAGTACATCTGCACATTGTCCGTAGTATTCTGGGATGCAGACGCGTGTACCTGTTTCTTTGTTCTGACCCCCGTGTTGGCGAGCGTGACCATAAACTGCAGCCTGATGCGTGGATGTAATGGCCGCTCGTTTGCGCCGCTCGGCCTGAATTAAACGGCGTTTGTGGACGAAGTTGAGCGTGGTTATGTTACGTGTCATGGAGGAGGAGCTGATGTTAAAGAGGAGGAGGTGCTGTGTCTGCCTCCTCCTCCTCCTCACCGTTTCCAGGAACGCTTCAGGAATACGTGGACGTGACGTGAACCCGACACAACCTGAAACCGTCAGAGCAGAACTCTGCGCCGTCTCCTCACATCTTAAGCTGCTCTTCAGTTAAACTGGCGCCGTCACTTCACTTCAGATAAGGAAATACCTCGGTGTTCACATCAACGAGGACCTCACTTGGAGCACACATACGGAATTCCTTATTAGTAAAGGCAGACAGCGCCTCTATCACCTGAGGCGTCTAAAGAGGTTTAAGATCTCCAAGAATATACAGAGGAGATTCTACACTGGTGTCATTGAGAGCATTTTGTGCAACAACATCACGGTGTGGTACGGGAACTGCACAGTACAGCAACAGAAAGCCCTGCAGAGGGTTGTGCGCACAGCTGAACGCACTATGGGAACATCTCTACCAGCACTGCAGGACATCTACGCTGAAAGGTGCAGATCCCGGGCCATCAGGATCATTAGGGACTCCAGCCATCCCGCCCACAAACTGTTCAGGCCACTGAGGTCAGGGAAACGCCTCTGTAGCCTGAAAACAAGAACAGAAAGGTTCAGGAGGAGTTTCTACCCACAAACAGTGAGACTCCTCAACCAAAAACGCAAACCGGATAATATGCTGGACAATCTCACACATAGTACATAATTCGCACTTTACTTTCTTCTTTCCTGAACCTTATCTTATCTTATCATATTATATACATTTGTACTTATGTAAATATGTATATTTTTATAGTTTTTCCTGTCTCTTAGTTTAGGTAAAAGTTTTTCTAGTATGTTTCTCACAGTCGGGGGGAGTATTTTTTAGCCAGGAAAAACATTTCACTGTATGTTGTACTAGCTATAACTACATGTGACAAACAAATAAATAAAGAAAGAAAGTAAAGAAGAAACGGCGTCTGCGCTCCGCTGCTTTAACCTGACGTCCAGCTTGGTCCCCGGTTCCTGGAGCCGGGGCGAACCTGAGAGCTCAGACGTTAACGCGGCGCGGCTTCGTCGTTGGTTTGATGCATTTGAGCCGCGCAGATGGCGAATGACTTAAATCTGTTCCTCTGACGGACAGATCCGTCCCTCGGGTTTGTTTAAAGCGAAGATTAAACAGGAAGTTGCCGCTGCGCTCCTCTTTGGTGATCATCCAATCAGAGCTGGACCTGGAGCCTGAAGGGGCGTGGTCAGAAGGTTGAACGAGTTCCGTATGGCAGAGGATTGAGCCTGAGCATGCTCTGGCTCCGCCCCCTTGCTTCTCATTTATGCACTGGTATTTGCAGGTCTACAAAGATTGTTCTCTTCATAATTCTGCTTCAGAGACTTGGGTGTAAGGTAACCACGGCGCCCTCAGTGGGGCCACCATCTTTGTATTTGGATGCTTTTATGACGTAAACAGTGATGTCATCAATAATCCCAAATCTGTGGCGGAGACCGGTGCGAGGAAGCGGCGTTTTTCTGTGCAGGCTGAGCGACTTGTGCGGAGGTGAAGGCGGAGTCAGGCGGAGGTGAACGTGGTGTAGACGATGAGAAGAAAGCAGGGCTTTTTTTCACTCTTATCTGTAACACCATCAGCGCTGCTCTTCTTCCCACATCCACCCCTCCGCCTGCTGCCCTCGCGTCACCACAGCACCAAAGCATTAAACGCAACCTTTGACGACATCACTGAAGTGAGCAGGTAACCAGGTGAAGTGATCACCTGGTTACCTGCTCAGGTAACGAGTCTGTATGGGGAAGCACGGTCGGTGAGTTGCGGCTCGCCGAGGTTGTGGTCGTCTCATGTATTTGATCTGAGTGACGGTGTTTTTTTTTCACAGCTCCAGGCCCAGAAGCTCCGCCTTGCCAGGAATCAGGGGCCGTACTATGGCGGCTCATTACCAAACGTGAACCAGATCGGCAGGACCCCTCAGGACTTCCAGGTAATCGACTGCTACTGCACTTTCACCCTGATGTCACTTCCTGTTTCTTTTCTTATGTCGTAGGTGCAGGACAGCGAGCGTCAGAGTATCGCTCGATCTCTGCTGACGTGATAAAGACGCCTGTTTTGTGTAAACGTTACTGCCTACGTTTGAGTATTGGAGTAATAAGGTGGAAATAAAGGTGGGCTGAGGATGGAGCCCTGTGGGGCTCCTGCAGAACATTTAAGGCGGTCTGATGCTTTCGGTGGTTTGCGTGCGGCAGATGTGATCAAAGCCACAGACGGTCTCTGTCGTCGCCTCTCATCCGCTTAGTTTCTCTTTTGGTTTGAATCTTTGGTCCTGATCGTATCTCTTTACTCTCCTCGTGTATATTTTTAATGCTTTTTTGTCCTTCCTGAAAAAAGAAATGTGAGGAAACGGCGCTCTGCCTTCAGCGTCAGTGTTTACTGATTCTTTTGTGACGAGGAAGACGATTGGCTCAGTGTTTTCTCTCCTTTATTCTGGAGTCAATCAGGCACCGGGTCTCTGCTGTGAGCTCCAATCAGATGTGGGCAGCAGGAGTTAGAAAGCCGAGCCCGCTCATCATCTCTGACTCATCAGTGTTTCCATCACACTCGGTCTGTAATGGCGCTGTTCGTGGCTCCTCCTACTCTGCTGCAGTGGAGCTGAGCGTGGACAGAACGTCTCTCAGGTGTTTGAGTTTCCTCCTGTGGGTCTGATGCAGATGGCTGATCCCACATTAAAGGATCTGTCTGCATCAGAGCGACCCAAACACACACAGGTAGCCTGCAGAAGCTCCACCCCCTGATCCAACGGGGTCTCTGTTGTGTGGCTTGTTAACGCCCTCCTGCAGCTGCTGATCCTCTGATCTAGGAAGGTCTCGTCTGCTCGGGGCTCTCCAGTTCTCCCCTGGGGTCGTGCGGGGAACTCTGGGACCGCGGTTGCCCCGGGACACGAGCTTCACTTTACAAACAGCCGTTGGTCCCTACAGGCTGACCTCACCGCCTCATCTTTGTTCAGTTTATTTGAATTATACTCGAAGATCAGACAAAAATGCTGTTTCAATAACCACAACATGTGTCAGTGAACGAATTCTCTGAGTAAATATCTGAGATTACAAATACTGAGCAGAGTAATCCTGACCAGGTCACATTATTATGGGCTTTTATTTTGAAGTGTGTGAGGCTTCCTGTTTCCTCAGTATTTACAGGTGTGGAAATGATGCTGACTCTGTCCTCTCCTCTCATTCCTCCCCTCTCTGTCCCCCCCCCCCCCCCCCCTCCTCAGGGCTCCTTCCCGTCCACTCTGGAGTCCAGTCGGGCGACGCGGCATCACGGGCTGGTGGAGCGAGTGCAGCGGGACCGCCGCTTCGTCTCGCCGGTCCGACCATATCGCAAAGTATCCTTCAGTTTACGCGAGGCTCCCTGTCTTATTCCAGATTGTTCCTGTGCTCCCGACTTCCTGTCTGTCTGTTTACTTCCTGTAAAGACTGTGAAACCTCTCAGCTGCACTTTGATTGCTGGGAACTATTTTCAGCAGCGGATGACCAAAAATCTGCAGCAGCAGCTCCAGGATGGAGTGTGGAATAAATCAGTGTGTGTGTGTTCGTGGTGACGGAGGATGGCGTGTCAGCTGACAGTGAGCGTTTAGAGATTTTGGCGTGGCGGTAAAATCCAGCGGTGGTGCACTCCTTCTCCTCTGTGGTCGCAGTGATGCGTCATGAAGCCAGTGTTTCAGCTTTTAGGATAACAGAAGGAGACAGGAAGTGCAGGAAAGGCGTCGGGCGGCGAGCTCACAGATGTCGATGCTTTATTGGACGGGTCGTTTTTGTCGCGCTCTTTCTCAGTCGTCCTCTGCGTCGATGGGGCGAGGGGGCGGGGCTGATGCTGAGAGCCACTGCGAGGAACTTTTATCTAAGAAACTCCGAGTGATCACGTTGAGTTTGTGTCACAGCAGCAGTGAAAAAGCTGCTCAGAAAAACAAGTCGTGCAGGCACGCTCGTCTCCACACTTGAAGCTCCTCCCATCTGACAGAAGTGCGACCTTTGACCTTGGTTTGAGTAAGAAGTTGTGGTGAAGCTCTGAGTTCTTCAGACTGCACTGAGCGTTCCCTGTGAGGGCGAGAGTTCAGAGTTCATCCTCTTCCGCTCGCGTCCTGCAGAAACCCCGATGATGAATCAGAAATAAGTTAACAATAAGTTTAAAGAAAAAAACGACATCGGGCTGTCGGGGTTAACGTGTTCTAACAGGGCGGGGTCATTCAAACCCGATGAGCTGATTTAGCCCCCGAGAAGCGACACAGGTGAGTTTCTACAGGTCAGCGTGGTGTCGGCGCCATCTGAAGCTCGTTTAGCTCCTCCTGATACTGAAACTGATGAAGCTCTGTGCTTTCCTTAACCTGCTGCTTCCTCAGATGGACAGCTCCCCGTACAGCCCCGCCTACCTGTCGCCGCCACCCGACCCCAGCTGGAGAAGGTGCTGTCTGTTAACCCCGCCCCCTGCTCTCCCCGCTGTGTGTGTGTCCGTGTGTCTGTCGGCAGGTCTGTTTCTTTGGTTTCGCTCCTGCTTGCTGTTCCCTCCTGAAGCCTCAGCGTCGCTGCAGTAAAACCTCGACGCTCCTCTGAGATCAGAAACCGGAGGAGATGAAGCTCCGCCTCAGGCTGTGAAGGAGACACTCTGCTGCAGTCTGACCCGTGAATAACATCTGTACACAGATGTTCTGTGATTGTGACGGGCGTTTAACCCGTGCTCCCGCAGCGCTCGAGGAAGACTCGCCTCCCCGCTGCAGTGACTGCGAGGTGACTTTGAGGCTTCAGAGGGTCCCGTGGTCCTCGCGTTGACCGAGAGGAGCCGATTCCAGCCTGTGTTCCTCCTGCTCTTCTTCTTCTTCTGGAATCTTTGGCTCTTTCTTCTTGGCTTCTTCCGCTGCTTCCTGCCTTCTTTCTGCGTTTCCTTCAGAGGGAGGCCGGCTTCCGAACTCCAGGTGTCCTATGAAGCTCCGCCCCCGCAGGTTTCTGCCACTGACTGGTTTCAGGTCTGCCTGCGCTCGCTCCACCTCCTTTGTAGGAGCACGGTGGCGTGGTCAGGTTGGGGGTCTGAGCACAAACTACGGTGGCGATAACGCACTCAGAAAAAAACCACAACAAAGCAGGAAGGGGGCGGGGCGGTTAAATGTCACAATGTGCAGAAACATCAGCTCAGATCGCGTCCAGCAAGCCTCCAGCTGAGCTGACCCCTCCCCGCCGCAGGCGGAGCGTTACGAGGACTGAAGGAGCCGCGGGACCTGAAATCCTCCACGCGAACGCCCCCACAGGGAGTGAAAACCACGACACATGAAAAGTGGGAGAAGCTCGACCTTCATCCTGCCGTCACAAACAAATGAACAGAATTCAACCGCTCGGGTTTGTTTGGCAGCTCAGGGCCACCGTACAGCAGGACCCGGCAGCTTGAGGCCGCGGAGCCTCCCTCTCTGCTTGGCTTGTTTGTCTCTGAGCCTCCTCCCTCTGCTCCTCTTCGTCACCCTTTGACTTTTCGTCGCTGCTTCCTGCTCGTCAGACCAAAATAACTTTGTTTTTGTCGATCATAAAGGAATTGGTCTGGAAACTTCCCCGGAGATAAAAGCCAGTTGTTTCGTCTCCCCACCACTGCACTCAACAGGTGAACCCTCCTCGTCCTCCTCTTCCTCCTCCTACCTTCACTTCCTCCTCTTCTTCCTTCCTGCAGCTGTAACCTTCAGAGTGGACTTTTAGAAGAATTAGATCTTTTCGATGCTTCAGACTTTGAAGCTTTCTTCCTTCCTTCATCGCTCGGCCCGAGCTGCTGCTCGTGAAAACCTCTGACCTCGGGTGCAGCAGCTGCTGTCACAGGTCAGAGGTCATGTTGTGCAGCTGTTTGCAGTCAGAGCGAGCCTCCTGCGGGGAGCCAGAAGTGCCAAAATCACATTAAACACTCCAATATTTCCTCTTATTGCCTGTTAGACGTTTTTACTTCCTGTGAGTGTCGGTTAAACATCAGGCCCAAGTAAATGGATCAGAATGGCTCCGCCTTCATTTACATACAGTAGCACAAATGCAGGAAGACGAGAGATCACATGACCTTCACCCCCGTGGAAACATCTGGAACTCGATCTGCAGATGATCCTGAAGGTCAGGTGTTTACTCCAAGGCAGCAAATCAGAGTGAAAGGTCAAAGGTCGATGAGTGAGCAGTAAAACACAGAAAACTGACGGCGTCGGAGTTTAGCTGCTCGTCCAGGACGAATATTAAAACCTGAAAGAAAACATCCAAACGTCGGGTCGCGAGGAGAGTCGCGATACATGCTAATGATTATTAGTTAATGATTAATCAGCACTGTGCAGGAGAAAAGACCAAAGTAATCATTGTTGTTATTACTATGTTTTTACACTCTGACATGACTAACAGCTGAGCATCAGTGAAAACATAAACAGATAAAACAAAAGTAAATGTCTGCGTTTTATTTTTTTCATGTTTTGTTGGTTTTTAAAGACAAATTCATTTATTTTTGAGTCGCTTCTTTTCATTTTGGCATTTTTGTCTCTCCGTAGTTCGAAAGAGCGTTTCTTTGGCGTCTCATCTCTTTGTTTCACCCTCGCTAACCTTCACCTCCTCCAAGCCTTTGCTCCTCTCCCCCTTTAACTCTCTGTCGGTGTCTCTCGCCCTTCAGGACGAACTCCGACTCAGCGCTCCACACCAGTGTGATGAACCCGCCCTCCGGAGACCCGTTCAGCACTGGCGGACCCACGCTCGCCCTCCAGAACGCCAGAATCGGCGGTGAGTGAAACCGAACCGAACAGACGCCAGCACAGGTGTGTGTTATCAGAGACTTGGAAGACGGTCCGTGTTCAGGGCGCGAAGCTTCAAACATGTTGGAAAGTTAAAGTGAAACTGTTCAGCAGGATTATCCTTTTTTAATAATTACAGGAAAACATTTAAATCCAGCTTTGATTGTAACGGCGACGACCTGAGCGGACACGTTTCAGTGATTCAGTATGTTTGTAATCACCACTGTGTGTGTGTGTGTGTGTGTGTGTGTGTGATGCTGCAGGTCAGAGCGACGGAGAGGGCAGAAGAAGTGAGTAACGCACATTTATCCTACGTCCAAAGGTCAAACTTCCTCTCACTGATGAATGACTGTGGATGTCAATAGAACAGGAATATTGTTTGTTGTCGGGCAGATGAGCATCTTTACAAAAGTAAAGACCAATAAGAGACTGTACAGGGCAAACATGAGAAGGATGCAACATAGTTACAAAGGAGAGTGCAGCTAGCAGGATAATCTTGTGCTGTATGTTTGTACAACAATGACAAATGCATGAAGGACGCCAGCTTTTCCCTCCTTGAGCTTTTCACATTAAAGCGTCACAGCCCTCCTCTCCATGTGTGAGTCACGGTGTTTTATGTCCCTCAGTGTTTCCATATCCTGTCCCTCCCATCGAGGAGAACGTGTTGGACGAGGGGAAGCTGATGAAACCCTGGGACACCAAGAAGGTAAAACCCACAGAAACACCATCTGCCTGTTTCACCCTTACATTAAATATTCACATTTATATTCATTTCTCCCTCCAATCTCCATAAATGTCCTGAGAGTATGCGAAGGACATTTCTCACTAGTTTATGGAAGTTAAATGAGTCAAAATCTCATTATCATCCTGACACAGCTGCTGCAGGGTCCGTTTTAGAAACATGTTGACATTTTAAGTTTTGTGTTTTTAGCTTGTTCTAAAGTTTACTGAGTGATTTTGTGTTTGATGCTTCTGAGTCATTTCTGTTATTCTGGATTTTTCTTTCCCAGCTGCCGTTGTTGTCATCCCGGCCGAAGTCCTGCGAAGTTCCCGGCATCAAGTAAGTCCCAAAAAGCTTCTCTTAATTCAATTCAATTCAATTTTATTTATATGGCGCCAAATCACAACAAAAGTCGCCTCAAGGTGCTTTATAGATACAGAGAAAAACCCAACAATCATATGACCCCCTATGAGCAGCACTTTGGCGACAGTGGGAAGGAAAAACTCCCTTTTAACAGGAAGAAACCTCCAGCAGAACCAGGCTCAGGGAGGGGCGGGGCCATCTGCTGTGATTGGTTGGGGTGAGAGAAGGAAGACAGGATAAAGACACGCTGTGGAAGAGAGACAGAGATTAATAACAGATATGATTCAATGCAGAGAGGTCTGTTAATACATAGTGAGTGAGAAAGGTGACTGGAAAGGAAAAACTCAGTGCATCATGGGAATCCCCCGGCAGCCTACGTCTATTGCAGCATAACTAAGGGAGGATTCAGGGTCACCTGGTCCAGCCCTAACTATATGCTTTAGCAAAAAGGAAAGTTTGAAGCCTAATCTTGAAAGTAGAGATAGTGTCTGTCTCCTGAATCCAAACTGGAAGCTGGTTCCACAGAAGAGGGGCCTGAAAACTGAAGGCTCTGCCTCCCATTCTACTTTTAAATACTCTAGGAACAACAAGTAGGCCTGCAGAGCGAGAGCGAAGTGCTCTGATAGGGTGATATGGTACTACAAGGTCATTAAGATAAGATGGGGCCTGATTATTTAAGACCTTGTATGTGAGGAGCAGGATTTTGAATTCTGGATTTAACAAGAAGCCAAAACAGGAGAAATCTGCTCTCTCTTTCTAGTCGCTGTCAGGACTCTTGCTGCAGCATTTTGGATTAGCTGAAGGCTTTTCAGGGAGTTTTTAGGACTTCCTGATAATAATGAATTACAGTCGTCCAGCCTGGAAGTAATAAATGCATAATGTATGTAAACAGAATTGGTCCTAGCACTGAACCCTGTGGAACTCCATAATTAACCTCAGTGTGTGAAGAGGACTCTCCATTTACATGCACAAACTGGAGTCTATTAGATAGATATGATACAAACCACTGCAGTGCAGTACCTGTAATACCTACAGCATGTTCTAATCGCTCTAATAGGATATTATGGTCGACAGTATCGAACGCTGCACTGAGGTCTAGCAGGACAAGCACAGAGATGAGTCCACTGTCAGAGGCCATAAGAAGATCATTTGTAACCTTCACTAAAGCTGTTTCTGTGCTGTGATGAGCTCTGAAACCTGACTGAAACTCTTCAAATAAACCATTCCTCTGCAGATGATCTGTTAGCTGTTTGACAACTACTCTTTCAAGGATGTTTGATATAAAGGAAGGTTGGAGATTGGCCTATAATTAGCTAAGACTGCTGGGTCTAGAGATGCTTTTTGAGTAAAGGTTTAACTACAGCCAGCTTGAAGGCCTGTGGTACATAGCTGATTATTAGAGATAGGTTGATCATATTTAAGATCGAAGAATTAATTAATGGCAGGACTTCTTTGAGCAGTTTTGTAGGAATGGGGTCTAAAAGACACGTTGATGGTTTGGAGGAAGTAATTATTGAAGTTAACTCAGAAAGATCAATTAGAGAAAAAGAGTCTAACTTAACATCAATGGTACTAAGAGTAGCTGTAGATAATATTACATCTGTGGGATGATTATTGGTAATTTTTTCTCTAATGATAAAAATTTTATTTGTGAAGAAGTTCATGAACGTTAAAGGGATTGTTGGCTCAACAGAGCTCTGACTGTTTGTCAGCCTGGCTACAGAGCTGAAGAGAAACCTGTGGTTGTTCTTATTTTCTTCAATCAGTGATGAATAGTAAGATGTTCTGGCTTTGTGGAGGGCTTTCTTATAAAGCAGCAAACTATTTCTCCAGGCTAAATGATGATCCTCTAAATTTGTGACACGCCATTTCCTCTCCAGCTTACGAGTCATCTGCTTTAGGCTACGTGTTTGAGAATTATACCACGGAGTCAGGTACTTCTGATTTGAGGCCTTAGTTTTCACAGGAGCTACAGTATCCAGAGTCGTACGCAGTGAGGAGGTGAAATTATTAACAAGATGATCGACCTCTGTTGGGGTAGCGTTCAGATAGCTGCTCTGCTCTATGTTGGTACAGGGCATTGAAGATGATAACAGTGGGTGGATTATATTCTTAAACTTAGTTACAGCGCTTTCAGAAAGACATCTACTGTGATAAAGTCTACTCTTCACCGCTGTGTAATCAATTATTGTAAAAGTAAATGTTATCAGGAAATGATCAGACAGGAGAGGGTTTTCAGGAAACACTGTTAAATGTTCAGTTTCTATGCCATATGTTAAAACAAGATCTAGAGTGTGATTAAAGTGGTGGGTGGGTTCTTTTACATTTGAGAGAAACCAATTGAGTCTAATAAAAGATTAAATGCCATGTTGAGGCTGTCATTTTTAGCATCTACATGGATGTTAAAATCACCCACAATAATTATTTTATCTGAGCTCAGAACTAAATCAGATATAAAGTCTGAGAAATCAGACAGAAACTCTGTGTAAGGCCCAGGTGGACGATAGATGATAACAAGTAAAACTGGTTTCTGAGTTTCACAGCTGGGGTGGACGAGGCGAAGCATCAGGCTTTCAAATGAATTAAAAGTCTGTCTGGGTCTTTGGTTGATTAACTCATTCACTGCCATTGACGTCTATAGCCGTCAATTGCAGTGAATGAGTCAATGGGTTTAACTCATTCACTGCCAATGGCTGGCAGTGAATGAGTTAATAGGCTGGTGTGAAAATTTGCTGCCACACCGCCCCCTCGGCCTGCGCTTCGAGGTTTCTGGTAGTTAGAATGACTCGGGGGTGTTGATTCATTTAAACTAACATAATCATCCTGCTGCAACCAGGTTTCTGTAAGGCAGAGTAAATCGATTTGTTGATCAATTATTAAGTCATGTACTAACAGAGACTTGGAGGAGAGAGACCTGATATTTAATAATCCACATTTCACTGTTTTACTCTTTGGTTCAGATGTGGATACTTTATTGTTCTTTCTTTGTAATTGTTTATGTTTAAGTTGTTTGTTGCTGGTTTTTAGTTTGTTTTTTGTCTGTGTGGGAGCTGACACAGTCTCTATGGAGATGGGTTTTTTGGGTGGGGGGGGGTAGCAAAAACCCATCTCCATAGCCGTTCTCTGTTAGTCTGTCGCTCCTGTTAGCCACACTCTGTCAATCTGAGTGATGCTTTAGCCTGATTTGTTAAGAATGGCCTGGTTTAACCGTTACCTGGAGACAGGTAAAGCTTCAGGAACTTGAGCTGTGATGTGAATCTCTCTGACCTTGTTCTGTTTCCTGTCAGTATCTTCACTTCCCCGGAGCAGCCGTCCACGCCGGCTCATGGTGTTCCCTCGGCGCTGAACACTGGCGGCTCGCTGCCTGACCTCTCCAGCCTCCACTTCCCCTCGCCACTGCCCACGCCACTGGACCAGGACGAACCGGGTTTCCCAGGGTCGTCCTCTTTGAGTGGTGGCAGCAGCACGGGAAACCTGGCCTCCACCCTCACCCAGCTGGGGATCAACGCCGCCAACGCGCAAGGAGGAAACGGCAGCTTCCACCACCCACCAGGTAAGTGAAGCTGTGACCTGTGAGTTTGTGCGTGGCTACAGGTGTTTAATGTCTTTTTGTAACCGCACACGTTTTGCGATGTGTTGAACTGCAGTCTGTCGTGTTAGCAGTGAAATGATTGACAGGTGTGAAATCTGTGCAGGTGAGAGCAGAAAAGGGCTGCAGCTATCGATTATTTTAGTAATCGAGTAATCTATTGACTATTCCATCGATTAATTAAGTAATCGGATAAGAAATACTTTTGTCTTATTAATGGGCAATAATAACAGGTCTGTCAGAACAAAGGTTGGTTTTAAAAACGGCAATGTTTTACTGCACACAACATAAACTAAACCCCCGATTGTATTCACGCTATATTAGGATTACATTTTTCAAACAGTTTTTGTGCTGCTGAGAACAACGTTATGATGCTGCAGATGTTTATTAATATAAATAATAACTCAGCGTCCAGCCTGACGACCCTCAGGTCAGCGCCTCGTGTACGTTTGTATTGATTTGTGAAAAAAAGCTTTTAAATAAACAACATTTAACATTGTTTCACTTTCAATGTGAAAAATGTTACAAAAGCCTTGATAGGGTCTCGTACACCCCACGCCCTCCTTTAGACACACCCCTGTTCGCTTCCACGTGTAATAGGACGGCCGCAGTCGGCCAATATCAGACTAAGTTATCAGGAACTTCTGCTGAACAGCTGCTGTTTCCTCAAGATCTGAGTCTCCATTTGTTTCTCGAGAGGCTGTTTGGGACAGCGGTGACTCGGCGGGACCACACACGGTACAGGAAGTGAGTCCGTGGTCCCGTGTTTCAGAGTAATGTCTGCGACGGCAAGTCGGACAGGTCGTGCTGTTAGCTGCTGAAACGTGCGAAGGTCCGGGAGAATCAGGAAGACTGAAGCTGCCGTAGGAGGATGAGAGTTTAGGGTGGAGAACCAGAGGGTGTAGTCGCCGCAGCAGAGGCCACTCTTCCTGGAGCCCCCCAGGGGTGTGTTCTGAGCCCCCTGCTGTACTCTTTGTACACATATGACTGTGTGGCCACTACCAGCTCCACCACCATCATCAAGTTTGCTGACGACACCGTCGTGGTGGGCCTGATCTCTGATAACAACGAGACGGCCTACCTGAAGGAGATTAGGAATCTGGAGAACTGGTGCCAGAGGAACAACCTCCTTCTAAACGTCAGTAAGACAAAGGAGCTGATAGTGGACTTCAGCACTAAGCAGGAGAGGAACTACCAGACCCCCGTCATCAACGAGTGCCCAGTGGAGAGAGTGGACAGCTTCAAATACCTCGGAGTTCACATCACGCAGGACCTGTCATGGTCCTGTCACATCAACACCGTGGTGAAAAAGGCCCGACAGCGTCTCTACCACCTCAGACGCTTGAGAGACTTCCAACTGCCCTCCAAGGTGCTCAGGAACTTTTACTCGTGCACCATAGAGAGCATCCTGGCGGGAAACATCTTAACCTGGTTCGGGAACAGCACCATGCAGGACAGACGAGCTCTACAGAGGGTTGTGCGGTCAGCTGAGCGCACCATCCGCTCCGAGCTCCCTGACCTGCACTCAATCTACAGCAGGCGGTGCTGGACCAAGGCCAGGAAGATGGTGAAGGACCTCAGCCATCCCAACAACAGACTGTTCTCTCTGCTGAGGTCAGGAAAGCGATTCCGCTCCCTGAAGACCAACACAGAGAGACTGAGGAGGAGCTTCTTCCCGCAGGCGATACGGTCTCTCAATCACACCACCACACAGTACTGACCCACACATATGGTTCTTACACACACACTGGACTTTCTGGACTTTGTTTTTGCACAACACTGGTCACTATATTCTTCATTTCCGGTTAATACTTGTACAGCTGCTGTTATTGTGTATATATTTATTTAGATTTAGATTCCTTCATACATTCTTATATAGTTCTATATTGTGTATTGTGTATTTTGTTGTACAGTTATTTTATTTTCAACTTTAATTTATATATTTATCTTTATCTTATTCTTCCCAGTTAAATTTACCCTTCATTCTAATTTGTGTTGTACAGTTATTTCCTTTTTAACCTTAATTTATATTTTATTCCTTCCTAGTTAAATTTACCCTTTTTAATTTTTCATATTTATTTCCTATCTTATTCATAGCCTTTTCCTTTTTTGTTTTCTTTAGGTCACGAGCAGTTGTCCAAGCATTTCACTACATATCGTACTGTGTATGACTGTGTACGTGACAAATAAAAAAAATTTGAATTTGAATTTGCTGCGGCGTTTCTGACAGCGAGCGGCTCTTCTTTTGAGCTCTACTGTCAGAGTCGGCAGAGGAAGTCCGTGGGCGAGCGCTAAATTTAACCCGAGAGGAGGATTTTTGTTGAGGGAGGAAGCGGCGTCGGAAAATGTTGAGTCGTCTGTGAGGCAACCTCAGGCAGGAAGTGGCTGAGAGCTCGACCTCAGGTTACCGTCTGCATCGTTGTCCCGTGCTCTGACAGGCTGCGGACCAGGTGGACGAGGGAACGCGTGTTTATTGTAAATGAGGTCAGACAGGAACTGCAGGTAATGTTTACACCTGCTGCGACCTCCTGGGACGGAGCTGGTAGATGGCGAGGTGCGATCAGCTGAGTGCTCGGTGTTAACGTTGTTGTTGTTCTTGTGTCTTTCAGGACTCCTGGCATCGTTACAGAGCACGCTCGGTAACCCCTCCCTGCAGTCATCACTAAGCAACCCCAACATCCAGTCATCACTCAGCAGCCACTCCTTCTCAAACTCCCTTAGCTCCGCCTCCCTGCACTCATCGCTCAGCAACCCCTCGCTGCAGTCGTCCCTGAGCTCCTCGCCGTCGCTGCCATCCTCCCTCAGCAGCCAATCGCTGCACTCGTCTCTCAGTAACTCCTCCCTCCAGTCTGCGTCCAGCGGTAACCCT
Organism: Rhamphochromis sp. 'chilingali'; assembly: GCF_963969265.1. Classification (NCBI taxonomy): domain Eukaryota; kingdom Metazoa; phylum Chordata; class Actinopteri; order Cichliformes; family Cichlidae; genus Rhamphochromis; species Rhamphochromis sp. 'chilingali'. The sequence goes on along the minus strand of NC_137938.1, from coordinate 38,612,747 downwards.
GGTTACAGCAGCGGCGTGGGCGGCTCTGGCTCCTGCTCCTCCTCCTACTCGCCACTGATGAGTGGGCAGGGCCAGCCACCGCCGCAGCTCAGCACGTCGCCGCGCCGCCGCGTCCAGCTGTCCCCGCTCATCCTGCCGCTGGGCGGCGACTCACGGCGGCATCACTCCAAACAATTCTCCCCGACTATCTCACCCACCCTGTCCTCCATCACACAGGTAAGCGATCACCTGTTCAAAATCAATACAAACAGGAAGTGATGCAGTTTAACAGAGTTTCCCGGGGTTAACGTCCCGCTTCCCTCTGCAGGGCGTCCCGTTGGACACCAGCAGGCTTCCTGTGGATCAGCGGCTGCCTCCGTACCCGCTCAGCCAGTCCCACCAGCACCAGCCCGGCGCGCAGCAAACGACGCTGCCTCAGCACCACCACCAGCCGCCGCTCCGCCTCCAGCAGCCACGGCCCAGCAGCCAGCAGCAGCTCCACCTGCAGAACATGCGGAACCAGCACCTGCAGCAGCACTTCGGAGCGGTACGTCCCCAAATTCAGTCCTGATTCTAAAGTTCCCCTCCGTTAGCTCTGGCGCTCACCACCGTGTTTCCTCGCAGCAGCAGAGGCTGATGGGACCGCAGATGAGCGCAGCGCCCCCTGTGAAGAGCGAGGGCGTGCCGGAGCAGTGCGTCCAGACCTCCTCCTCGTCCTCACTCTGCCACGCCAAACAGGAAGCGGAGCAGCAGAGAGCCGGCCTCCATCAGCACCAGCAGCACGCCGGCCACAGCCTCCCCGCCGACATCTACAACGTGAGTGACCTCTGCCGCCAACGCTCAAGTTAAACACATACACTCGCCTTAAAGTAGGCGGAGCCGGCCGCTGTCCCTGCAGCATAATGCTTCGTAATGCTTCGTTCTGCTGACGCTCAGGTCGCGGCGCCCATGCACGAGCAGTTCTGATTGTTTGAGACGTGGATTTCGGAGTTGTTGTGGTTTTGCTGCGTGTTTGTGGCGGATGCTGGCGTGTCCCACGTGATGATGTCGTCGTTGTTCACGTGGCAGATAAACTCCTGAGACTCGTCTGTGTCAGGGTCAGAGGTGAGGTCCTCCCACCTGGATCAGCTGGTTACTCTTCAGCAGTGACTTCATCAAAGACGTGTTACCGTGAACACTTTCAGAGCACGCAGACGTGTTTCCATCTTGACATTTTTTTGCAGCAGTTTGTGACCTCACGAGGTCAACTGCACTTCCTGGTTCTGAGGAGCAGTTAGAGGCCACGCCCATCATCACGCCCATGACACTCTACTTGGGGAGACCTGTGGAGCGGGCTCTCAGCCGGGAGGAGGACGCTCCGTCTGTATTTCGACGGCAACGGCTGTTAAACAAGCACCAAAATTTCATCTGTGCGCAGGTCATAGGGGGAGGAGTCACCTCCACCTGGTTTGAGGTAACGCCAAGGGGTGTGAAGGAGACCATTCCTCGCTCAGTGTGTTGCTGTTCCGGCCTCCAGGATGTGAAACATGCCGGAGGCGCCTGGCTGTGACTCCTGGGATGTGACTGCAGCACGAGTGTGGTTACTATAAAGCAAATAAGCCAATCAGGAGCGGCGCTCTGAGTGCGTATCTCGTAGTTTAGCGTCAGCGAAGGATTTCTGCTCTGAAAGTTTGTCTTCTGAGTAGGGGTGGGCGATATAAACGATATACAATAGAAACGACATAAATTTGGCCAACGATAGAGATTTTGACTATACCGCTCTACCACGATAGCGCATGTTGATGATGTCATCAAGCTGCGCCTGTTTTGGTCGAAAGCATCATGGGCAGTGTAGTCCGTGCTGCAGGGAGAATGGACTGCCGTACCCGTGATGTGTCTGTGAGCGAGGGAGGGAGAGAAAGGAAAAGTACGAGCTGTCACCGAGCAGAAACGGGAGCTGGAAGCATGTAAATATAATAATAACCACTGCAGCCAAACAGAGAGCCTGACGAGCCCAGCTGTGAGTAAGCTGTTAAGACTCGACTGCACGCTGTGTTCCTGTTTTCCTCTGAAACAATAAAGTTCTGTTGCAGCAGCCTTTCAACGCCTCTCTCTGTCTCTCGCTAGCAAAGTGAAGCTAGTTTTCAGCTACGAGCCCGACACGAACCCGACGTATCAGCCAGAGGTCCCTTTACTATGGTTCGGAGCCGCGGACCTTCAGTAATAGTAATAAATCACATTCATGTAGTTGTAAACAGCATGATAATATATTAAGTAATCCAAAGTAATCAGAATACGTTACTCTCATTGAGTAATGTAACGGAATATGTTACAGAATACATTTTGGGGCATGTAATCTGTAATCTGTAGTGGAATACATGTTAAAAGTAACCTTCCCAACACTGCTCCTGACTGAAGTTTGGCCCGTGTACAGCATCCTGCTATGCGATTGCATTTGTCCCTGACCACCAGAATCCCTCACGTTAACTTTTATCGAGTGGAAAAAAAGTTGGCTTCATCCTCCAGCTTCACTGTGCTAATGTTATGCTAACATAGCTGTGTCGCTAGCAATCACGTAGCACATCATTATATAGCAGGTAGTCCAACTTCAGTAACCCTGCAAACGCCACTGCTGTTTAGTTTTCTGTCTTTATGTTGGAAGTGGCAGCAGAGCTGTACGTTTGAATTAGTTTCAAAAATCTCAGTCAGAACATGGTATGAAATGTTTAGGTGGAAACTAGCGAGCTAACTTCCTGCTAACTTCTAACTCCGTTAAATTTAATAAATTCTGTTTTCCACTAGGTGTGAATGTGCGAGTGAATGTGAATGGTTGTCTGTCCCTGTGTGTTAGCCCTGCGACAGACTGGCGACCTGTCCAGGGTGTACCCCGCCTTTCGCCCTATGACAGCTGGGATAGGCTCCAGCGCCCCCTGCGACCCTGAAAAGGATAAGCGGAAGCGAATGGATGTCTGGATGTTAAACTTAATTGTTACACCTGCTAAAGCAGCAACGCTGATGATTTAATTAAAGATGAAAGAATTTAGACCGTTTTTAACTCTGTGTTCGTTTGACTTTGGGACCTGAAGCAGACGGAGTTTTGGACCCAGATTACTCCGTGAAGCTCCTCCCTACGGCAGCCGTAATGCTCTGACATCCATCAAGCAGTGCGGCTTACCAAAGTTACACTAAAACATTATTTAACAGATTTCTGCAGCCAAAATCAGTTCGAGGTCAGTAAGCACAACCAGAATTCATACATAAGGAACACTCTCGATTTTTGAGAAAATTAAAGGATTTTAAGTCCTTATAGTGTGGAAAATACGTTATACAGAAGAAAAGAATATATCGTGATGTATATCGTTACCACACGTGCTTCAAATTATACCGCGATATGGATTTTAGGCCATATCGCCCAGCCCTACTGCTGAGAGATAGTGGCGTTCCCGGGACAGACGCCAGACACGGGCCGTCCTGGAGGAGGCAGAAGGCGTAAACATCAGCACGCTAGTGAGGACGCTGAGAGTCATGTGACCAACATGAGGCTGACACCAAACAGATTAGTTTAAGTGTGTGTCTGCGCGCGTGTTTTACATCCTCGGCTGAAACTGGATTTAATCACTTTGTCTTTCTGTTGTCTTTTTCCCAGGATGCTTTGCTCAGCTCTCTGCTGGACGACCCCTACCTGAGCCTGCAGCTCACCGGCAGATCTGAGCAGCAGGTAAAGGAGTGATGTCACATGTTTGAATAGAAGGAGCTGATTGGTTGTCAGTATAGCTGCAGGGTGTTTGTAAGAGGGGCTGAGATCGTCTGAGCATGTGCGGAGGAGGGAGGGTGGAGGATGAAGGTGGAGAAGAGAAGGAGGTGCAGAGGGTGGGTGGGACAGAAGGAGATGGAGGCAGATGATTGGCTGTGGAGCTCAGGTGGAGGGTAGAGTTTCATCTGTATTCTTTAGCGTGGTTGGTTAAAGAGGTTAAAGTTCATGCTTCTTCAGGTTTTGATGATTTTGAGGATGACCCTCCTGCGCCGTGACAGCCCATCTCAGTTCTGCGCGGCATCTCTATCGAGTCACGTGACCTCAGCTTTCTCTTCCCGTTGCAGTTCGCCACAGAGACCCAGGCCGACATGCTGTCCCTGAACCACAGCGGTCTGAGCTGCAGCGCAGACAAGAACCAGTTCCCCTCCAACAGCCAGGGGGCGCTAGACCTGCAGGACCTCAGTGACCAGCAGCTCCTCAACAATCAGAACCAGAACTTCAGCGGGAGCGACGGACGACATAACGTGCCCAACATCATCCTCACAGGTCAGCGAGACGCGAGCCAAGCGTCGTGTTTTCTGTTTGTTTCTCCTGCACGCCTCTAAACCCCTCCCCCTCCGTCTGCAGGCGACTCTCCGACGGGCCTGTCCAAAGAGATCGCCAGCGCGCTGTCCAACGTCCCCGGCTTTGAGATGGACTCCTTCTCGCTGGATGACCAGCTCCGGATGGACCCGCTGTCCCTGGACATGCTGGAGGGCAACCTGATGCTGGCCGACCCGGCCGTGGAGGACTCCTTCCGCTCGGACCGGCTCAAGTGACGCCGCCGACGCTCCGGGAACGGCGCCCGCACCTGGAGAGGACTCCACCCTTCCGTCGCTCCCCCACAGCCGGTCTGTCGAGCGAGCTTTGGAAGAATGCGCCTTCATCGATGAAGGAGCTGACATCTGTGTTGGGGGAGGGATAAACTGAAGGAGGCGGAGCCTCACTGTCAATGGCACTTAAACTGAAAACGCTCTCGCTTGCTTGAAGTCAGAAACCTGCTGCAGCTTTCTGACCACTCCCCGCCCACACCCGGCCGTCATGATGGCGTCACGCCACAGGAGCGGAGGCGTGAGAGCGGTGTGGAAGCCACTTTCTGCTCTGACAGCTACTTTAACAGGAACTTAGCCATGACCCCTGACCTTTGTCCTCTGACTTCTGTCCCCTGACCGTGCGTGCTGCTTCTGCTCGGGCTGCTCCGCTCTTTTATGCAGAACTCATTTTGACGTGTGAGCATGCTCCGACCCGCCCACCTTTACGTTGCCTCTGACTGGACACGAGCGTCGACCTACAGCAGCTGAGCATTGCCGAGTTTTATCCCGCCGAGGCTCGTCAGGAGAACACGCCCCTCAGCTGGAGAACTGCCGTGGCTGCACGGCGTCTGTACATGAAGAATGGACACACCCACCATGTCCCGCTTCGGCGCTGTGAGTCGACGCGTCCCGTGTCATCACACGATCTGCTTGCTCTTTGGCTTCTCTGTGTGAGTGTCAGCTGATCTGAAGGCGGAGCATCGACGGCGCCTTTGACCAGCTTACGTCTGTCTGTTACATCCACATTCCCGCCGCCTGCAGATGGTCAGCTGACCTTTGAACCCAAAGTGATGCTTTTCAAAGAGGAGTGCGAGCCTTCCTCCTCCTCGTGTTTTTATGAACTCAAGTATAAAGTTTTTATTTTTGTAAATAACTCAGATATAAAAATCATATTTAAGAAGAAAGCGTTTAGCTCGCCGCCACCTTTGTGAGATCAGCCCGCACGTCTGCCTGACCGCTTGAAGGTCGAAGCTCGATGCGCTCGCCCAGGATGGCGAGGTCCCAGCAGAGTCCCAGCCCCGCCTTAAAACAAATGTAAGAGCGCGTTATCAACACATGTGATTGTGATCAATCGGAGCCTGACAGGAAGCTGCACGACTACAAAATCTCTCTTTCTGTTTTAAACAGATTTTATTTTATTCTGAAAATGTTTGAATGAATTTAAATTTACGGAAGTTTCACGAGGAGCGAAAAACAAATATAAAAGTTGTACATTTACGAGGAAAATTATTTTTAAATGTTTCCTCGTTTGCTGCTTTAATCTGAAAATTCGACATCATAACCAAAATAAACACATAGATTATTAGAGCCGCGTTAATGAAAGCCGCCTGATGAGGTTTATTAGAAAAAAGAATTTATAATCCTGAAAGGATAAATGTTTTTTGTATTTAAAGATAAGATATTCCATCATGGCCCTGACCGGCTGCCGTAGGAACCACCCCGAACGATTAAAACGCAATCAAAATCCTTCCTGTTTCAGCCTGGAAGGTTTTGGGAAACCTTGAGTCCAAAGCAAGCGTGTTGGGGGAGGAGCTTCAGAGCAGCCTTGCTGGTTTCAGGAGGTCGGGAGGTGACGAAGGTGAGGAAGAGCAGTGGGACTGGAGGTTCAGGTGTATCTGCTGCCCCCTGCAGGTCGCTCACAAGATAAAGGTCACAGTCGAGGACGGGAAAAACGAAATGAAGCTGATCTCTGAGGACCTGCAGACAAGCTCCTCCCACCTCAGCCCGGCCATCACGAGCAGCAGCCGTTCCAGTCATTGATCGATTGACCTCGTCCTTCAGTCTCAGTGACCCGAGGCGAGAGGTCAGCTTTCGCTCCGTCGATCAATACCTGATCAGCTCATTGATCGCCACCTGATCTGACCAATATGTTCACACTGACAGGCTGCCGTAGAGCAGCCAATAAAAATGCACCGCACTTCGCGTCATCACAGGCGTCAGCCAATCAGGTCACGTCATGAAAATCCCAAGAAGTCAAAGTGCTGCACTCGGGTCTGGACGTGTGATCTTTGCACCTCCTCCCGGAGGAGGCGCGGCGGCGCCCTCGGGCCGCGGCGGCGCCTGTGTCAGGACCACCGCAGGTACAGAAAGATTAAAAAGCTCGAATATTTTCTGAGATTAAAGCCGTAATTTTATTAAAATGCTTTTTTCTACTTTTTGAATCTGAGAGAATATTACAAATATAATCGGACACGTTTCACAGGGTTAAATCTTAAATATTTCTTCTTCTAGTTTTCATTTAACAATAATAAATGACTCATTTTGAAAAGCACTTCCTGTTCCAGGCTGTAAAGTTCTGCATAATCTGACCTCCACTCTCACTCCAAACGCTAAGGCCTGATTGGTCAGCTTTTGGAAGCCTGCAGAGGAGCAGATGACCATATAAGGATGTCAGCCGTCACAGAGGCAGAAATTTTTTTTTAAAGAAAAGCTCAGAGGTGACTTTAGTGTTTATAGATGAAGCTTTGATCATGTTCACACCATGAATACAAATAAAAATATGAAATATTTTATTAAAAGTTTCTTTGGTGGAATCGGAGACGCCTTCGTGTTCAGCAGCAGCGTTTCTTTTTTCTTCTGTTAGAATAAAACCAAAACGCGTTCGATCAAACGGACGGAGAAGCTTCGTGCGGCGATCCTGGAACAAAATCGTGTTTTACTTCCTGTTTAATGTTTTGTTTGTTTTTTCCTTTCATACGTCGTTCAGTAGGTCAAAAAGTTCAAAACTGAGGAAGAAATCCCAGAATTCATGTGTGCGTGCGTGTGCGTGTGTGTGTGCGCGCGTGCGTGTGTGTGCGTGTGAGACTGTTTTCTTGTTATGCAATAACTGTGCAGAGTAAGCCTGCAGTTCCAGTCTCTGCCAGTGGAGGGCGCTGCTGACCTGTGTGTGGATTAGGGATCAGTTAAAGGCCATATTTCATATTTTTCATATTTTTTATTGATATTAATTTCTGTCATTAATGTTTATAGTTTTTTTTCATGTTTTTTTTAGACTCCAGAGTTAAAAAACAAAACGAGAACAGCTGAGCGCTCTGCGTCTGTTGCTTCATATTTGAATAATAAAGTTTGTTTCTATTGAGATTTTTATTGTCATAACCAGGGAACGTTGAGTGTTGTACATATGAAAACGTTTTGAACCCAGAGGTGTTTTTAAAGCGCAGCGGCTGGAGGTTCACCGTGTTTTACAGAAAATAAAGAAATAAAGCTGAAACTGAAACGCTGACTCTCTGTTTCTGTGAAAAGTTTAAGTATCACAGAGGTGTGATGCTGCTTACTCTGGGAACCAGTGAACATACTGGGAGGTGTCCCCATCTGTCCGTCCCCACCTGTCTGTCATCACCCGTCTCAGACTTTCTGCTGATAACGAGCTGAAATATCTTCTTCTTCTTTTTTGTCATTGAAGTCTTTATTTGTTTTTAACATTTAACCAAACAACAACAAACAACAACAACAACAAAAAAGACAGCTTCCAGTCCCATGGTTAAGTCACCTTTGCATTTTGGGTCTATTTTCAATAGTTACTATCGGTACACACAAAAAGGACAAAATCAAATTCTTAAGTTATTCCCTTCCTGAGTGCCTGAACAAACATACAACACAGCAAGCATAAAGTTTGCCTAAAGATAATTGCCCTGACAAAATAAAATCCAACCATCTCAGCCTAAAACACGTCCCCATGATTTGTCAAAACCCTCCCTGTCATCATTAATCTTAGCCAAGAATTTTTCGTACGACACCATTTCAGCATATTTTCTTCCCCCCTATTATAGAGATGGTTCCTCCCACACACTGAGAATAACTCGGGCCGCTGCGATCGCCCCCACCTTTATAACCACAAAATCATATTTTGAAACCCCAGGTAACACCGACCGATCCCCTAATAAGCACAGTCTTGGTGACAGGGGTATCATCAAACCAATCCACCTTCCTATTCTGTCCAATACTTCTTGCCAAAAGGGACAAACTTTCCCACATTCCCAATAGCATGCATAAATGTCCCAGGATCTGAACTACATTTCCAGCATATATTACTGGGACTGATTCCCATTCTATAAAGTTTGGACGGAGTGAAGTACCACCTGTGTATTAATTTGTACTGAGTAAATGTACCCCTGACCTCTCTTATATATTTATCAGAGAATGACAAAATTCTGCACCAGTCTTCTTTAGAAATTACACAACTCAGATCTCGTTGCCATATAATCCTCAAGTTCTCACAGATCCCTTTTTTTGGATTGTTAAACAGAGAACAGCTGCTCTGTGTGCTGAACTGGACAATTCTAAAAACTCCACCACCGTATTTGAGCTTTGAGTCAATTTTCCTTTACCCTTATTTGTAAATATTTCCAAAAAAGTTTCTCTTATCAAACCACATTTTTGGGTTATTTCAGTGAATGACGTAAACCCTCCTCCTGAGTAAAGATGACTCATCCTGTGTATGCCTTTGACAAGCCAATTCCTTCCAGAACACCGTGTCTGTACAGCAGTGTTGTTCCATAGCGATATAAGGTTGTCTTAAATGAGATGCCATTTATCTTATAACCTGACAACCTTGAAAATGACTCAACACATGTGAGTAGCGCTGGCAGAGACTGCATGGGATCCGTTAGTACTGCTAAGATGTCGTCAGCATATAGAAATAACGTGTGCTCCATACCCCTGCATGAACACCTCTGACATCCCTGTTAGCTCGAATAGCCAAGGCCAGTGGTTCCAGAAATATTGTGAAGAGCAGCGGGGACGAAGAACACCCCTGCCGGGTCCCGCGAGTGAGATGGAAAAACTCTGACACCAATCCATTTGTCAAAACTGCTGCCCTTGGACTTGCATATACAGTTTTGACCCAGTTACAAAACCCAGGCCCGAACCTTGCAAGGGTTGTCATAAGGAAGCCTTCTCGGCATCAAGACCACAACTGGGGCTAGATTTGCTTCTGTGCATGAGATGAAGAAGTTTAATGTTATCAGCTGAAGACCTATTCTTAATAAAACCAACCTGATCACCATTGATGATATCTGGTAATATGTGATCTAAGCGGAAGGCCAAAACCTTCGTCAAAATTTTGCAATCGACTCCTACGAGTCTTATTGCCGGTAATTTGCCGGGTCGTTAAATGTACTCGGTAAGGAGCCTATTTCTAGTGCATCAAGATAAACTTTATCAAGACTGGAGCTAAAATATCAATATATTTCTTATAATACTCAATCGGGAAGCCATCCAAGCCTGGCGATTTCCCGTTTTTCATGGATGAGATCGCAGCTCTGACCTCTTCTTCAGTTATAGTCTTGTTTTCTGTTCCTCAGAAAGAGTCATTGTAGAGCTGAAAAAATGTCCTCACCTCCTCCTCATGAAGTGCACCAGCAGAGGTGTACAAATCTGATAAAATGATTTGAAAATTGAATTTATTTCTTTTGATGAGTAACCACTTGGCTGTCTTTCTTAATCAAAGATATATTATTTAAATTTTCTTGCTGCTTCGGTTGCCTCGCTAATAGTCTATCATTCTTTGTTTTAAGCCTAAATAAGGCATATTCCGCCTTTTTGTTATAAATGTCATTCAGCTGGTATTTATCATTTGAGTATTGTCTCGCTAAATCCTTCTCCAATTCGCCTATTTCTTTATGTAAAGTTTTTTCCCGTTCTAGATCACGTTTCTTTTGTCGCATATGCAATTATCTTTCCTCTTATATATGCTTCGGACGCTTCCCAAACTGTGGCTACTTTATCTGTGGAGCCCATGTTGATTTCAAAGAAAATTTTAAGCTCGTTTGTTAACTCCTCACTAACTGTTGTTCTGCAACAACATCGTGTTCAGCCTCCAGAGACCCGTCTTTGTTCTGTCTGTGTTTAAATCCATTTGCACCTCTATGATCACTAACGGCAATGGCACCAATCTCACAGTCGACAACTGAATCGACCAAAGACTTTGATATTATGGCGAAATCTAACCTTGAATACTTTTTATGACAATTGGAGTAAAATGTATATTCCCTTGAACTAGGATTAACTAACCTCCAAATGTCCACTAGGCAAAGACCCTCCATCAGTAATCGAATAGCCTCTCTGTCCCTGGGTTTGTTCTTATTGATTATCTCCGGCCAGTATTACCTGCCCCTCACGATCACCTATTATCTTGTTAATTCTGTGAAAAAAATCTGGCTCTTCTTTATTAGGTGCATAGAAATCACACAAAGCCACTCGGACCCCACTGATTAAAGCTTCCAAGCATATAACGCGCCCTTCTTTATCATTATATTTTTCAGCAACACGAAGCTTAATTTTGTATTAATAAGGATCAAAACACCATTTTGTTTACTTGAATATGAAAAACGGAAATATATTCTGATGTTATTTTATTCAGAACATACCTTTTGAATTTTCAGAGTATTATTATATAAGTATATTTATGAACCCTTGAGAGAGATATGTTTACCTGGTTACTCGGGTGGGGGGTGTCTCACAGGAAGTCTGTGTCGAGTCTGCGTGGGTTCTCGCCCACAGGTGTGAGAGTGACTGGTTGTCTCGCTGTGTTAGCTTTAATATATAATAACATTAGACCATATCAAATGTAACGATTGTGTTAATTAATATGGCGAAATAACGAGACTGTGGAATTTTGTTGTTGTGGTTGAGGGCCGTTTAAAATGATTTTATTTTGAAGGGGTTTACCGGAAGCTGTCGGCGCTGTTGACGCCAATTGGCTGCTTGCCTGCTGCGGCTCGTCGGAGCAGACGGACAAACATGGACGTCACATGTGAGAGAATGACCTGATCATGGACCGTAGAGCCCGCCGCGGGAACAACCAGCACCGACACACAGGTACCGGGGACCGGAGGGGCCGAGGAGAACGGGCCGTGTTTCACGCGCGACTCGGAGCGACCGCCGCGCTAGCTGCGGGTGGGACTAGCTTAACGGAACCGCGTTTAATGTCAACATCTACAGCTGCCCGGTGTGCGAACCGGGAGGAACGGAACCGTGCTCCAGCGGGCCTCGGTGGGCTCGCCGTGATCCCGCTGTTCGCGAAAGCGGGTCGCGTTGCGGTAAACGCGCAGAACGGGACTCAAAAACGAGCGCACCCAGGCGGCCATTCTCCGTCCGATAATGGAACCCGCGTCCAGCTGGGGCCGCTCGGCGCTCCGGCGGCGGCCAGCGTCGGTCCGCGGGCTCAGAGAAGGCCTAACCCGGAGCTATGTGGTGGTTTTCACCGTTCTTCAGTCTCGAACCTGTTTATTGAAGCGTGGAAATGACGCGTGCAGAGCCCTGTCCGATAATGGAACCCCGCTGGGATGTTGTGGAGGAGGTTTTGGATGTCCCGCAGCTGATGTCCCCCCAGCACCAGCACCTGTCTGCACACTTGTCTGTCTCCTTGTTGCACCTACGAGTCATGTTCAGCGGGGGACAAATTAAAGGAAAAGCCTGCATGAAGGAAGCTGCTGCTGCTTTCTCTTCTGCATCACTCCTCCAGCACTGAGCTCCACCATCATCCTCAAACTCCTGAAGGTAGACAGGGCCCTCTAACCTGCAACCACAAAGCCTGAGCTCAGGTGAAATCCACGGAGGCTCCTTCCTCCTCAGTCAGAGCCAAGCTCACCTTCCCGTTCTTTTTCCTTTAATTTGTCCCTGTCTGTGTTGTAGGTTTGCTTTCATGGAGAACGAAATCATCAGATTATTAAAACGGACAAATCAGAAATCAGCACGGTGAGCTCAATCATCTGATCATCTGGTTGCCGGTTGGAGCCCCGGCTCGGACAGTCTCGGTCGTTGCGTCCTTGGGCAACACGCTTCACCTGCCGCCTACTGGTGGTGGTCAGAGGGGCCGATGGCGCGATGTGGCAGCCTGGCCTCTGTCAGTCTGCCCCAGGGCAGCTGTGGCTGCAGCTGTAGCTGCCTCCACCAGTGTATGAATGTGAGAGTGAGTGAACAGTGGGATTGTACAGCGCTATATAAATGCAATCCATTATTATTTATTATTATTATTAAAACTGATCAATACCGATCGATCAGTTTGCTGCTGATACAAACAGCAATCAATAGATTCATATTTTCATTGTACGGCAGGTCAGCGATTAACAAAGGAGGAAAAGTGAACACGAGCAGCAACAATCGAGGAAATAAAAAATAAATGTATTTAAAATTCAATAAAATATAAAAAAGAACTCAAAATAACTCGAACTGAAAATGAAATGTTAATAATTCTGATGTGAAACCAGCTTCATGCAAGTCACATGACTTCCTTCCTGAGGCCTGGCTTGGATGTGATTGGTCCGTGTGACTAGAACAGGTAAACGCAGCAAAGCTGTGGCGGCGAGGAAACCTGAGACGCCCGCAGGACGTGTCGCTTCTTGCAAAGAATTTGTAGCTGCAGAGCGAAGCCGCGGTCATGTGACGGATCACAAAGAACAGGAGCGTGTCAGACGCTGATAACATACCTGCTGCACACCTGAAGGCTGAAAACCGCCCAGACTGTGTGATGTCATCAGAGGGCGTGGCCTCGTAGCAGTTATTTAAATAATAATAATAATAATAATGGATACTTTATTGATCCCCATGGGGAAATTACTTGTTTTTCTCTGCATTTGACCCATTCACTCAGTGAAGCAGTGGGCAGCCCACTAAGCAGGCGCCCGGGGAGCAGTGTGTAGGGACGGTACCTTGCTCAGGGGTACCTCAGGGTAGCCGTTAAGTGGATTCGAACCGCCGACCTTCCGATCATGGGGCGACCACTTTACCTTCTGAGCTATCCCTGCTCCTGATTGGACGTCTGTGGTTTTTTTGCTGACACGCTCCTGTCTCGTGTTAGAAATGAGACCTGCTGCTCAGACCTTTGATACATGAAGGTGACCTTTAACCTTTACTCTGAGCTGAAACGGAGCTGGTTACACATGAGCAGGTTATTACCATTGCAACCATAAAGGGGGCGTGGTCACATTCATCACATTCATCTTCATAATCTGACCTTCGGTGTACCACCTGGATGACCTTTGACCTGACTAACTGTAAATAGTGATGGACTGAATTTGTGGGTCGACTCTGAGACCCGGTCAGGAGCTGGTTTAGTTTTAGTGGTTTGTGCATGAGGACTGGTTAGTGCTGGTTTTAGCACTGGGTGGTTTCAGGGGTGCAGAATGTGGTGGGATGGGAGCGTTACGAGCCGACTGGAGCATAAACTGGAACGCCGCGTCTGCAGACTTGGGGCTCAGCATTCTTCCTGTGATGCGTTCACTGCCTCCGCGCTGAACTGGGACGCGTGAGCGACTCTGTTTCCAGGACATTACGCAACGACTCAGCCTCCATTTGGACGGTTTCATGTCCCGAACGTTGCTGCGGGGCGTGAGCTGACAGTTATGTAACGGGACTGGTCGGGCTGACCTCTGACCTCTGTCCTCCTGTGATGGAAGTGTTTTTGAACGGTCGCCACACGTCCGCGTTTTTAAAAAGGCCTCGGAGGTTTCCTGAAGCTGAAGTCTGCAGGGACTATTTTCAGCAGTGGATTGATCCACAGTCAGTGCAAGATGACTTCCTGTGACTGAAGTGGACTCAGAAGGGGGAAGCTGAACTTTGACCTCTGACCCGTTAGCTGTGCGTGTTGTCATGGATTCAGCGGTCTGAGCGTGCTCTGCCATGTTGGCCGACGTCCAGAGTTTTTTCCTTTTTCCTTTAGAATAACACGAGTGAACTTGAGATCGATTTAGTGTGGCCTTTTAGAGCAGAGTCTGAGAAATGACCTCTGACCTCGGTGGGGAGGTGGGTGTCAGCCATGTTGGAACAACAACATGCAGAAGACACAGCGTGCGTGTTGTTGAGGAAAACGCCTGATTGGTCTGATTCTTGTGTTGCTCTACAAGGCGCAGTTCCTGCCCAACGCGCACGCTGCACGCTCCCGTGGATTAGCTTGCTGCCCCATATGTGGAGTAGACGGGATCGAACCAGCGACCTACAGCATCACCAAACAGAGGTCAAAGGTCATTTTTAGTCTGTTGAACCATGCAGGAGTCGCTCAGTCAGGACGATCACACCGCACACTCGGTGTTTGCCTGCAGCTGTCGTGTTTTGAATCTGTGGTTTTATTTTGAAAGGGTAGCATATTTGTTTTGGGCTGGTATAACTTCCTGTTTTAGGGCAGACAGGAAGTCTGACTGCTGGCTCGGAGGAAGCGCAGGTTTGCTGCTTGGTGACGGTCAGCTGTTAGTTTCGTGCTCTTCAGTTTTTATTCTAGCGGCTCACCTGTGCACAGGTGCGTCAGCTGCTCTGTTTGTCCTTCAGTTTATTGCTGAGCCTCCAAACCTTCAACACTAAAACACACACACAGACACACACACAGATCCTGTTTCAGGATGTCCTCTGTAATCCATTCCTGTCTCCTGCTGCTCTCTCGTGTCCTCCATGTTTATCCTCCGGTTCAGGTGCTCACCTGGACTCACCTGACAAATATGACACTAACAATAACAACATGATCTGATGACTGTTTGTAAGCAGCAGACACTGTGATGAATAGCGTTTTATTTCCTGTGCTGTCATTGGTGTTTCCTGATGTCATCACTGTTATCCGTGATGACATCATCGTCCTATATGGGACCAGGAGCTGTGGTCTGAGGTGTGACTGAAGCAGACGCCGAAGCTTCGTCCTGCTGCCTGTTTGTGTGTCTCGGTTGTTCTTCTTCGTCACGGTTGCTGCATCATCATCATGTGACTTAATTTTGGAAGCTGGCAGTGTGTCCTCGGAGCTCCGGCGCTCTGTGGACAGACTAAATTTAGCCTCGTGTATCTGGACCTCCTTCCATGCTGTCTGTGTGAGGAATATTCTGGATGCCGGTCAGAGTTTAAGGAGCAGCCGGAGCGTCGCTGACCGTCCCGGGCCTTTGTCACGATGCTTTAAATAGCTCGGCTTGCTGGGGGATTCTGAGCTCCGAGGGCCGAGGACGGGTTGGGATACGAGAGCAGCTTCAGTCACACGGAGTGAAGGCGACTCAGAGTAACAGACAGAGTTCTGGGAAATTTCAGCTCCCTGCTGTCATCAGATCGAAGAATTCATTTAATTATGGACTGAATAACTTTGCTGCTGTGGATTCTGAGCGACGGCGGCTGCGCTGTGGGGCTCTGAAGGAGCTGAGAGCTGCTGAGCTCAGGCGGCCGTAATGAAGAGTTTTAGTGTTTGTTTTAAAGAGACCACAGAAGAAGAAGGCCGGTGCAGTTGGAGTGACAGGCACTCAGTGACATCACGATGATGATGATGCCGGTCGGCTTCACTGAGGTTGTTCTTCAGAAAGCTGCACATCTCTGAAGCTCCAGAAGTGTGGAGCAGGATCAGAAGTGCGTCCTTCACTGTGTCCCCGTGAAACCACCTGATGACCCGATGACCTCACCTGTGCCTCAGCGAATCTCACGCACACATCAGAGGTTCTGGGTGGTTCTGAGGGCGGTCCCAGTAAGCTGCTCAGGCAGCGTGCTCGCTAACCTCTGATGCACGCTCTGTGGTTTTGTTCTGGTCCCTCAGCGAACTGTGCGCCGCTGAGTAATCACCTGACATTTTTCGAGGGTGCAGAAAGCATCCAAGTAAAACTTGAGTGGGCGTGGTTCAGGTGCACATCAGCCCAGCTGATCACCGACGGTCAGGGTTAAAGGTCGGGGTTTTATCCGGGTTAAATGTGTTTACGGTGTGGAGGTGAACTACTGAGCATGCTCGTACGGTTCCCTCGG
Source organism: Rhamphochromis sp. 'chilingali' (assembly GCF_963969265.1). Classification (NCBI taxonomy): domain Eukaryota; kingdom Metazoa; phylum Chordata; class Actinopteri; order Cichliformes; family Cichlidae; genus Rhamphochromis; species Rhamphochromis sp. 'chilingali'. The sequence goes on along the minus strand of NC_137938.1, from coordinate 38,596,487 downwards.
TCTGCTCTCTGCGGCGTTCGGTATGACTAACGTTAGGTAACGGGCGCCGCGGCCTCGGAGCGGTGGACGGGGGGAAGTTTAATGGTCTGACAGGAAATAAAAAATAAAATGCCAGACTGGGACTGGACGCTTCCTGATTGGACACAGGGTCACATGCTCGTCCTAACAGACCAATAACAATAGTGTTCTCGTCACCGACGCTCACGCAAACACACGACTCTTCCTGGGCTCACGCCCTTTTCCTGAGATCTGATTGGTCAGCAGGTGATGGTTTCTTACCTGTCGATCTCTAATCTCGAAGGTGTGCGGCATTGGTTACCATGGTGATGTACCTGGTAAGAAGTGAAGCACCTTCGTAACACCCAGAGCCTGATGGGAAAATGTGAGCGAGTGACCGCAGCCGCAGGCAGTCATGTGACAGTGATGTCACTGAGGCTGCTGATGCCAGTGAGTGACTGCAGCGTGACGCCCCGGGAGACACAGAGGCGCTGTGATTCAACAAACCCCGCCCCCAGTGGCTAGTACCAGTTACCAGTTAACACACACACACACAACCCCGTTCAGCTATCTTAGTGAGGACCTTCATTGACATAATGGTTTCCTAGCTGCGAACCCTAACCATGAATGAACGCCTGACCCTGAACGTAAACCTAATGGTCACCCTGACACTAAAACCACATTTTGAGCCTCAAAAATGTCTTCAAACGTGTGAGGACCGGGCACACACACACACGCACGCACGCACACACGCACGCACGCACACACACACACACACACACACACACACACACACACACACACAGACACACCCACTTCCTGTTTGCTGTCACCTCTACTTCGGGGGAAACAGCGCTGCTTTCACACCTTCCTGCCTCGCCGCTCGCGCTCACACTGGAAATGAAAGCTCTATTTTTCTCCCTCGCTGCACCGCTCACTTCCTGTGGCAGCCGCTCGCTCTAACGCGCTGCAGCGAGCGAGGCGTGTGACTGACAGCTCGTCAGCCTGGACGCACGGACCGATCCACGATCGCAGTAAGAGCCCGTTTGTGTTTGTTCGTGTGTTAGGCTTCGTCGCGCTCGTGGTCAGTAAAACCTCGCCGTCTTCTTAGCTCGGCACCTCGGCACGGTCCCGCCGGAGCTGCCAGATTGGTCGGTTTGGTGATCGATGCGTCGCTCAGCAGGAAGTGAAGCGTGCAGTCTGTGGAAGCTAGAGACCCGAGCAGAGCTCAGATACTCCTCTCACACACATGCAGTGAGGGTAACCTCTGGGTTCGAACAGAACAGCACACCTGAGCCTCACCTGGGCGGAGTCAGGCATCGACAGCTCAGGCGTTTGGCCCAAACAACACACCTGACATGTGGCTCACATCACCTGAGTCAGGTGTGACAGGTGATCAGCTGATGTTTGGTTTGCACAGGTGCAGATGTCTGTGCGGCGCAGGACGATGCTGGGATAGGAGCAGATGGAGGCAGGTGATTGGCTGTACCTGTAGGTCAGGTGACCTCCTGCTCATGGTTCCACGTTTGTAGTACATAGTTTCATGTACTTTGGTGACCTCGTTACACACCTGTGTTACTTTCCCTCACGCCGTATCATCGCAGCGCTGACCTCTAACCAGCGTCAGGGAGCGTGAGAAAACCAGGCGCTTCTTCAGGTGTGCGAGACAAACCGCCGCTCGCAGCGGAGGAGAGGTTCCGGTTTCAGCTGCGATCGGGATTATTATTAACCGTTTCACTTCCTCTTAGGTGCTTCACTTCCTGCTGCGCTCGAACAGTTTGTTGAAACTGTTTAAAGGGTCAGAGGTCAGACTGCTGCAGAGGGAGGCCCGACACCGACAGCCCCACCGTGTTTGTGCCGTTTGGTGCGTTTTAATGACAACGGGCTAGGCGAGCCCAGAGAGGCGGAGCTCTGGTTTGATGAGAGGAGTTTGCTCCACCCTTTTGTCCAAACTGCTGGAGACGAAAAGCTCAAATGTAAAAAGCAGGACCTCAGGAGTGACTTAAACCAGCGGGTGATGTCTGTGTTCCGGAGGTCAGAGGTCAGAGTGTGTGGTTGCCCCTCACGCTTGGCAAGGGCGGGGTTTTAAAGGTTTGAGTGTTTGATGCTGGTCTGTGAGGAAATCTAACCCGTCTCTGGGATTTCCAGTGTGTGTGTGTGTGTGTGTGTGTGTGTGTGTGTGTGTGTGTGTGTGTGTGTGTGCGTGTCTGTGTGTGTGTGTGTGTGTGCGTGTCTGTGTGTGTGTGTGTGTCTGTGTGCGTGTGTGTGTGTGTGTGTGTGTGTCTGTGTGTGTGTGTGTGTGTGTGTGTGTGTCTGTGTGTGTGTGTGTCTGTGTGTGTGTGTGTGTGTGTGTGTGTGTGTGTGTCTGTGTGCGTGTCTGTGTGTGCGTGTCTGTGTGCGTGTCTGTGTGTGCGTGTCTGTGTGTGTCTGTGTGTGTGTCTGTGTGCGTGTGTGTGTGTGTGTGTGTCTGTGTGTGTGTGTGTGTGTGTGTGTGCGTGTCTGTGTGTGTGTGTGTGTGTGTGTGTGTGCGTTTCCACTGTTGCATATTAAAAAGGGAACTGACTGATGAAAGCAGCTGTTTCAGCTGAAATGTCTGTGATAACTCAGCAAACACAGGCTGGTGCGTTTGATTTCAAGACCAGGGCGCGCCGTCTGATGTCACATTTTATTTAACCAGGTCGGACCCCTCAGGTGTGTGCAGACAGCAGGCGACACGAGCAGATTCTACCTGTGAATCAGCTGCTGCTTGAGCTCCGCACCCGAGCCCGTGTTCACCTGGTGCAGACTGGGTTTATGAACTGGTGCAGACTGGCTCAGTGTTGGTTTGGACTTTCAGCCCATGCACGTTCCTGTGTCACGGAGCTGAGTGGGTTTGTTTCATGTTTGATGTTAAACTCGTGTTTCAGGCTCACCGCGTGGGCCGGGCCTGGTCTTGGTCTGAAGGTGTCAGGTAACGGTGTTCGGGGGTTTTCCTTTCCTACTAAACGGTTATTTTGTCACCGGGGGAAGTTGTGTCGTATCTGCACAGGATGAAGTATTTTAGTGTTTACCACAGCAGCTGACTGTGACTCACTACAGCTCAGTTTCTCCTTTTCTTATTCTGCTTTTAGATCAGCTCAGGTCCAGCTGAGGCTTTTCTGACTCTTACACAGAACCTGGTGACAAACTGGGATTGTGCTCATAGAGGCTGGTTTGGTTTTACTCTGGGTTGGGATGGGCTCATTTGGGGTCTGATTCATCTTGGACCTTGGTTTTGGACCAGTTTCAGGCCGGTTTAAACTGGTCTGGCGAGCTCCTGTAGGCGGGTCCGTCTCTGATGCTGGGATGGAAACTCCTCGGTGGGCGGTGTCGTGTGTGGATGTGCAAACTGCTGAGGGGGTGGAGGTGTGCTCGGTGACGACGGACAGCAGGTTTGTGTTAAAGAGATAACGCCGTGTTTTATCACCTCGCTGCGTGACGTCATTGATGAACAGGAAGCAGGTCGCCTGTCCGCTTCCTGTTTGCCAGCTGACCTCTGACCCTCCGATTGCTGAACTTCCTCTTCAACTGGTCCCTCTCACTTTCACCTTGCGATGACAGCGACGAGCGCGGCGCCGCCCTGCGCGACTGAATATCTCCTCCTCACAGAACAGGAAGGAAAGCAGCTGTTTGGACGTCTGCTGACATCAGCTGTAAAAGTTTAAATCGCGTCTGAGCTGAGGAAGCGGCCGTGTCATCAATAAACCATGAAGAAGAGTCGCTCTGATATTCTCAGGTGAAACGGAGACGCTGAGCGTTTATGCTGAGGTGGAGCGCGACTGAAAAACGCTCGTTTTAAACTTAAAGCTGTGATCGGAGTTTGTCCGAACGCCGTCGCTCACGCTGGAGTTTCCCGGGTTTCCCGAACGCAGCGCTCAGCTGGTCTGTAATTCATGTTTGATGTTAATATCAAATGATTGTTTACCTTCGCACGGCGGTCATGTGATCATGTGCCTTTTAAATCGATACTAACCAAACTCGGCACACGGCTGTGCCCGCTGATGGAGATGTCTTCAGGTTGCCTAGCAACCAGCTAATCACAGCAGTGTAACGTGAACATTAGGGACATCAGCAGAATCAGTAAAAAGTTTTTATTTCACGTTTTCCTGTCATTTGTTTGTTTTTTTCTTTTTAGCAGATTAATTTTCTGATTATTGTTTATTTGGATTTGATGGTCTGTTCACTTCCTGTCCGTTCACTTCCTGTCCGTTCACTTCCTGTCCGTTCACTTCCTGTCTGATCTGAATGAGCAGTGATGTGTCGAGTTTTTAAATCGGGTTCTTCGCTGTGACGTCACGTGATGGCGTGAAAACATCAGTGAGAGGCTCCACAGCCAATCAGAGGAGAGTTTACAGTTAGAGAAGACTGATTTGAAACACACACACACACACACACACACACACACTCTTCAGTTTAATCGCACGTCGTAGCAGAATCAGCGTCGGTGTTTACCGTCACGCTCCGTCAGGGCGGATCCACACAGCAGCCTCTCTGCTGCTCTCTGATTGGTTGATTCGGGGCTGCGAGTCATCGTCCCGACCTCCAGTGTGTGTCAGATTCAAGGTCCAGTAATAATCTAACTATTTGAAAAAGTAATCTATTACCCTGGAGCGTATCAGAGTTGGTGTAAATACCGGCGTTGGGCCACGCCTGCTGGTGATGTCACGTTTGCAGTAATGTATTTGGTGTGACTGACTGTATTTTCTGCTGCTGTTCATCTGCAAGCTGCTTTGCAGCCCGCCTGCTGTGGTGACCTGTGCTCTCTGTCCTGCAGTGGAGGATCGACAGGAGGCATGACCGAGGAGAAATGTCCCCAGCTGGTGGACTACTTTGTAGTGGCTGGCCTGGACCCCGCGGGGCCGTGGAGGCCCCTGGACGAGGATGGGAAGGCCGCCGCCTCCTCGACGACGTCCTCGTCTTCTTCCTCGACGGGCCGGGCGGCAGAGCCCGTGACGGACCTGGTGGTGATCGCCCGGGGGCTCGGGGAGGACGTTCCCGAGGGCTTCACCTGCATCGAGAAGACGCTGGGCGGACACTCGGCCGAGCTGAGCGCCGGCCTCATCAACAACCCGCACCTGTACCTGTGTTACCGCCGAGGGCGGGACAAGCCGCCCATCCTGGACCTGGGGTGAGACGCACACACGTTTGTGGTTATGAGCTGTGATGTGTTTAAATCCTCAGACTGGTGCCGGCACGATTTCCACCTGAGAGCCGACTGATTTTGTCGATTCAGAGTTGAAGCTGAATGAAAAAACGTTTTCTTCGTGAGAATTTAACGTTAAAAACATTCGACGTGTTTTATTTTGCGTCAGCTGTATATCAATAAGAAATCCTCGTTATTCTTTTTCATCCAGCGCTCGTTTCGTGGTGTCTGTCAGTAACAGCTGGAGTGTGCGAGGCTCTGATGCAGCTGCAGGGTCTCTGGCTCGTGCGGTGCTTATTAAAGCCGAGGTTATGTCATCCACAGAATTATGTAACGCAGTGGGCAGGCCGTCGTGCTCGCCTCGTTAGTTTACACTCAGTGTTGGGAAATAACGAGCTTAGTCCTTTCAGATTAGGTGGAGCTGCAGGTTTGGACAGACCTCCAACCTCGGAGGGAACCCAGCCTTGTCCGCCTCCTGTTAGCAGGATAGGTGACAGTGGGGAGGAAGAACTGTGTTTAAACAGGAAGGACAGTCGTCTGAGGGCCCGGTTGGGGTGAGGGAGGGAGAGGGTGAGAAAAGGTGTGAGCAGCGTTCCTCCCTGCGGCGGTTCAGGCTGTGGTTAGCGATCATCGCACTGATGGTGCGACCGATGGAGGCGCTCTGATGCACTGCCCTGTCTGCAGGGTTCTGTACGAGGGGAAGGAGCAGCTGAAGCAGGGCTGGTACGTTATTGAAACCACGCCGTACAGCCGCTCGGCGAGCCTGAGCGCGGGCGGCGCCCCCACGGCTCATCGGGTCTTCCTGACGTACCGCCGGGCTCCGGACTCACAGGGCCTCCACACGCTGGGCGTCACCGACATCGCCCTGCTGCTGCCCAGCAAGGGCGAGGTGGCGCCGCACACCTTCTGCAGAGTCGACAAGAACCTGAACACGGGCATGGTGAGTGCGGGGAGGCGGGGGTGTTTCAGGGGTTTGAGCCCCCTGTGAGTGCTGCGTCACTGACCCTGTCGCTGTTTGTGTGTCTGCAGTGGGGCCCAGCACTGCACGTGTGCTACAAGAGAGCCGTGGCTACAGCCAACGCCCTGGTGTTCGAGGCCGGTGAGTACCCGCGTGACCCCGTGTGTTTTCAGCCTCCTGCAGGAGGCGAGAGTTAGAAACGCTGCAGAGACACGGGGAGGTTCCCCCAGTCTGTGCAGCACAGCTCCCAGCTGCTCACATGGGTGATGGTTTTCATCATATGGAGCTCCCAGTACGCTCCCAGTGGAAAACCAGAACTAAGGGTCGCAATAAATCCAACAGGAAAAGTCAGGATCTGTGCTGGAGTAATCAGAGTATCGCAGGATCTGTGCTGGAGTAATCAGAGTATCGCTGCCCGCAGATCTGATCAGCCGCTACCCGGAGGAGGACCTGGACTCGTTTCCTCTGCCCGAGTCGGTGCCGGTCTTCTGCCTGCCGATGGGCGTCACCGTGGAGAGCTGGCCTCAGAACACCAAGTACCAGCTGCCCGTCTTCTCCACCTTCGTCCTCACCTCCGCCTCCGGGGACAAGGTGGGTTAGCTGGAACCACAGATGATCAGCGGGTGGAGGTGATCCGTTGTGTTGTTTACTGTGCAGTTACAACTTTGATGCTTTAAACCATTGTTACACAGAGCAGCGAGGTCGTCTTTCAGTCCGACCTCTGAACCGTAAACTAGCTCCTAACTCGAGCATGAACCGCTGTTACGTCTCCATCTTTGCTTCGTCCCTGCAGGTTTACGGCGCCGCCATCCAGTTTTACGAGTCGTTCTGCAGAGAGCTGCTGTCGGAGCGGCAGAGCATCCGCCTCGGTCTGCTGAGCGTCGTCGACCGGCGGCCCATCACCAACCGCAGCCTGCAGGTGAAGAAGAGCATCTGCGTCCTCTCTCACTGGCCCTTCTTCACCGTCTTCCAGAAGTTCCTCACCTTCGTCTACAGATACTCCATCTCCGGGCCCCACGTGCTGCCGATCGAGAAGTCCGTGAACCGTCTTCTCTCTCGGTCAGAGGCCTTCACACCGGCCTCTGACCGATAAACGCCTGCCAGCTGATTAAAAACACGTTATCACGTATGATCTGTGCACAGAAGCGATGTGTGCTGATGTCCGTTTCCTGTTTTTTTTTGTTCCCCTCCTGCAGACACATCTCCAGCTTCATGCACAACGTCCCGTTTCCTTCCCCGCAGCGTCCTCGAATCCTCGTTCAGGTAAGACCCAACGAACCGACCGTGCAAATGTTTCGCCTTCTGAAAGTTCACAGCGCTGTCATGTTGTTCCGCACTGATACAACAAACCTGACGCAGGTTTGTGTGAGCTGGAGCAGGAAGTGTTTGTCCTCCAGGTCATTGCATTTGCATTAGATTTCTTCCTGCAGAGCGCCTCGACGCTGCACGGTGGACAAATGTGTTGTTTGTGTGACTGCTTCCTGTGGCAGCTCTTCCTCCCCACAGTTGCCAAGTTTTCCCTCTGATGGACGGTGTCAATAAAACTGAGATCAAACGTGACTGACGTTGTGTAATTATCCTCACTTTGTAGATCGGATCGTGTTTTTCTGATGAAACGCGTAGATGGACGAAAACGCTGTGACTTTATTCTTTGCTCCCTCCTGACAGGACGTAGGAGGCGATCTGTTTGCAGAACAAACCGGGTAACGGCGCCCACTCAGAGCCTCTCCATGAATCACTCTCATCCTGAAATCATGATTTTTAACAAGAAACAAACCTGGGTGATGATCAGTGAGGGCTTCACGTGTGATTTTACTTGATTTGGATTAATCACGTCACAGTCGCTCGTTTATTCCTGGACTTTACCAGTGCGGCTTTGCATGAGTCACAGTTCAGAATAATCCTTCTTTGTCTGGTACTCGGTTCAAAGATCCTTTTAGTTCTTGAGAAGATGGTGTGTGTGTGTGTGTGTGTGTGTACTGATGCCAGCTGTGTGTGTTCGCAGCTCTCGCCGTACGACAACCTGCTGCTCTGCCAGCCTGTCTCCTCGCCGCTCCCGCTCAGGTGAGTGCCAGCTTTATCCAGACGAACCACAGTACCTTTACCGTCACGCCTGTGTTTGACCTTTGACCCCTGTGTGTTTACGATAGCGGCGCGAGCTTCCTGAAGCTGCTGCAGAACCTCGGCCCAGAAAACGCCTGCACGCTGCTGCTCGCCGTCCTCACTGAACACAAGCTGCTGCTGCACTCGCTCCGACCTGACGTCCTCACCTCCGTCAGCGAGGCCCTCGTCTCCGTAAGACGCGCACACGCCCTCATTCCAAATGACAAAAGTCCCAATGCTTCATCTTTATTCTCGTGGGCCAATTAAAATGAGGGCCCCCGCTGGCCCCTGAGCCACGGATTGAAAACACTGAATCCAAAGCAAATCTAGAGTTTGTTCCGGGCGGGAGGATAAATCTTTCCTTGTGATCCCGTCAGCAGGTTCATGGTTTGCAGACAGGCCTGAATCTGTCCTGGAAGTTTGTAACTCCGGTTTCTGTGTCCAGATGACGTTCCCGCTCCGCTGGCTCTGTCCCTACATCCCTCTGTGCCCGCTGCAGATGGCAGACGTGTTGCTGGCACCGATGCCCTTCATCGTGGGCGTCCACTCCAGCTACTTCGACCTGCACGACCCCCCCACCGATGTGGTGTGTGTTGACCTGGACGCCAACACCATCTTCCAGTGAGTCTGACGCCACCTGTGCACCGAGCCCAGGATAGATGGTTAAAAAGCTCCCTTTATTCGTATCTTCAGCAGTCTTCTTCCTGCATCTGCTCTGATAATCTTTGATTATCCACAGGAACCAAACAGTTTGTGTATCCGGCTGTAAACATGTTTATTTCTGCTGAATAGTTTTAACACGGGAGTCTATGGGGCTGCCTCTCTGCTGCCTCTGCTGGACGTCAGAGGAACTGCAGCATTTGATGTTTCAGCATTATCTTCATTGGAGAAAACTTTCCTCTTCCTCGTTTCAGGTCAGATGACAAGAAGCCACTGTCATGGCGTTCGTTACCCAGGAAACACGGCAAGATGCTGTTCAACGTCCTCACCAACCTCCACAAGACGCTGGAGAAGAGTGAGCGACTGCAACGGCTGAACACATGAACCAGTGTGTAAACAGGGTTGCGTCATTTAGTGACTCTCACTTCTTGTGGCTGCAGTTTGCACTCCCGGCCAGGAGGAGGCGACGCTGGAGTTCCTGCTGACCGACTACGACCAAATCTACAGGCGTCAGAAGCAGCTGGAGCTGGAGATCCAGGAGGCCTTCCTGCGCTTCATGAGCTGCCTGCTGCGAGGCTACAGAGCCTTCCTGCTGCCCATCACGCAGGCGCCGTCCGACACCACCACCGACTGCAGCTCCCTGTTCAACCTGCAGGGTGCGCCCTTCGTAACGTTGGCGGCTTTTGTGTGCAGAGCTGTGAATCGGGGCGTGTGATGCACACGCTGTGAGTGAAGCTGCGCCTCTTCCTCTTTGTGCCGCAGGTTTCCTGAAGTCTCGCGATCGAACGCAGCAGAAGTTTTACACCCAGCTGACCAAGACGCAGATGTTCACCCAGTTCATCGAGGAGTGCTCGTTCGTCAGCGACCGCCACGCCTGCCTCGAGTTCTTCGACGAGTGCGTGCAGAAGGTCAGAGCGGCGATGCTTTCTCGCGTTGCTCGGCTAGCGCCCAGCTAAGGTTTTGATTGGTGTTCTCTTGCTAAGCAGGTGGACGTGGAGAAGCCGGAGGAGGTGAGGCTGATCGATCTGGACGAGACGCACAGCGGCGAGCACACCGTCTTCATCATGCCTCCCGAGGAACCGCAGGAACCTGATGGGTCTGAGTGCCCCGCCCTCTACAGGTACAGCTCCGCCCTCAGGGGCCATGGAAATGGGTGGGGTGGCTTGTTTGCTGTGGAGGTGGGAGGATGGTCAGGATGTTAACCCAGGTGACCCGTTTCCTTCTGTATGTTAGCCAATGAGCTTCCATCCTTCTGCCATCACGTAGCGTCTCGATGTGAACAGACCGTTTCAACACTTTTCATTAAACACGTTTTTATTTGCTGCGTGCAAACAGACTGAATGGCGTCCTCTCGGGGAGGAGGAGCCACGTCAGCCGTACCACCTGCTCACACTTGTTTCCCTCTCACCTGTCCAGTTACGAGACCTTCCCCACCCTCAAACTAGAGCTCTTCGACCAGCCCCAGGACCAACTCCGCGTCCCAGCCAAGGGCAGCGCTCCCAGTAGCCCCGCCCCCCGCCGCACCAAACAGGTAAGACAAAGATACTGAGCAGAAATGATCTGGTCCCGTGTTGTGTTCATTCGAGTGTACAGAGCACGCTCCGACGGGAGCAGCGATGCGTTCAGGGGAGCGCCGCGCGTGGAGGTTTCCTCCCGTCCTCTGAGCTGAAGCTAGCTGTGACCCAGTTTCCCTCAGAGTGGAGGCGAGAGGAGGAGCTTTAACAGGCGTCCATTCATCATTGTAATTTAATGAACTGGTATCAATATTTCAGCACTCATTAAACATGCAGAGGCCACAGACGGCGTGACTGAGAGCGGCACAGACGGTGTTTTCTGATCTGAGCAGGAGGAGAGCATGCTGGGAGGATTTAGTCAAGTACACATCGCAGCAGTGCTGTTAAAGCTCCTCCTGCAGGAGAGCTGCAGCTTCATCAGTGGGAGTGAATCTCATTTCTACTGCTCGCTGAAAAACGTCACAGCCTGCAGTTCCTCCCATGTCCACTTGAGGCTCCACGTCTAGCCTCAGCCCGCTCTCTGCTGTCGTCGAGCTAACTCACTGGACGCTCTGCAAACACAGACGACAGGCATCCTGATTAAACTAATAGTCATAATATCAGAGCTGTGATTGGTTCCTGTGAGCGATGCTCCTGGAAGTGCTGACACTCTGTGCGCAAAGAGCTGCATAAGAGCAGCGTGCTGCTGTGACGCCGGTCAGCTGTTAGACCGCTAACATTCAATAATGCGTCCGATCCTCAGCTGGACTCTGAGTGCTGTGAGTTTAAAGTCTGAGATTATGACTCAGGTCAAACTGTCACAGGTTTGTAGGCTGGCGTCGGTGCTGGGAGCAGAGGAAGGGATCCTGATTCTGCTGGTCGGAGACCAGTGCAGGCTTCCACTCTGTAAACCCTGCAACAGACTCGGGACCGTGTTCTGATCTGGAGCTCCACAGGGTTCTGTCTCGGGACCCCGTCCTGTTTTCTTTGCACGTGCTCTCTGCAGGTCGATCACCAACATTTACAGCTGTATTTAGTAGGGCTGCAACGATACACAAAATTCACGGTTCGATATTTTTTCAATACAAAAAAATGTTCATGCCTTTTTAATTTGTCATTTATTAAAATTATAAATATATATTTTAACTCAAAAGTACAGTTTTTAAATGTAATGTTGCTGAAACAACAAAGGGATAAAAAAATAAATATCTGATGGAGGAATCCCTCATCTTTGGAAAAGAGAGTTTATTACAGAGAAATGGCTCTTTCCAAAATAAAAGCTCTACTATCCGCTTCTTCTGGGCTATATTCTCAGCAGCATATTAAACATATCAGGTCCCCATAAGGAGAATCCTGTGCTAACGGCTGTCTAAATGACTCGGGTAAAGTTAGTAGCATGCGTGCTTGTTGTTTTTGTCTGCTTCCACTTGTCTTTGCACTAGGATGCTGTCAGCGTAAATGTGCAGTCATATTCGTTGTGTTCCCACTAGTGCTGTCAGCGTTAATCTGAAATGACGTTAACGCCACAACACGGCAAATCTCCGTTAACGAGCTACCGCCGATCGCCCCGTGCATGGGGCTGGACGGCCAACACGTTAATGAGCTAACTGCGCTAACACACTAGCTCCCACCATGTAATTGAGCATTGCGTGGCACATCCAACATACTGTTTTACTTTAGTCCATGACGCGCTTACCTTCAGGGTCATACGTCACATGAAAACCAAAATAATTCCAAACGGCAGATCTGAATGAGGGTGGGGGAGGTTCAATTTGCCATGTTGCAACAAGCTTAGCTTCTGTCTCGCTAGCTTGCCCTGCGCTCAGTGAATCTGCATTCAACTACTCCGCCTAGGCTGCACTGCCGAACGCAAATCCACTGAGCACTCAACACAGACAGCATCGTCAGAAGGAAAGTTGATAAAATAAATTACAAATGTTGTATTGTTCGATACATATGCGTACCGAACCGAAAGCACTGTATCGAACGGTTCAATATCCATACGAATATCGTTGCACCCCTAATATTTAGCTTCCTAGAAGTGGCTGTTAGACGGCTTGCTGTGTGTTGGGTGTAGAAACTTGGACCTTCCTCAGTTTTTTACAGCGAAACGATCCAAACTGGAGGAGACTCTGCGCTGTTCACTGAGAGGTTGAAGATGAGCTTCAGAGCCTTTCATTAAAACACAAGTTAAAAACTTTGCAATAATCTTGACAGCCCAGAATAATCTCAGGGCTAAATGTGTAAGCATGACTTTGTTTAGGGTGTAATGCAGCGTGCAGCCAGTGCTCAGTTTATTCTCTAACGCGTGACTCGGACGTGATGCTGTGATATTCACATTTCTGTGTTTAAATCTAAAACGTTGATTTTAAAGTCATGATTCAGACGCTGAACACCTGCTCTGACCTCCTCCTCCTCCTCCTCCCTCCAGGAGATCAAGTTGGCTCAGAAACGGGCCCAGAAGTACTCGGCAGTGCCGGACATGTGGTCCAAGTGCCTGCTGGGTCACTGCTACGGCCTCTGGTTCATCTACCTGCCCACCTTCGTCCGTGCGGAGACCGCCAAGGTCCGCGCCCTGCACACAGCCTACGACGTCCTCAAACACATGGAGAACCGCAAGGTGGTGCTGCCGGATGAGGTGAGGCTCAGACGGGGTCAAAGGTCGCTGCTGTGACATGTTTATTTGACTTGTTGACCTGAGACGTTTAGAAAAATCCACCCGAGTTTCAGCTGTGACAAACTCGCAGATCGTTGGAGCCCCGAGTGCTGACACGGAGGACTCGAATATGATGATATGAGCACCAGGTTACGCTGTGTGTGTGTGTGTGTGTGTGTGTGTGTGTGTGTGTGTGTGCGCGTGTGTGTGTGTGTGTGTGTGTGTGCGCGTGTGTGCGCGCGCAGGTGTGTTACCGGATCCTGATGCAGCTGTGTGGTCAGTTTGGGCAGCCAGTCCTCGCCGTCAGAGTCCTGCTGGAGATGAAGAAGGCGGGAATCACACCGAACACCATCACCTACGGATACTACAACAAGGTCACACACGCACAGACACACAGTGACGTGGCGAGGACGGTGCGCGTCACCTGTTCAGGTGTTTTCCTGATGTTACGGCGTGAACTCTGAACGTCCTCGCTGACGCCGTTCTCTCTCCTCAGGCGGTGCTGGAGAGCAAGTGGCCGTCGACCAATCAGGGCGGGCGTCTCCGCTGGGCCAAGCTGAGGAACGTCCTGCTGGCTGTGGCCCAGTTCAGACAGCCAATCAAACGGCGGCAGAAGAGCGGCTCCGTGGGTTCGCGTGGAGGTCAGACATCTTTAAGTTTATGATTTTAATTTTCAGACGGCGGGGAGCGTTGATGGCTGACCCCACCATTACGCAGGAAGTAGCCCTGACCTTTCATTTATACGTTTGGTTACAGAAACGGCGGCGGAGTTTGACCGAAGGCCCCGCCCCCACTCCTCTCTGATTCGTCAGTCCAGTTGGAGCGGTCTGAGTGAAAGCTCGAGTCACGAGTCTCTGACTGGCCCGCTGGTGAAGAGCAACAGTCTGAGCAGCATGAAGATGGCGAGCGACAGTAAGAGGCGGCCTGCTCAGCTTCGCCGCGTCCTCCTCTTCCTCTGTGACATCATCGTCTCACTAATTCTCCTTTCTGCCCCACAGAGGTCAAACCGGGTAAGAAGTCCGTCCTCCGTGAGGCGGGGGCCAATGGCTTCGCAGACGCCGTCTCCCGTAAACCCCCGCTGGGACGGCGGGACACGTCCACGCCGCCTCCAGCGCCCTCCGGTGGAGCTCTGGTTCAGCGGAGTCAGGTCTGCCTCTCCAGCTTCTACAAAGAGTGCGTGGAGTCGGCCGACTCGGAGCTGGACTTGCCCGCTGAGGCAGACAGACGGTCAGTTTCACCTTCACCTGTCTGACATCGATTCTGGCCTCTGATTGGACGTTTCTTCACCCGTGTGCGTGTTTGATCCTCAGACCTGCCGACGTGCAGGGCTCGTCCGGCAGGAACAAAGCTGTCGATGAGAACTACAACAACGTCTCCTCCCCGAGCCGAGGAGGACTGGCGGGCAAACTGCAGCAACTCCTCACGCCGACCAAACACCGAGTGTCCGTGCGACGAGCCGCCAGCGTGGGCGACCGGCGCCCGGGAGGAGGGGGAGGAGCGGGAGGAGGAGTGATTGGACGAAGAGTGTCGGACCAGAGGCCGTCGAGGAAAGGTCAAGTGGCCGAAACTCTCCTAAAAGCAAAGGAGAAGCTGGTCAACGCCACATCAGAGGTAACGGCGGCGTCTTCGCGTTTGCTCGTGTCAGATCGTTGCTCGGAGGTGTGTGATGTGAGCCTGCAGCTGTTTGCTGCTGTTGATGGAAGTCTGTGTTGGTTCGTGAGCATCGTCTGCACACATTCCAGTATTAAAGTGTTCCTTGTTTTTGCTCCTCGCAGGTGTTAACAGACTCTCTGTCACTAATCTACTTCCTGTCTTCTCAGAGCTCGCTGTCTGTAGGAAGCGACCTCGACTTGATGGATGTGCCGAGTCCTGCGTATCCTCTACGCCGGTCCTGGGACGCCAATCAGGAGGGGGTGGGAATAGAGGTAAATGGAGCGTGTTTAGGAACGCTGCAGCAACTGGACTGGTCCCGTCGGTTAACCTGAGCCCCTCCCCCCGTGTGTCCAGGTGTTGATGTCCAGCTGCTCGCTTTGTCGTAGCTGCAACTCGCTGGTTTACGACGAGGAGATCATGGCGGGCTGGACATCGGACGACTCCAACCTGAACTCCTCCTGCCCGTTCTGCGGCTCCTCCTTTGTTCCCTTCCTGAACGCCGAGATCTGTGACCTTGGACCCGTCAGCAGGTACAGCTGGTTTAGCACGTTGCTGTGGCCTAAGGTAACCAGAGGTGTTCCTGCAGGACGGACGGCTGCTGGTGGTCAAACTCCAGAAGCATAGATCGTTTATGCCGCATTGACAGGTGTTTCCTTTCCGGAGCTGACTTTTCTTTGCCTTGTCAGTGCGGACCGCTGCAACTGGAACCTGGAGGACGAGGTGGAGAGTGCCGTGAGGCCCCCCAGTGGTCACGAGGCGTCCGTGCGACCCCAGTGTAACGGGCTGAGCGAGGACTCCAGCTCCGAGACCAGCAGCTACTCCGAGACCAGCAGGACCACCACGGTAATGCTCCGCAAAGCCGTTTCTCTCACACATCATCCTCACCGGACGTCTCACTCACAGACTCCACCCCCTCCATCAGGGTTCGTCAGTGGGCGGCGTTCCCCAGGTGACCGTGGCCTACCTGAGCCCTCTGGTTCTGAGGAAGGAGCTGGAGAGTCTGCTGGAGAACGAAGGCGAGGCGGTCCTGGCCCAGCCTCAGTTCCTGGACAACCACTCCATCATCTTCTGGAACCTGGTGTGGTACTTCCAACGCCTCGGCCTGCCCAACAACCTGCTGCAGCTGGTCCGAGCCTCACCGCTGGTCAGCCAGTTCACACAGGTAACACAGTTAGGCGAAGTTATGGCAGCCAGGTGGGCGTGTCCAAGAGGAGAGAAAAACAAAAAGGGCAAAATGAGGTCGACTGTGGTGAATGTGGGGTCGGCTCGGTGCTGTGTGCCGGCTGGGGTTCGATGTTGAATTTGAAGCCTGCACTTTGGCATCACGTCCACCAGCAGCGTGGCTTTTTTGTCTGCATCGACAGACTGTACAGGACACCTGCTAATCAGTGACATCCCAATAAAACCTGAGCTCACGCCGCGGTGACCTCACAGCAGGCATGTTATCGGTTAGATGACGCCTGGCTGACTCTCGTCGTTTGTGTTTCCCAGTCGGAGAACTCGGCAGTGAGAGTGAGACTCCTGTGGGACACCCTGACCCCCGACACAGACCAGTGGCCCCCCCTCTACGTCCTCTGGAGGATCCACAGTGAGATGAACACACGTTTATTGTTGAGTTGTTGACTTTTTAACATTTAAGCATTTAAGCCGCCATCCTTCTTTCCTTCCAACAGGTGGCGTCCTGATGAGAAGCTACAGCTGGCGGAGGCACAACCACCCGTTCACCCTGTCCTTCCTGGAGGAGGTGCTGCGGTGGGTGGGCATGAATGAGGTGCACAAGGCCGTCACGCTCTTCCTGGACACGCTGGCCAAACAGCCGGGAACCCCCAGGATCCAGAGGTGAGCCGGCAGGCGCAGAAGTTTGTGAAATGGAGACGGGCAGCAGCGAGACGACCTGAAAAACGTTCAGCTGAGGTTTTACTTTGATGCGGTGAGATGTGAATTTTGTGTTTTCTGTCTGGCAGGAGTCTGTACAGAGAGTTCCTCTTCCTCACGCTGGCAGCCATGGGCAAAGATCACGTCGGTAAGAACACGCCACAGGCTAGCAGCTAGCATTATTATTATTAGTATGTTCTGCATTCGTGTTTGTGGGCGTTTCCTGTGAAGCTGATGTCTGTGAATAAATTACAGACATGGACCAAAGGAAGAAATGTTTAGATTTTGGAGGTCAAAGGTCGAGGCTGCCCGCCCGTCCATCCACCCAATCCACTCATCCATCCACCAATACATGCATCCACCCACCCATCACTAAATTGATGGTGCGAACTCTTGGAGTCCACCATTTAATCTCCTAACCTGTCATCAGGAGGTGGAGCCTGGTTTCAGATGATCGCCACACAATCAATTTAACTTTATTCATACAGCGCCAAATCACAACAACAGTCGCCTCAAGGCGCTTTATATTGTACAGTAGATCGTACAATAATATAAAAAGCAACAAGAGTACAATAACCTCAGTTTGATCTGAATGAAGAAGCAGAAAGTTAGCGGCCGTCCGGGCCTTTATGTCTTTAAGACACTCAGGGAGTAAGAGCCAAACCGTGAGGCCCTGCAGGGCTCGAAGATCGCTCAGGTCCATCCTCCTGTCGTGTCACTCTGCAGTATGACTGCTGAGCTCCTCACGGCACCATCAGCAGACGTGTTCATGCTGCGTGGAGACTGCTCCCAGCAGAACAGAGTAACTGGTCAAACAGTGTTAAATCAGGACGCACACGACTTTGACGGCTGTTCCTTTACATGGGTGTGGTCTGTAGTTCAGTCACAGACTCGCAGATTTTAACCTTCGACATCTTTGAGGTCAGCTGTTCAATGGTAACTCCTCCTCCTCTCTCTCTTACAGCGGCGTTCGATAAGAAGTACAAGACGGCGTACTCTCGGCTCAGCGGTACTCTGGGTCGGGAGGAGCTGCGGAAGAAGCGAGCACAGCCTCCCAGCCCGAAGGCCATCGACTGCAGACGCAGCTTCCACCCGCCTCTCGAATGCTGAAACGGGTCCTGGTGACGTCCCCCGCGCTCGTTCATCCCTGCGAAGGGAAAACGGCGAGCCTTTGGATCCCCGCTGCCTTCACCTGCTCGTGTTCTTCACCTCTCTGCTGCCTCCAGGTGGAGGTCGGAGTGCCGCACTCCTTCCTGTCCTGTCCTTCTTTTGCCTCGTCGGTGTGAATCCAGACGCTCTACGGCTCCATCAACGATCCTGAAAGTAGATCCGGCAGCAGGAGACAAAAGGAACGCACTTCTCTCAGCAGCATTCTGAGCCGTGATTGGTGCAGCGTCGAAGGCGAGGGCTGGTTAGAAGCTCGGGCCGGGCTGCCTGATTTAAAGATGCACTGCATGGTCACGGGCGAGCCTCACAGTTTGTTTTTAAAGCGTGGTCGAGAAGGACTTTCAGACGTTTTTTATTAGTGTTTTTGAACGACTCGTTGTGCTGGGAGTCGTCCAGAAGATGGTCGGCCTGTCACAATGAAGCTGCAGTTTGAGTCTTTCCATGTGACCACAGAGGCCAAGGTTAGGACACAGGAAATGGCAAAAAACCCAAACCTCTCACATCCTCCAGTCACCGCTGGATTCCCTCTGCAGCTTTGTGGTGCTGGTGCACATCAGCGAAGCACGACTGAAGCAGGTGACCTGACACGAGCTTCCACGGAGGCGGAGTGAAAGTCTCGGAGAGCGAGTTAGCAAGCTAAGTACAACAGCGGTCACCTGTAAAACCCGACCGGCGACAAAGATCACCGATCATAACGAGTAGAGTAACCTCCCCCACACACGGCTGTAATCCTCTCATCCACCGCCCGCTGCCTGACCTCCACGATGAAGCTCGAACTATTTCCTGTTAGAATCCAGATGGCAGTACAGGAAGTTCCCCTCTGTTTGGACCTGGAGACTCACCTGGAGGCCCGACGCACTCATTCGGGAAGTGCTGTGTGATGTGAAATCTGTATTATAACAAAGTGTAGATATTTATGGCTCTAATAAAGCAGAGGGTGTAATAAACAGGTTGTTTCAGCGGCAGAATGCAGAGCAGAGCTTTTTGATGGAGCTCAGCGACTCAGCGTTAAGGCTGAAGAGGAAAGAGGACGATTTAATGCACGCTGTCATGTGTTGATGCTCGGAAGCTTCGCTGGTTTCAGCTCAGAGCGTCTGGTTTGGGACAAGCGAGGTCAGAGGAAATAAACGATCCAATTTACAGACAAGTTTCCCTTGAAGGCGTCGCCTTCTCCTTACGGTCCGCCCTGCGAGCACCAGCAGCTACCCTGACCGAGGAATCCGCAGGTCCAGATGATTTGAATCCTGACTCGCTCCGTCACGTCTCTGAGGGTCTTCTAGTTGTACCTGGAGCATTTAGCCTTGCATGGGGTCTTTTATTTTGAAAGGTGGCTTGTTTCTGACTTCCTGTTCTCTGCTCTGAGTAGCTTGGTGTGGTTTCTGTCAAAAATAGCACCCCTGCTTATTTTGAGCAGCAGGAGTCAGGAGTGCCGCATCACTGTGCCCACGGCATTCTGGGTAACACACCTTACCTGATCTGAGAGCTCATTGGTTGTTCAGATAAGCAGTGGGTGGAGCCTCTGCAGATCTTTTGTTAGTTTTTTTTAAATATTAAAAAACAAAAAACTTCATATTTCCTTTTGAGGCCACGTTTGCTGCACGGCTGATGTTTTTGTTGGGTCGTGTGTGATTGTCCTGAACCAGATGCTCAGTTTGTGACCTGATGCCCCTTCACATCTGGTCTGTCAGCTGACCCACAAAGCTAACAGTTTGCTCTAGGGCGTCTCAGCAGCAGCAGGAATCAAACCGGCGACTTCTCACTGATATTTCCAGCTTCATATTTTTAGTGTCATGGAGCAGCTTTGCATGATTCACAGTTCAGAATAATCCTCCTGTGTCAGGGCTCAGCCCCTCAGTCACCCTCTGCTTTGGCTACTGTCTCTTAAGCTGCCAGCTTTCCTCTGATTGGACAGCTTGCAGAAGCATGCGGGGGACAGATGGCTGAATAAATGTGAGTTTTTGGTTTACAGGGGGGGGCACTGTAACGTGTTATGAGACTAAAGCACGCTCACGCTGATGATTGCGTCATCAGTGAAATAGTTCCTGCTGCAGCCGAGCGCCCCGGAGCCAGGCGTGAACTTCAAGCTGTGGTTAAACTCGTTTGAGTCTGTAACCAGCCAGCTGACCGCCTGTGGTTAGAGCCGGCTCAGGCGGGTGCATTTAAACTGATATTGTGTTTGCTGTTGTAATTTATAAATGCTCGTGATTTCAGTTGTAAATGTTTTTTAAGAAAACAAATAAAAGTGAGCAGAGTTTGCAAATACATTAAATTTATGATTATTTTGGTGTGATATTTCACAGCTGGTGCGGGCTGCTGGACTTCACCGCTGTGAAACTTCCACGTTAGCATTTTAGCGAATCTCTCTTTGAACTGGAGCTCCGACGTCCGTAACCTCACAGCATCGTCACATGACGTTATTAAAAAGTCAAAAGCTCAGAGTGCAGGTGAAGCTAGCGGATGGAGCCGCCGCCTGTCAGTCAAAGAGGCCACGCCCCAAATGCCAACTTTCAGCCTTAATCCGGTTGTTCAGTGATGACGCGACGAATCCTACTTCCGGGTCTAAAGTAGTCTGCGTTTAATATGGCTTTTGTGTTGTTAACATGTTTAATGTTATGTATTTTCTTCTATTTGATCTCAAAAAGCTCCTAAAACAGTTAGTGATCCCTGTTGACCTCCCTCGGCTTTTATTACCGCTAATCATTTATTTAAGCTCAGTTTTTAAAACCTTAGGATGTAACTACAGCCCAGCCCATGCAGCAGTACATGAATGACTAACCTCGTATTGTGGATGGATTATCTCAGTTGTTCTCCTGGTTGAAGTTTGGTCCTTTTACAGCATCCTGCCATGCGATTACATTTGTTCCTGACCACCGAGAACACTCACGTTAACTTTTATCGAGTGGAAAAAAAGTTAGCTTGTTTATATTATGCTAACATAGCTGTGTCGCTAGCGGTCACGTAGCACATCATTATATAGCAGCTAGCCCAACTTCAGTAACCCTACAAACGTCACTGCTGTTTAGTTTTCTGTCTTCATTTATGCTGGAAGTGATAACAGAGCTGTACGTTTGAATTTGTTTCCAAAACCCCGCAGTCAGGACATGCTATATTGTATTTAGATAGAAGCTAGCGAGCTAACTCCCTGCTAACTTCTAACTCCGTTAAATGTCATAAATTCCGTTTTCATGGATGCCTGGATGTTAAACTCAATTGTTACACCTGGTAGAGCAGAACGCTGATCATTTTATTAAAGATGAAAGACTTTAGACAGTTTTTCAACTCTCAGTAATGCCATAGTGATCGTTTGATATATGGACCCGCAGCGGAGTTTAGACCCAGACACTGCTAGTGACGTCAGACTGAACAACCGGATACAATTTAAGAATAGAACAGAATATAATTTATTTTATTTTTATTGTCATTTTGCTCCAAGCCAACTGTGCAGGAATAAATAACACACAGGAGAGAAAATAAAGGCACACAATGGAGGGCAAGGGGCAAATTAATGCAGTTCATTTAATCCGCAACGGAACTCGCACAGTATTCCCGACAAAATAAAAGCATAGTTGGGTTTTGAAATTTCCAGTAAAGGACAAAACTTTTCAAACAAAGATAAATGTGTTAAAATTGCGTTACATGATATCCAGATATCCACAAAAAAACGTCCAGTGTATGCTCGCTCCCTGTTCATTTCCCCTGACATGGTGCTGATATAACGGTTTCATTTCAAACACTAGGATTTGTAGGCTTTATTTTGAAAGGTATGACCGGATGTGTATGCGTGTGATTTTCTCGGACGTACGGCGCTCGTGCTTTCTCAGCATCGCAGTGTGAGCAGGTAAATCTTTGTGGTTGAACCCCCAGCGCTGAGTCCAGTATGAGGCCCACGGGGCTGACGGGATCCGGCCGGGAGGAGCACTGAGGAGCCGAGAGGCCTGCTGGGAGGCCCGGAGCGCCGCAGGAGTCAGGTGCGTTACATCCAGGTTAATAACCCGCGCGCCGTTTGCGGGTTCCATAATAAAAACCTGCAAACGGCGCGAGGACGGTGTAATCGGTGAAACGTGCGAACACTGAGACGTCTGCTTTTGTCTTGGAGCTGTAAATGTTAAAAACAGCGACCTGCGACGGCAGGTGTTGGATTCTCATCGTAATCTGCGCTGTTAGCCTTCATCATGCAGAACTACATTTAAAAATCTGCAAAATTAAAGATTTTTTATTCAGCAGAACAAAAAAATCAGATGACTAACGTAAATTCAGTTTTCTTTCACTACGTGCTGCGATTCGGCTCGTTTATAAGTGGTGGTGCTTTTTCCCTGCCTCGTCCTGTTTATCAGGTTTCCCTCAAACGGCCTCACGGAGTTTGATTTTTTTAGCGCAAGGTTTCGGGTTTACTGGCCTAAACCTTTGCCGAATTAAAGGATGACTAATTTGGGCCCTTCAATTTTTATGAATGAAGCTTAATCTTTTGTGAATATTTACTTATAAATAATGAAATATAAACTAGTCATTTTCTGAATGGTACCCTGAGGAGCGTGGAACAGCCAGAGCGATGCCTGGAATGGATTTTTGCGCTTTTAGCTACTGATAAACAAGCACGTGTTTGCTTCATGGGGAGATTTTTTTTAATATCAAATTGGGTTTTTTGGCCTCGCGGGGCCGAAGCTTTGTTTTCAGTGACAGCGTGGCTGCTTCGTGCTGCTGGGCGGGGCTCCAGGTGGCGCTGTCCACCGTGACGGTGCTGAAACCGTGCAGGGAGGACCACGTCGCTGCTGTCAGGTGTGTGAGGAGCAGCGATGATTTTTTAACCTTCTGTGATCGATCGTTTCAGGCTGACGGACCAACCATGTGGGAAAACATGCTTCTGCTACTGATCCACGCGGTGGAAGGTAAAACCATTCAGAAATGTGGACGTGTCAAAAATGTCAGCATGGATTAAAACGTGTCATACCCAGGACTGTTTAACCAGTGTTGGGAAGGTTACTTTTAACATGTATTCCACTACAGATTACAGATTACATGCCCCAAAATGTATTCTGTAACGTATTCCGTTACGTTACTCAATGACAGTAACGTATTCTGAATACTTTGGATTACTTAATATCTTATCATGCTTTTTACAACTACATGAATGTCCTACTGCCCTTTGCAGTATAAAGCTCAGACGTCTGCAGGCTGCGGGTGTCTCTGCAGCGAGCGGACGCCCGCAGTTCATCAGGAAAAATGTAAAGCTGTCTCTCTCCGCATGCATCTTATTAAACCCGTTTCTCTTGCAGCTGCAGTGGCATCTCAGTGCTGGCAGGGGGCGACCTTCTCCGAGGCCGTGGTGTCTCCCGTGGTCGAGAGCAGCGGTATTCTGCGGGTGCCCAGCGTGTCGTCCCTGCCGCAGTGCGTGGCGGCGTGCTGCGACCTGCCCGGCTACGACTTGGCGTGGCTGTTCGAGGGCCGCTGCTACGTGCTGAGCTGCCAGCAGAGGGAGAACTGCCAGCCCCGGCAGACGCCTGGCGCCGACTCGTTCCTCGCCTTCCTGCGACGCCCGTCCCCGCAGACACTGGTGCTTCAGTCCTTGGTGAGGGGGGAGCCCTACGGCGGGCGCTGGAGGCCCCTCTCACGCTCGTCTGAGGTGCCCGGCGACTTGGAGGCCCTGAAAGATCTCTCCCTGTTCGACACGCCACATCGAGGCTTCCCAGACCCCGGGATGCTGGATGTCGAGTACTCAGAGGACAGCCAGGAGGAGAGGGGTGGAGCCAGCCCAGAACAGGAGACCAATCAGCCACCTTTGAAAGGGGGGGGCAGCTTCAATCAATCAGAGGCTGAGGATGGTCCAGAGAGGAGGCCGACAGAGAGCAGCGCGGCCCCGGGCGTGCGCCAGGGAGAGGAGGGTGGGGCCAAGAGACCGACGGAGGTGGCGCCACAGGAATCAGTGAGTTCAGAGCGTGAGCTCATATGATAACTGTCTCCATGGAGACCAGTCTGCAGCCTGTCATTGTTCTCCCTACAGACGCAGAGCAGCTCCACCTCTCCACCCCTGACACCCGAGGCCAGCTCAGAGCCAGCCCACACCTCCAGCAGCCCCACAGCAAACCCAGGTAAGCACCTCCGTCAGGTCAGGTCAGGTCAGCACACCTCCGTCAGGTCGCAGGTTCACTCCAGTTTATTGTTTTAAAGATAAACTTTAGCAAACGTGTCTGAAGAGCCTCACAGGTCCTGTCCCTCTGACCAGTGGAGCAGTAACTTGTCCTCCACATGCAGCTCCACCCCTGCTGGTGTCTCTTGGAAACCCCGTAGAGGCGACCACAGTGAAACCCGCCACTCCAGCCGCCACTCCAGCTGCTCCTGAACCTACCACGTCAGGTGAGTTTATGACTAAAAAAATGTTTGTTTAGATCAACATTTGATCTTTTTAAATATTTTTATTTAGTCTTTTTTAAGGAAAAACAGGTTATTGAGTTCATGTCAGGCAGTGGAGTCGCCCCCTGCTGGTCACTGTAGATGGTTCATGTTAAACCAGAGACTGTCACGTGTAGGAGTGTAGTTACTGCCCAGGAGAAACTTTGTGGTGGTTGGAGGTGACTCATTTTAGTAAGTGGGTGGTGTTCACCTGAGACAGTGTGAAGGTCAAAGTTCAGTTTAAAGACAAACAGGTGACCTCAGAGAGACCAGGTGAGGAAGCAGGTAAATGAAAGGAAGAATTTAACCTTCATTTCTCGCACAGACGCTGTGAAGATGCTTCAGTCTGCAGCCGGAACTCCACCTTCCACCACCCACCTGACTGTGACCTCTGACCTTACTACCCCGACCTTGTCAGCAGCCAGCTTTAACCCTACGACTGCGACTGAGTCAGCAGGTAAACTCGACGGGTTTAATGCTTTCTGTGGCTTCACACCGACTCTTTAAACCTCCTCTCGCTTTTCCAGCTTCAGCGTCACAGGTTGGAGGGTCAAACCGCGGTCCGGTGGCCGTCGTGGGCCCCGACAGGAGCCTGTCTCTCCCGGTGAGCAGCTTGCTGCTCAACGGCAGCGGCAGCAGTGACGACAGCGGCATCGTCAGCTACCGCTGGGAGGCGGTCAGGTAAGTCTGGAGCCTTTTTTTATGTTCCTGTGACTGAAAGATCAAATTTGTTCAGTCGGGTTTCGTGTTTTCCAGCGGGCCTCCCGGGCTGAGGCTGGACGACGCAGATCAGCCCGTCGCCACAGCCTCGGGGGTTCGGGCGGGGCGCTACACCTTCAGACTGACCGTATCTGACCAGGAGGGGGCGACAGACAGCGCCTCGCTGACCGTCAAAGTCCCAGAAGGTGAGCGACTCGGTGTTATTTGTGGAAGGCGGAGCTCTTCCTGTCAGACTCGTTTAAATCACAAACACGCTAATCTAAGGTCGTCTGCTTCCTCCAAACTCCAGCCGGTAGTTTTCTTCCGGTCGCCCACGCCAGCGGCAGCCACTCGCTCACTCTGCCCAACAACTCTCTGGTTCTCAGAGGTTCGGTGACCAACGCCGATCAGACCGCGGTGCACTTCCTGTGGACCCGGGACAGCCAGAGTCCTGCTGCCGGGGTGAGTTCCGACCGGCGCTGTGACGCTTCAAATCAAACTTTATTAATGAGCGCAGGTGACCCGGGGGAAACTAAACTTCAGTTTAAATCAGTGGCGGCTCATCGACCTCACACTGTGTGTGTGTGTGACGGAGTGACCTTTGACCTTTGCTGGTTCCAGGACGTACTGTACGGCTCGGATACTCAGCCCTCGCTCTACCTCGCCAACCTGGTCGAAGGCACCTACCTGTTCCAGCTGAAGGTGACCAACGCGCAGGGGCGCTCCGGCTCCGCCACGGCCACTGTGGAGGTGCGACCAGGTGAGGCTGGAAGCTCGCCGTTCGTCCCGTTTTGTGTTACGCAGGCATGCGCCGACATAGATGTGTTGTCCCACGTGTCTGCAGAGCCCGGCGGCGGCGAGCAGGTGGAGCTGGAGATGCTGGTGTCGGTGTCTCAGGTGAGCGTGGCTCAGAGAGACACGGTGGTCCGACAGCTCGCCGCTCTGATCCACGTCCTTGACAGCGACCTCCACGTGCGAGCGCTGCAGGGACACTCCCACATCAGGTACCTGCACGCACCGCGGACTTGCCCCTCCACGTGCCGGCTCGCCATAACCTGTGATGTTTTCTCTGCTTGCAGCACCGTGTTGCGGTTCTCCGTGCACGGCACCTCGGGGCCCCTCTCTGCCTCCCGATTGGTCGGCGTGCTGCGCAGCCAGCTGCTCTTCGAGAAAAGCGACTACCTGTTGTTCAGAGTCCTGAGGGTGGACACCGTCTGTGAGTCCAGCCGGGGCACGGCTCACCTGTGACATCTCAGAAAGGGGCGGGGCATTTGTCTGTGTTTAACGCGCTCGTTTTTCCCTCAGTGTGTCTGCTCAGCTGTTCGGGGCGTGGTCAGTGCGATCCAATCACCAAGCAGTGTGCCTGCGACCCCTTCTGGACCGAGAACCTGATTCGTCGTTACCTTGGCGATGGAGAGAGCAACTGCGGTAAAGTATGATTTGTAGTCTTCGGTCACGGCAGCGGGTCATTCCTCACGTGACGGCAAGAAACGACAGAAAACTTCATTTACATTACAAACTCGTTCACAACGAATCCTTCAGTCGTTTCTGTTTAAACAACTTTCACACAAACTTGTGACGTTTGTCCCTCGACTGCTTCGTTCGTCTGCAGCAGCAAGTTGAACAGGATGTGAAACAAAGTTCAGTCTCAAAGTCCAGAAACTTGTGAACGGAGATGAAACATCATGTAGTGAGTTTCATACTTTTCTGTCTTACTGGCTGCAGTCAGCCCGTTTCTGACTGCAGAGCTGGGGCGGGGCCTGTGAGCAGCGTCCCCAATCACGCCTCGCTGGCTTAAGACAGAAAGAACTGGGTCCTGTTGTTGTAGCCGAAACGCTGCAGCTGCGCGTGTAAGGCGACAGCCGCACACGGTGCTGCAACCCGGGACTGGGGCGTGACAGACCCGCCCACATGTTCGCACTTTTCACGACACTTCTTTATTGCGGCTGTCGACTTACACGCGCAGCTGCAGCTTTGCAGCAGATGCGCATATTATTAATGTAACTGCAGCGAATTTCTTTGTTCCGCTGTGAAAGCGATGCTGATGTTAAACATGAGCGCCGCGGGACTTTTCTGCCTGGTAACTGTGCGTGTTAGTGTCGTCACTGATCCATCATCACCTTTATTTATAAAACCCTTTAAAACAACCCCAGCTGAGTGCTGTACATTGGAACTATAGAATAAAATTAGATATCAATAAAAGCCAAATAAAAGAAAGTAAACGAGGCCGACAGCAGCAGAGACTAATGCAGGAACCAGATTTGATGGTAAGCTGGTCTCCGAGTGCACGGAGGGAGAAAGAGCTCTTTATTCAAACTGGCCTCCAAACGAGCAGTGAAGCCTGTGCACACACCTGTAAATGTACCTGTACGCATCACACAGCACACATTCAGGTGAAGCTCCGCACGAGCCGCTGACCTGTCGGCTGTGCTCCTCTGACAGAGTGGAGGGTCCTGTACGTCATCCTGACCAGCTTCGTGCTCGTCGTCCTCATCCTGTCACTCGGCTGGACGTTCATCTGCTGCTGTAAGAGGTGAGGACGCCGCTGCAGGTGATAGACTGATCCCAGGTGTGCTTCCGTGCGTGAACTGGTCTCTGCTGCTTTCAGGAGACGACAGACCAAAGCGAGGAAGAAAACCAAATACACCATCTTGGACAACATGGACGAGCAGGAGAGGGTGGAGCTCCGCCCCAAATTCAGTGAGTCACATTGCCATAGTCCGCCTGCGGAGGCTGTCGGGGTCGGTCTGCGGCGGCGTTCTCGTTGGTTCATGAAGTCGTTTCACTGCGGCTCAGTTAGTCGTCACCTTGGAGGCGGTCCTGCGGGGTCGCTGATTCACTCTGCAGCTATCACGTGACCAGGGTGTGGTTCATCGCTCTTGTCCTTTCCCAGGTGATCCATGCGTTCTCCTAAAGGACTCCCACCTTGGGTCATGTGACTGAGCTCAGCTCAGCGACCTTCGGGACCTCAGGTAAGAGCAGAGTCGTCTTCATGAACCAAAGCGAAGCCGCTTCCTTCTTTTAAAGCACCTGACTGTTCCCACGTTCCTGGGAATGTCCCGCTGTTCTTTAGAGCAGACGTTTCCCCGGAGCAGCGGGAGGTCGTCCTCCATCTTTATTCAATGACTGAGACTTAAACCATGACCCCCGCTGACCTTTCCCCTGTGCAGGTATCAAACACCGCAGCACGGAGCACAACTCCAGCCTCATGATGTCCGAGTCGGAGCTGGACAGCGACCAGGACACCATCTTCAGCCGCGACCGGCCGGTCCGCAGCAGGAACCGCATCAGCACCATGGCTGCCCGCAACGGCGACGCCTTCGGATGACGGGGCGGCTGACCTCTCGCAGACGCAGAATGGTGCATTCTGGGACGTGTATGAGGGACCACATTACCCAGTTTTCAAGAGAATGCTAACATGTCCCATTTCAAAGGACGCAAGGAACTCGAGACCTGGAGGACGGACGCGCGTCTGCTCGGACATAAGAGGAAGAGCAAGAGGGCGGGACACATCAGGCATCGCACCACCGCCACGTGCCCGATTCACAGCTGTGAGCTCGTTAGCTAACAGAGCGCTCACCAGGAAACACGGCAGAGTCAGCTGACGACGGCGTCCGATCACACGGTCGTGGTTCGTTTGAGCCCGGGTCACAGACGCCGTCCGCCGGGTTAAACTTCATCAACGTTTGTTGGCTAACGAGAAGCAGCGTGTGAATCAGAGACGAAGGATGTGAGCCGACACCTCCGACATAAAAACACCAACACAGAAGTAACACAAACTCGTCTTTAATGTGGTCAGAATACAAAACGCACACATGAACTTTGACCCCATCAGCTAAAGTCACAGACAAACAT
The DNA here is from genome assembly GCF_963969265.1 of Rhamphochromis sp. 'chilingali'. Lineage (NCBI taxonomy): Eukaryota > Metazoa > Chordata > Actinopteri > Cichliformes > Cichlidae > Rhamphochromis > Rhamphochromis sp. 'chilingali'. The sequence continues at coordinate 38,567,823 of NC_137938.1, read as the reverse complement.
CCAGGTATTAAACTGCTACGAGAGCGTTTCACACGTAGACTAGCCGAGTCGACAGGTTTGCACCCGTTCGTGTTTTCATGGCTCGATGCGGCGCCGGCTGTCGCTCTGTCGGCTTCGTTTCCAAAGGCGCGTCGCTCATCACGCACAATTTCTTTAGGAATGAATCAAGTTTCACGATTCAGGAGGATTCATGCGAGTTGGAAGCTTTATGGACACTCGCTGCGCCACGGGTGAAGCAGAAAATAATTTTTAAAAACAAGTTTCATCACAATGTGGCGGTTTGTTAGCCCCTCCCCTTCAGTTTACAATCCCTTAACACTGATAGCCAATCACAGCAGACAGGGCAGATAAACGGACTGAGTAGCGCCTCCTACTGGTGTGAGTTTGGGCAGTTCAACCAGTCTGAGACGGGTTCAGATAAGTTTAAGCTTCGTGCTGGTGCCGAGTGTGTGAGCGTAGAAGCGACAGCTGATTCAAAATGTGATTTACAAAGTCCGATGTTGGACGTTTTTGATCCTGCATGAATTCAAACTTTATTGAAGGAGTTATCACGTGTTAATAAAAGAATCCAACCACCTCCACCGAGTCACAGCTTTTGTACCGCCTCCTCTTCCTCCTCACGGTTTGAGGCCTCCAAAGCACATGTACTTCACTTCCAGGTACTCGTCGACGCCGTACTTGGAGCCCTCGCGGCCCATGCCGGATTCCTTCACCCCACCAAACGTGGCCTCTGGCGTGGACAGCAGCCCCTCATTGACGCTGACCATCCCCACCTCCAACGCCTCCGCCACCCGCCAGATCTGACTCACATCCTGTGAGTAAAAGTAACCTGAGAACAAAGGAGGAGGTTAGAATGAACAGCCCGCGATCTGCAGTCTAGGAACCAATCGGCTGCATGCACGCAGGTGGACTCACCTGCCAGCCCGACGCTGGTCGCGTTAGCAATAGCCAGAGCCTCCTCCTCCGTGTTAAACCTGCAGATCAGACACAGGCGAGCTCAGACGGCTTCACGATGAACAAGAATCTGCGTCTAGCCAGGATTAAACCCGCAGATCAACAAATCCCGTCTCGATCATCTGTCTGGACTCACCTGATGACGGGCACGAGCGGCCCGAAGGTTTCCTCCTTTGTGCACAGCATGTCGGCGGTGACGTCGGCCAGCAGAGTCGGCTCCATGAAGGAGCCATCGAGGCGCTTCCCGCCTTTTACCACCTTCGCCCCGCGGGACACGGCGTCCGAAATCTGATGTAGCACCTGGGAGGCAGAGACGGCGTTCAGCGGCGTGCTGGTGCGGTCTTTAAACAAACTTCAGTCATTTATCGTCGGCAGTAATGTGGTGTCATGTAATTAATATATCCTTAGTATCCTTATTTTATTGCTTTATGTATTTTAATAATGAAGGTTTGTAGACTCACAAACTAAGCACTCAGCCAGGCTGAAAACAGGAAGTGTAGAGCTATACAGCATGTTAATAAATACAGGAAGCCAGACAGAAAAGAGGAAGTTTGCCATATAACAATGTTTGTATTGAAACTGTGACGTGTAAAGTACCAAAATAACACCAATATGAGGCACAGGTTATGATTCTAATGTTAGAGATGCTGCAACTGGCGTCTGGGCTGTGCAGGCGTCTCTTCAGAAGATGATTGAATAAAAGAAATAAATGTTCTAACGCTGAGTCGGTTTTCTCTGCTCTGTCACGGGGACGAAACAATCCGGGTTAATAGTGGAAACGGCGTTTACCTTCTCTGCGGCGCGGGTGTTGATGAGCGGCCCCTGCGTGGTGTTGGGCTCCGAGCCGTGACCCAGACGCAGCTCGGCATCCATAGATCGCCCCAACTTTTCCACGAAGCGGTCGTAGACGGCGCTCTGGACCAGAAACCGGTTCGAGCACACGCACGTCTGCAGGAAGAAGAAGCGTTAGTGTGCACAATGGTGGCGTTCACCTGTGGAACAGGTCAGCAGGAGACACCCTCACCTGGCCTGAGTTCCTGAACTTGGATGCCATGGCTCCGCCCACCGCTTTGTCAAGGTCTGCGCTGTCAAACACAATGAAGGGGGCGTGGCCACCCAGTTCCATGGATACCTTCTTCACGGTGTCAGCGGCCATTTTCAGCAACACCTGAAACCGAAGTTTTATTTAAAGAAGAGTTTCTGCTTTTTATGTGGATCTGCGGGCGGCGGCGCTGCGGGCGGCGCTGCACTCTGACCTTCCCGGTCGCCGTGGATCCAGTGAAGGAGATTTTAGCCACCAGAGGGTCTGTGCAGAGGACCTGCCCGACCGAGGGCGTCGACTCTCTGGAGCATGGAACCACATTGACCACCCCTGCCGGGATCCCCGCCTGCTCCGCCAGCTGAGGGGGAAAAAAACACGCCAAAACACAGGAAGTGACTCAACAATGTGTGTCCCACGAAGAAACAAAGTGCCGACCCCTATCCAGATGTTTGACGTACTCACCTCTGCCAGAGCGAGAGCCGAAAGTGGCGTGTCCTCAGCTGGTTTAACCACCACCGTGCAGCCGGCAGCCAGCGCGGCGCCGACCTTCCTGGTGATCATGGCGCTGGGGAAGTTCCACTGGAAACAACCAAAAGCAAATTCTTTGCGGGACGTCATGTGATGGATTCATTAGGGGTGGGTTTTGATTATCGATTAAAATCGATTCTAGCTTGGATAACGTGATATCAATTCATTAACGAGCTGCTCACCGGTGTGATGATGGAGGCCACGCCCACCGGCTGCTTCAGGAGGAGGAGCTTTCTGTCTTTGGCTGGAGATGGCACAATGTCACCGTAGACTCGCCGCGCCTCCTCAGAAAACCACTCGAGGAAGGAGGCGGAGTACGAGATCTCCCCGAGAGACTCGCACATCGGTTTACCCTGCAACACACGCACGCAGACGCAGAGACACGCAGACGCAGAGACACGCAGACGCAGAGACACGCAGACGCAGAGACACACGCAGCAGGATAAAGATGAGTGTTTGTTACAATAAACACTTTTACAAAAACTTCTTGAGGTTTTCTTATTTCGTCAAACAAACATTTTAAAGTAGTATTTATTTGAAAAGTACTACAGTACAAGTACTCACTCGTTGCTGACATGTACTGCATGTTCAGGTGTCCTACAGGTGAGTTCATGTGTCATACTCACACATTCAAACGTGATCAGCTGGGCGAGCTCATCTTTGTGCAGCGTCATCAGCTCAAACCATTTCCTTAGCAGGACGCTCCTCTCCTGCAGGACGACCAATCAGAGCAGAGCACGGGTCACCTGCACGCCTTCATCGTCACATTTAACCGTTCGCCCCTGTCCCCCGCCAACATGCTTCACATTGATGGAGACTCGGAGAGAGAACTTTAGTTTCATCAACAATACACAAACAATTCTCTCATTTACAAAAAATCTATATAAACTTGAGTGAAGGACCAGAGTGAGGAAACATCCCGTCCTGAGTTTGCTCCTGTAGATTTCCGTCCCTGCTCGTTGGTTCATCCTTCAGCGAGTCACCTCCTGTGTTGGTGACTGTATGGAGGTGGAGCTCAGTCACCCTGCTGACCTCTAACAAAGCCGGACTTTGTGTCTGAGGCTGCGAGCGTTTAAACATTTAACTTAGCTCAGCGGCATCCACACACTGACTGCTGACGCCTCACAGCAGATAACCAGAGATGGGCAGTAACACGTTACTGTAATCCGATTACTTTTTTCAAGTAACGAGTAAAGTAAGGGATTACTATTGCAAAAACGGTAATTAGATTACCGTTACTTTCCCGTAGGAACGCTGCGTTACTGCGTTACTAAAACCGTGATTTTTTGCGAGAATGTCTCATGACAGTGACGTAAGCGAGTGCGACATTTGTGACAACAGCTGTGTGCAGATCAACAATGGATCATATATCGAGTGCAGAGAGAGTATGAGCGTGCAGCGTTTAAAGCGTGGAAGCACTGACCTTACTTTGAGTTTGATTCCATAAAAAGTGACAAAAACATTAGTGTCCGCTGTGCGTGGGAAGAAAACTTCTTTTTACAGCGAAAAAACCCCTAAACTTCCAAACAAGCACCGAGTAGCTACGACGTAATGGGAAACTCACAGAGAAACTCGCGGATTCTTCCACTGACCGCGGCACACCTGCACCAGGGTAACCCTCCGCCTATCCTACTCCTGCTTTACAGGTGAAAATAGAGCAACAGGACCGCTGAGTCTGTGACTTTATTTATTTTCTGCTCTGTTTTACTTGCATCTATTTGAAAGACTGAGTGTAAACACAAAAATATTTTATTTTATGTGCTGGAATGTGCAGAAAATAGGTTTAAATGTTAAACTAATTTCTTCCAGTCAGAGAATGTTGCAGATAATTAAATGTTTGCTTGATGCATAAAGTTAAAAGATTAAAACTAATAAAACAAGTTTTAAAAAGAGACTTTTCCATCTGATTACATTTTATATGATGGATTATGCAGAAAAAGTAGAACTGGGCTGAAAGATCTATCGCTTTATCACCTATTCAGGTTGTAAATCGTGTTTTTAAAAAGCAACTAAGTAATAATAATAATAATAATAATGGATTGGATTTATATAGCGCTTTTCAAGGCACCCAAAGCGCTTTACAATGCCACTATTCATTCACTCTCACATTCACACACTGGTGGAGGCAGCTACAGTTGTAGCCACAGCTGCCCTGGGGCAGTCTGACAGAAGCGAGGCTGCCATATCGCACCATCGGCCCCTCTGGCCAACACCAGTAGGGTAAAGTGTCTTGCTCAAGGACACAATGACCAGGACAGGGAGCCCGGGGGATCAAACCGGCAACCTTCCAGTTACAGATGTGCTTCCCACCCCCTGAGCCACAGTCGCCCCAAGTAACTAACTAAGTAATGAATTACTTCTGAAAATAAGTAATCAGTAAAGTAACGGGATTACTTTTTGGAGGAAGTAATCAGTAATTATTTACTGATTACTTTTTTCAAGTAACTTGACCAACACTGGCAGATACCTGCATTAAACACCTGCTGTCCACCAAACTCCGTTCAAATACGGCGTAATTGTGCTGTCAGCGGGGAAACCGCGTCTCCTTACTGCAGCTTTGTTTTGTGACTGTTTAAGGGGCGGTGCTCATCTCGGCTCACGTGTCTGTCTCCTGTCTGCGAGTCATTCTTCACCTTTGATTTGTGCGCATCCGCTCCGAGTGGCGCGGCAGCAGGAAGACACTTGTTAAAGTTTGGGTTTAGTCTAAAAACGGATTTCTGTGAATTATGAGTTAACCGAATAAACATTTCCAAACATTTAACGGTTACGAAAGCTGTTTGACGCCATACTCAGTCAATACTTATAATTTAAGGTAAATTTAGTTTTTTAGTGGAGTAGGGAGGGCGGAGAAGACCATGAAAGAAAGTTTTGGATTTGTGTGAAAATCCGTAAATCAGGTGGTTTCTGTGTTAGCCGTATTAAAGTCTGACGTGTGTGTATAACATCTTTGAGATAAACTCCGTCAGTCAATGTCAATCATTTGCGTAAGAGTTCCAGGCTTTGAGTTGACTACGGAGGGCAGAAAGTCCAATTTAAACAGTGAAACCTGCACATATCGTAGTATCCGGTGAATTTTATGACATCCGAATAAATGTCTGGCTTCTGTCAGTCGGGAAGATGCCAGCGTTGGGGTGTTTCGTTTAATTTTCAGGGCGGAAATGGGACATTAATTTTAAATAGTCGGTTTTTAAAGTGGAGTTCTGTGAGAGCGCAGCCTACCTTGGCCGTGTACTGCTTCCAGGAGTGAAACGCTTTGTACGCAGCGTCCACCGCCTGCTTGGCCTCCGCGGGGCCGCAGTCCGACACCCGGGCTATCTCCTGCCCGGTGGCCGGATCTAGGACGGGGAACACCGAGGCAGCGGAGATCCAGCGGCCGTCCACGTAGCCCTGCGTCCGGAGGAGCGGAGCGGAGACATCCAGGCTGTAGCTTCTGTGCATGGCGGCGGGCAGGCCGGGGAGGAGCTGCCGGAGGAAGCAGCGGGTCTTCAGCACGCAGACAGCAGCGGACATACCGGGGGGTGTGCAGCCGGGGAGCCGGACTCTATGCTGGATGTTTGATCCGTTCGTTCGCGCAGGTCTGCAGCTGGAGCCTCTCGCGGGTTTCCGTCGGTTTCAACCGGTGCGACAGTCACGTGACTCCGTTCAAACGCAGTGAGCCTTCCGCCCGGAGCCAGTGTTGCCAACTTAGCGACCTTGTCGCTGTATTTAGCGAGTCTTCAGGCCCCTTAGCGACTTTTTTTCTAAAAAGCGACTAGCGACAAATCTGGCGACTTTTTCTGGTATTATTGGAGACTTATTTATGACGACTTTTTGACGTGAAAGAGCGTGTTTCAAATTCAAAATTCAAATTCAAATTTTATTTGTCACGTACACAGTCATACACAGTACGATATGTAGTGAAATGCTTGGACAACTGCTCGTGACCTAAAGAAAACAAAAAAGGAAAAGGCTATGAATAAGATAGGAAATAAATATGAAAAATTAAAAAGGGTAAATTTAACTAGGAAGGAATAAAATATAAATTAAGGTTAAAAATGAAATAACTGTACAACACAAATTAGAATGAAGGGTAAATTTAACTGGGAAGAATAAGATAAAGATAAATATATAAATTAAAGTTGAAAATAAAATAACTGTACAACAAAATACACAATACACAATATAGAACTATATAAGAATGTATGAAGGAATCTAAATATAAATAAATATATACACAATAACAGCGTTGCTCTTACTCTCACCAAGCAGCGGTGCTGCCGTGGGCACCTCACCCGTGCCAAAGCGCTCACGGGCGGAGGACAGTCCTCCCCCCGCTGCTACCAGGGCAGGAAACGTTCACACCTGTGCGTCCAAACGGCAAATGAATCGCGCATGAGTGAAGCCGCTGCTCCGCACTGACTGTAACGCAGTCAGTTCTTTTACTGTTATGCTGTTTTGGGGATCACAAGGTTTAAAAGTACTTATAAATACACACACAGTAACTCCACCAGAGCGCCTATCTCGGGTCACTTTTGCCGGTCCAGGCAAAAGTGGAGCAGTGGCATAAAGGAGCAGGGTTGGAATTGTGACATTAAAAAAACAATAATTGCTAAAAGAAATTTAATTCGTAGTTCTAAATAAACTATAAATGCATTTAGGACGTTTTTTACTCACTTTGTCTCTTCCACGATGTTGTTTCTCTCTCCAACAGCGTAGGTTACAATTACATTAGCATGACCAATTATGCAAATTAGGCGATGACGTCATTTGGCGACTTTTAGGACAGCCAATAGCGATTTTCCTTACTGAGGAGTTGGCAACACTGGCCGGAGCTCCCTGTCTCTGCCGGGGACAAGTTTGTTTTTGGAGGCGGTAGAAACACACATACCCACACCAGTACCATCATCACCATCATCATCGTCGTTGTCGTAACATGATCAGAGGAACAGAATAAAGGTGAAAAAGAGTGAAGCTCAGTGATGGTTACCAGCAGGTCTGAGGTTATGCTGATGATATTCTCTCTTCAGCCTCCATCAGCATCTCCCACAGTGGTCTATGAAGCCGAGCCAAGGCCTAGTGCAGCTGGCACAGTCTGAGAGAGGAGTCTCATCCACACTCCGAACCCACGGTGAAGAAGGTGTGCAGGTGTGTCAGGGACCTTTCTGTAGGAGGACAGGATGGTCTCCTCCCAGTCCAGATACACCTGCGCCCTGCAGCATCCCGATGTAGGAACTGGGATGCTGATGCTTTTGATCATGTGATGTTGTAGGTCCCGGCCCTTTCTTTCCTCCCCCCTCCGCCTCCCAGTAACAGCAGCCTGCTGTCACCCAGTCGGGGTATGACTGCCCCTCCCTCAGCGGCTCGGGCCCTAACCCAACACGTTTAAGCTGCCAGACACAGGTACTGGAACCCTCCAGTGTGATCATGTCTGTGGGTTCAGTGGTGGGATCATCACCATGACAACCTTAGTCCAGATACACAAACATTGCAGGTTTGTTTAGCATTAGCATCACCACTAAACCAACATGACTTGCTTAAATTTGCCTGACAGCAAACCTAGATTGATATTAGGTATGTTATAAAGATAACACTTCCCATTGGTTCCTGAAAAGTGTTTGATATAAACAAAGGTCCCGCCCCCCACATTGCAAAGGTATGACATCATAACAATGCGATTGATCCCTTGCATGGTTATGGTGATGTAGGAACAACACAAGCACTCTGGGCTCAGTGTTGCACCTTCTTACCGCTCAGTGCACACTGCAGCATCTGCAGCCACCTCATCCAGATTCATCAGAAACCATCACATCATTTTTCTTCTTACAGCTGAGACAGTGTCTGACACGTAGCGTGCGATTCTTAAAATCCATGTAACACCCTGATACAGGGCCGTGCAGAGAGGTTTAAAGGGGCGGGTGCTCAAAGTTAAAAAGGGGCACGTTGAACCAGGCTGAATAACAACAACACACATTCATCAAAAATCTAATATGGGAGGGCAGGGCTGTGTTGAACTGAGACTGTAGACATTAAAAAGTCCACAGGAGAGATGGTAGCTGATTAAACAAGTGTCATGAGATAATAACAAAATGCAAAGATTGGTGACAGCACTTAGGCTCTGCCTGTGAATCACTCTTTGCTTCTCTTCTTCCTTCCTTCCCATCATTTCATATATCACTCTCCACTTGCTGTCCATCTGAGAACAAGGCACAACTTGCTATTGCAATAAACTATAATCTAATTATCCACACCTAACAACTCCAGCACTTAATCTATAATAAAATGATGACAGAAAAATGTTATAGCCCTGCCTTTAGTAGCCTCACACAGCTCCTACTGTTTCCTCCTCATGTCCTTACCAGCCATGTCTGGACAATGTTATATCATGAGTAATAATTTAAAAAAATCCATATACATAAAACACACACATGCACGCACACACAGTGACATTTTAGACCTTCTTCAGAATACTGTATATACTATGGGCATCACGGTGCTGATCCAGAATCCTTACATTATTATTTATTACTAGAGCTACAATAATAAAGCAATGAGGAGGGGGAAGTAATAAATATGAAATAATGTATTTATGATGATTCCATTTGTTTCACTATCCACTCTGTGCAGGGCAAAGCTTATTACATGTTTAAACTGTAGAGATACAATCATTTTACTGCTGTAAAATCCAAATTTTGTCTTATTTAAAATATAAATCTAATATAATCTGCTTCTTAATGTATGTTCTTTAAAATACAGCTTGTGTTTTTTAATATATTATAATTATTATTATGTGGACATGCATATTAGATCGTTTTTTAGTGAAATATAATCCCTCCAGAAAGGCAGGAAAAGCCCGGAAACTTACTTTAAAACTAAATATGTTCCCTAAAACGGTGACAGAGCTACAGATCCATGACAGCCTTACACAGGTAGCCAGCAGCTGTGACCAGCACTACTTGTGCAGTTAATAAAAGGACAGGTAATGTTTGTCGCGCTGTTGCACACACAGCACGCTCGTTTGTTTCAGTTTCAGTTTCTCCTGCAGCTCCGGACCGCTAAAAATGCGCGTGCTCTTTGTGAGCTCGTTCCCGGCTCGTAACCAGCGCGTTCTGCCGTCAAGGGCGATCATTGGTTAAATGTGGTCATGTGACTGATGCAAGCCAGATCCTTTTATTTAGCAAAACTGTGATTAATAGTTAAATATTATTGTTGAGGGGCACAGACAGGACTCCGCACGCGCACACACATAAAAAAAAAATAAAAAAAATTTTTTTTCTTAAAAGTTGCCTCAACAAAAGGGCACCTTGGGCACCCATCAGGAAAGGGGCGGGTGCTCAAGCCCCTCCAGCCCCCCCCCCCCCCCCCCCCCCCCCCTCTGCACGTGCCTGCCCTGTGTAACTTTATTTCATGTAATCACTGACATTACTGTACATCTCTGTAATGAATGTTTTTCTATATTTCTGTCGAAGGGCAGGAGGACGTTGTTTCCATGGCCACACATTTGGGGGGACACAGGCACGTGAACACATATGATCAGTGTTGGTCAAGTTACTTGAAAAATAATAATAATGATAATAATAATAATGGATTGCATTTATAGAGCGCTTTACAATGCCACTATTCATTCACTCTCACATTCACACACTGGTGGAGGCAGCTACAGCTGCAGCCACAGCTGCCCTGGGGCAGACTGACAGAGGCCAGGCTGCCATATCGCGCCATCGGCCCCTCTGGCCAAAAAGAGTAATCACGAAAAAAGTAATCAGTAACTAATCACTGACGCGTTACTGCCCATCTCTGCATATGATATTTCCGCTGTTGCAGGCTGACTTTGGTGGATCACCCAAATATCACCCAGCCCCTCTCAGCGCGTGCACGCTGCTATCAGCTATAATCAGCTGATGTGAAGAAATGAAACTTAAGGAAACACAGAGCGGAGGAGGCGCAGTTAGAGATCCGCGGCGCACTCACACCCAGGATGGGGGTTCAGGGTCTGACCACCTTCTTAGACAACCACCAGAAGATTTACCGGGACGTCCAGTTCGGCAGGAGCCGGCTGGTGATCGATGGATCCAACCTGTACCACTGGCTGTACTTTGAGTCAGGTGAGCAGCTCCGGTCTGAACTCCAGGAGTCTGTTCAGTTTGTGAGCTGCAGGTTTATGCGCACCCTCTTTACTGACGTCATTAAGGTCACTGATTCTGCTGATAAGAAGTATTAGTACTATTACTTAATACTGCTGTTAATACAAACGGACGACCACCGGACAAACGGAGGTGTGACCGGCAAAAAATGTGTGTGTGTGTATTATGGTGCGTGCGCGTGTGTTTGTGTTATAGAAGCAAGAATTCGTTTTAAAATTCTTGTTCTAACATACAGAGCATTAAACGGCCGCAGATTATTTATCCAAGCTTCTTCTAAAACACTCTGCGGCTCGTGTCTCCGCGCACAGACTCTGTCGGTTGTTCCTCGAACCCGTCTGAAGACAACAGGGGGCGGAGCCTCCAAGTCTGTGGCACCACGGCTGTGGACCAGTTGATTCTGTGGATTCTTTTTAAAAGCAGTTAAAAACTTTTCTGTTCAAACAAGCCTTTTGTTGATCTACGTGTTTTATATTCTTCACATTTTTAATTTGCATTTAAACCTTTTACCTTGTGTATAATGTCTGTTGAGTGTACTGTTTATTATAATCTTTGTGTACAGCACTTTGTGACTGCCTGTCTGTGAAAAGCGCTTAATAAACTTTACTTACATAGTGCACGTGCGCACGTCTTCCCATGCGCGCACGTGTGATGAATGTTAAAACAGATAAGATTTTAAACTGTCTGAGTCATTAAACCGCAGAATTATGAAACCTGACCGCTGCTGTTGAGCTCTGCAGATGTTGCTCTGGTGTGTGATCTGGATGTTTGGCTTTCAGCTGTTTTACACTAATGCGTTACTGTAATAAAGTAAGGGATTACTATTGCAAAAACGGTAATTAGATTACCGTTACTTTCCCGTAGGAACGCTGCGTTACTGCGTTACTAAAACCGTGAGTTTTTTGCGAGAATGTCTCACGACAGTGACGTAAGCGAGTGCGACGTTCGTGACAACAGCTGTGTGCAGATCAACAATGGATCATATATCGAGTGCAGAGAGAGTATGAGCGTGCAGCGTTTAAAGCGTGGAAGTACTGACCTTACTTTGAGTTTGATTCCATAAAAAGTGACAAAAACATTAGTGTCCGCTGTGCGTGGGAAGAAAACTTCTTTTTACAGCGAAAAAAAACCCTAAACTTCCAAACAAGCACCGAGTAGCTACGACGTAATGGGAAACTCACAGAGAAACTCGCGGATTCTTCCACTGACCGCGGCACACCTGCACCAGGGTAAACCTCCGCCTATCCTACTCCTGCTTTACAGGTGAAAATAGAGCAACAGGACCGCTGAGTCTGTGACTTTATTTATTGTCTGCTGTGTTTTACTTGCATCTATTTGAAAGACTGAGTGTAAACACAACAAATATTTTATTTTATGTGCTGGAATGTGCAGAAAATAGGTTTAAATGTTAAACTAATTTCTTCCAGTCAGAGAATGTTGCAGATAATTAAATGTTTGCTTGATGCATAAAGTTAAAAGATTAAAACTGATAAACAAGTTTTAAAAAGAGACTTTTCCATTTGATTACATTTTGTATGATGGATTATGTAGAAAGTAGAATTGGGCTGAAAGATCTATCGCTTTATCACCTCTTCAGGGTGTAAATCGTGTTTTTTAAAAGTAACTAAGTAACTAAGTAATTAATTACTTTTGAAAATAAGTAATCAGTAAAGTAACAGGATTACTTTACTGACTACGTTTTTGGGGAAGTAATCAGTAATTAGTTACTGATTACTTTTTTCAAGTAACTTGACCAACACTGCTCCTAACCAACCACAAAGTCACAGAGTTCAGAGTTTAGTGAGTTACTGACCCAGAATCAGCTGATGGTGCACTAAACTCAAACACCTTCAGACTGTAGACAGTCACGTTTGATTCAGTCAGATCTGAACCCACAGACTGAGCTCATCAGGGGAGATTACTAAGCTCAGAGATCATTTTCCCAACCTGAGGAGTCGCCCCCTGCTGGAGGCCTAAGTCCCTACAGCTTCACTGTTCAGAACCAGAATCTATAAAAACCACATTACATTTAAATATGTGTAGTATGGAAGCCTTTAAGGTGCTGAGGGAACATCACAGGATCAGTATCTGAAGTACTGGTTTGAGTTCATGCACACTTTCATCACTCAGACGTGCTGAACATTACGCATGTCCTGGATATGTAAAACTACTCGCCTCAGTATTCTTTGACCTTCCTGACATCTTCTCGAGCTTCCTGATGTCACAGCATGGTGACAGCATTTGTTTCAGACAGTTTCTGCTTGATGTCAGTTCAGCATGGTTTGTCGCCACGTGCAAAACTGACTCTTGGAGTCTCTTTGTTGTGTTTGTTTTGGCTGATTCTTCAGGTCTGGACCAGAATCACGGCGGGGAGTATGCTGCCTATGAAAGCCTGATTGAGAGGTTCATCACAGCCCTCAGAACCTGCGAGGTCGATCCTTACATGGTGCTGGACGGAGGCTCGGACCACACCAACAAGAAGCTCGAAACTGTGACAAAAAGGGCAGAGCAGCGGATCGAAAGAGCCCATCGAGCAGCAAAGGACGGGGGTAAGGAAGACATCCGGCCAATTATGACCAAGTGGGTGTTCAGACAGACGCTGACCCGGCTGAAGGTCCCGGTCGCCCAGTGCTTTGGCGAGGCCGACCGGGAGATAGCCGCCCTAGCTGATAAGTGGCAGTGCCCAGTGCTTTCCAACGACAGCGACTTCTACATCTTCAACCTCTCAGCAGGATTGTTGCCCATCTCTTACTTCCAGTGGCAGGATGTAAAGGGGAATGGCTCAAAGAGCTACATCCCTTGTAAGAGGTACTATACCTCCAGCTTCTGCATCTACTTCGAAATCCAGCCCCAGCTCCTGCCCACCTTCGCTGCCCTGGCTGGGAACGACTACGTGAAGCTGCCGAAGTTTATCTGGAGTCGGTTTGCCCCAGACGCCAGTAGGCCTCAGAGCCGCCTGGAGGGCCTGCTGTGCTGGATGAAGGACTTTGAGCAGCCAGAGGACACCTTGAAGGCAGCAGTGGAGCTGATGGGAGGAAAGAGCCAGAACAAGGAGAAGATGCTGCAGAGTTTGTCTGTGGGGATGGAGGAATACAAACTACCTCGCAGCTCGCTGGTGGAGTTCTTCGTCCGTGGGGTTGTTCCTCCGTTCCTAGATGAGGTAATGATTCTCATTCAAGGAAAAATGTCCTTTATTGAGGTCTGTCGTTCCACTGTGGAGACCAAATGTCTTCCAACCTGGAGTGCAGAAGGTCAGTTCTGTTTTCTCATAGAGGCAAAGCTGTGACAGCAGTCATTGGTTTTTGAAGTCTTGCTTTGAAGCCTCAAGAATGCATTTACACAGTGCAATAATGTTTAATTTAGTAAAAACCTAAAACGAGTTACTGATCACATAAACTCATCTAGAAAGTGTTTACAGAGGTAAAGCCAGGAAGCCGCTTCCCCCTACAGCTATCGCCACCTGCTGGCTACTGACAAGAATGCAGACATGACGGAGCTCCTCACTGGCCTCACTTTTCAGACCTGGAAACTGTGTCCATCTTTCCTGATGTCTGTGGCTGTTCCCTGATGAAGAACAAGACTCTGTACCATCTGAGTCTTTGACCCTTTGAAGTCAAACACTGTTTTAAGAAGTTTTTAGGTTTATATGTTGAGGACCTAGATCACATGTGAACTCAGGGATGGTTCAAGTTGTGGACGGCTTTTCTCCCCGGACCCAAAGTCTAGAAAAAAGGACTTTGGGTGATTTCTTCTTCTCAGAGACAGAGGTCCTCAGACGGTCTTTAAGTATAACGTGCTGGAAGGGTTCAGTGCTGCAGATGCAGGTGGAAGAGTCTGGAAATGGGAGCAGAACTCAGGACCATGGCTACAAGTTCAAGACTGGAAACAGTCTAAATGTCCATCTGACCATCGTCAGGTCCAAGAAGTTAGTGTTACTGATGGAACTAAGGCAAGCTTCTGTAGGGATCGGGCAAACGAGCCTTCAGATTAGTTCGTGACGATCAGTACATATGTTTTCTGACATATCCTAAACTCAAACGCCATAAATATCAGAATGGTTTTTGTTCTACCAGCATCTGCTCTGATCTTGATGCTTTATAACCAGAGCTGTAAATTTACAGACAGCTACTTTCACCAATTGCTACGAAGATTTCAGATACGAGCAGCAGAAAGGATGTTCCTCTGAAGGGTGTCCAGGCTCAGAGACAGGATGAGCAGTTCAGGCACTCAGGAGGAAAATAGAGCTGCTGGTCCTTTACATCTAAAGGACGTCTGGTTAGGATGTGTCCTGCCTGCTGTGCCTGTGAGCTGGATGTGGATGTGCTGCAGAACATGGGTGGACTGGAGGATTCTCCTAGCTACTGGCAATTACACTAGAAAAAAAAACACTTAAAAAACATCAAAATGTCTTTTTTCCCACCAAAATGACAGTTTTACTCTCCTGAACAAAGGGTTAGGGAGTTGGGACATTTACACCTCAGAGGGTTTGTAAATGTAAATGTTACTTGAGGTAAATGTCTGGTAAAACCTTCGTGTCCTGGTCTCCAGGAGCTCATTGGTCGCATCCCAGCTTGGATGCAGCTGTGTGTGATGCAGGCCCGGCTACCCGGGGACACCCTGGACGTACTGCTGCTGCACAGGCTGAGCCTCGGCACCCCCGTGGACCACAAAGACCTGCCCAGTGCTAACTTGACCTCCAGACCTCTCCGCCAGGTGATGTATGGGCTGCTGCTGGGCAAAGAGACGTCATATAAGGTGGAGGAGAGAGACAGGGAGGACCTCCAGCTGAAATTCATCCGAATCAAACCAACCTTCAGTCGAGTGGCTCAGCGGCTCCAGCTGAACTCACTGCATGAGGTGACAGTTTTAGTGGAAATGAACTGCGGTTTGTGTTTTTAATCCTCAGTGCAGCAAGCTAACTTTAATGTCTGTCACAATGTCGTTTCGACTCTTCGTCCGGCTGTCTCGTGGCCCCAGGCGCAGCTCTCTG
Organism: Rhamphochromis sp. 'chilingali'; assembly: GCF_963969265.1. NCBI lineage: Eukaryota > Metazoa > Chordata > Actinopteri > Cichliformes > Cichlidae > Rhamphochromis > Rhamphochromis sp. 'chilingali'. Next base: position 38,552,192 of record NC_137938.1, on the reverse strand, counting down.
AACGTCTGGAGGTCTTACTCGAGGCTCTCGGGGTGAAAGAGGAACTTCTGAACGAGCTGCCGCCTCAGCTGCGCCTCCTAGTGGCTGTGACCTGTTACTGGTGGAACAGAGCTCGGCCTCGTCCGGACCTGAAGCTGCTGAAGTCGTTGCTGCTGGGAATGAACCTCAAAGACACATCGCGACTCAGCGCAGGTAGGAAACACAACCAGAGGAGACGTTACCAAAGCCTGCAGTTCCTCTGGTGTCCAGCAGAGGCAGCAGTGAGTCAGTCCCCATAGAGTCCCATGTTAAAACTACAGCAGAAATAAACATGTTTACAGCCTGATACTGTTCTGTTCTCGGACATTCTCTGGACAGTGCTCACCTGTTTAAACTGGATTAAGGCTAAAGGTTTATTAGCAGCAGAGACGTGTGTGTGGACTGTATCATGGATATTATTACCTGTGAAATAATCTCCAGGCTCAGTTCAGTCCAGAAATAACAACCGTGTTAGTCTGTTTTACATTACACGACAAAGAAAGGTTCAAATCTACGATTCTGAAGATAAAATCAGCTTTTAAAACTTTGATTCTTCTGATCTTAGTTTTTATTATTATGTTTAGTTGAAGGTTTTTCTTCTTTCGGTGCTGCAGAAATCTTGTTGGTTTAAAAATGTTTCTAAATAAGTCCCTCTGTGTGTGTGTGTGTGTGTGTGTGTGCTTTGCAGTTGTCCAGGCTTGCTGTCATCAGAAGCCTGATGTGGGCGTGGCTCACTCCTTCAGCCAGTGGCAGGTGTGCATGAAGGACAGCATGCACCTGAACCAGCTGCTGGGCCTCCCTCTGCCTGAACCAGACGTCGCACGGTGAGGCGTTCTCTCAAAGCGCTTGTTCACGAGGTCGTTTGTAGGCATGGGGCAGATCAGTGTGCCAAACGTGCATAGGCGTGTTTTTATTATGGCGTGCTGTAGAAACCGTTACATGACTTCTTCTATGTGACGTTTGTGTTTGCGGAGGCTTTAATCAGTACAGTTCTGTACAATCGCTCTGCAAGATCAGTGACTCGCAGCTGTTTCACAGTATAAATGTGCATATGCAGGCAGACTCACACAGCTGTGTGTTTGCATGGAAAAGCCTCAATTGGCTCCTGATCCATGGATGGATGGAGCCCCTCCCTCACAGTTTGATGAAAAAGTGGCAGCAAAGAGCGGGGACTGTGTTGTAGAGTTTCAGGAGGTTCTCACATGAGCTCAGAGCGCTCTGGACTCGCCTGCTTAAACCAACATGTTTGTCTGGAAGGAGAAAGAGAGCAGAGCTTAGTTAAAGGCTGGTTTGGACAAATGATCCAGCAGAGCGAACATTCTCCATCTTCTCTTTATGATCTCCAGGTTCTATCAGGGGACGCTGGTCCACCAGCTGGTCCACATGAGGAGGACAGGGAGCAGACTGAAGCGTGTCCTGAAGCCAGATCAGGCCAGTGTGCAGCAGTACCGCGACATGCTGTCAGCCATCCGCCGGCTCCGGCTCCGGCCCCGGCCCCGCCAGGGCTCCGAGTTCTCAGAGAGCGAGCAGGCAGAGAGGCGGGCTCTGAACGACCACACCAACCTCAGGCTGTTCCAGCTGGACTACGACGAGGAGACAGAGGCTCGCAGCTTGGCCCGGGCACAGGAAGACCTGCGGCTGGATGATCGGCTGCTGCTGAGAACTCGGTACAAAACCAAGGAGAGAAGGAATCGCTGCAACAAAGTGGAACTGAGCCGGAAGGAGGAGGGCCGAGGCATGGACCTCCTCTGACGGACCGTCGCTGGAACCGCCGTCAGCATCCACTCTGTCTGGCTTCAGCCCACTTTTTTTTAATTTTTTTTTTATAACTTTTTATTTATCATTTTACAGTATGGGAATACAAAACTTAAGGTCAGCATGGGAGACATTCACAGTTCCAGTAATAGCATCTACTTACATCATGGTAATATTCATTTATTCAGTGCAAAGGGGAGTACACAACCCATTTTTCCCAGAGCTTCTTAAATTTCTCCAGCTCGAGTCTAAGGACAAAGGTAAGCCTTTCCATTCCAAAAATTTCTTCCACTATCCCACGCCATTGGGCCGGAGTTGGAGGGTCTGCCTTTAGCCACCTACGGCTTCAGCCCACTTTCTCCTCCCTCTGTTGGCTCCTGTGCTCCAGACTCTTTATGGGACAAATATCTGCTAGTTTTTCCACAATCTGGGTCATTTCAGAGGATTTTACAGCCTTTTATTTGTGATTTTACAGGAAGCATGAATGTAAGTTTAATAAAAGGAACCTCATCAATAAAGATTTAAATGTTTCTGACCCCCAATCTTTTTTTCCTGTCCTGTCTGAAGGATAAGAAAAATGCCCAACAGATTTCTTTTACTGCTCCTGCTATACTGGTCCACTTGATTGTCATATTTATCCAGTCTTTATTATTATTATTATTATTAGTATTATTAGTATTATTAATTTTGATTTTATTTGGAGTTATTACAGGACCGGGCGATGGGAAACAGAAAGAAAGAGGGCAAGAGAGAGAGAGAAGACAGCAGGGAAACCATGGCAACAGCCAACCTCAGCATCAGCAACAGTCAATACTAAACATGAATGTTACTGAGCAGCACACAGGACTGATAACGCACGAGATGTTTGGAGACAGCAGCCAACCCAGACAGTGTGTGTCTGTTTACACCTGTGTGTGTGAGCGCTTGTGTTCATCAGGTTTCTCCATGTAAGTGTCTGATAGTGGGAGTGGGGAGCCATGGCCCCGCCCGCACAGGTCCTTAGGCAGGCATGGAGGAGATCCCCCCAGAGCCCGAGGAGGACCGACTCCCATCCAGGGCCGTCGTCTGTGGCTCTTCTGCGCAGCTGCTGTCTCTGCTGCTATTTTCGGGGACTTCTCATTTTAAGGACAAATTTGCGTCACACTTGGATCAATTCTTGCTTTTTCAGAACGTCTCACCGCGCTCTTCATTTCAGTTTGTTAGAACATCACATTTGTGACAAGTTACTAAACATGTGGACACCAGATGGCGCTCTGCGGTGATCACAGCATCGTAAGTGTTTGTTTGGACCCGTGCAGCTGCAGATCATAAATCAGCTTCTGAAAAACACATCTGGGTGTTTCAGCTTGTTGGAAGTGCGTCGGGCATTTTGCAGTATTTTGGTTGCAGACTGACGTAATATGACGAAGGTTTCAGGCATTTTACGAAATGCACGCGGCGCCCACAGGACATCAGAAGATCTGTCCGGTGGGTTGATTCTCAGGTTCGTGTTTGGCTCGGTGCTCTCGTACTGTCAAGTACTTGTAATCCTTTACAGTTTCTTCTGATTGCTTAAGCACATTTTTTGTAACTATTGGCTAATTTTGCAAAACTCTTCACACAAATAAGAAAACCTGTCACCCAATAATCAAAACATTGTAGTTCTCTTGCAAAAGCAAACACAGCTAGATTAACTCTTCACACCTTCGTAAAAATGGTGTTTCCGTATCAAACAGTACACACAAGCCATCATCTACTAAGCACACAATGCGCCAACTGCACACTGATGGTATGAATAAAAACACATCTGGCTTTTGCTTTCTCTGTGCACAAGGTAGGCTATGTCAGTGTGAGCTCATACTTCTGTCATAGATCCATAAGCATAGAGGGATCCAAACTTCAAGTACTGGAGTTTATTCACACACATCAAAACAAACACAAGTGTTTATTTCCAAGTATAGGATTATTTGCAATCGCCATAATGACTAAATGGGTTACTTGGTCTGCAGTGAACATGCTTCCTCTGCCCCAGCATCTGGTCATCTAGCAATTCTGTAAAGTAACAATTTCAGTATTTTTACATCAATGGTATTGGTGTGTTTCTCATTGGCATATGGCAGTGCTACAAATCTTTGTGCGAAGTGACTGTACTAACCGATTCTCATTTCAAGATGTCCTTATGATACTTGCTACAGTGTAGCGGCTCGAGTTAGGCTGGACCCGTTGGCCAGCTACCCTCAGGGTCATTCCACGGTTGATTACATGGTCCACTATTGTAGCTCTGATGTCATCAGCAATTCTATTTCTTACTCTTCCTACCCTTCCTCTCCCCCCTCCTCGTCTTCCTCTCCCCCTCCTCGTCTTCCTCTTGCTCCTCCTTGTCCTTGTCGTCCTCTTCATCCTACTTCTTCACCTCCACGTCCTCTTCCTCGGCCTCCTCTACTTCTCACTCTTCCTGCTCCCTCCATTGTACTCCGCACACACAGCTTACCTGTATTATAGTGCTTAGGCTGATTGCAAAGTGAACTAATTATCTAGAAAAGTTTTCACATGTGAAAGTGTGCCAGACAGTTGGCAAATTAGTGTTAATGATAGCCATACATGTGTATACTTTTGCTAGGAGTGTGTTGGAAATTTGGTAATTGAGTGTTGTGCAGTGAATTGTGCCTACAGTTTTGCAAAGTGTGTGTTACAAAATTGCAAACTGAGTGCAAAGCAGTTTTTGTGCTTTTAGTTTTGCAAACTCAGTGAGTGGTTTTGCTATAAGTCTGAATAGTTTTGGAGATTGTGCTACAGGAATCACAGTTAGGGTTTAAGCATTCAGAAAAAACTGTAATAACAGCCATAACCTTAGGGAAAGATTTAGTATTCAAAAACACTTAAAGTCCATAAAGCAGACGCACTGATTCTGCAGAATCCTAAACAGACATTACCTGATTCATGAATCATCCCTTTAGTGTCACAGCTGGAAACAGCTGGATAGTTTTATATCTAATAAAATATAAAGAAATGAACATTTTCAAATCAGCGGTTTGCAGAACAAAGAACAAAAATTTCCACACGAATCCTAGAAAGTAGCAGAAAGGACATAAAAACTGTACTGCAGTGCATAAATGTACAGCACTCCTCGCCTCTGTGCACGTTGATCTGAGCGTGCTCAGCTGCGTGCGTGAACGACGCTCTGCTCGTGTTTCCATTAAAGAAAAATCGATTCGATTTTAGCAAAGAGTGTGAAATTCAGAGCAAACAGAAGCAACAGTGTGAAGACAAAGAGTTTGTCTGCGTTTGCTCTCTCCGGCCGTCACGTCGTCTAAAACAAGTCCTTAAAGCAGCCGACTCTGGTTGTGAAACAATAATCACAATAACTGATGATTTAATTTATTTTTTACCTGAAAACAAAGAAAAAAAATCATTTTTATGAGGTTTTTATCAGACTTAAATTTGAAATGGAATAAAATAAATTGTGTCAAAATGTTTGAATTAAGTTTTAATTAAAAGTGGGGAAAAATCCACTTCATATTAATCAAGTATCAATCAAACCAGATGGGGACATTTTTGACCCCTGAGGACCACAGCTGTGATTATGTGCTGCCATTTAAAATTTATAAACGCTTCAAAAAAAACTTTCTCACTAAAGTTCAACATACAGCACTCTGTAGTTAGACAAATAGTAAAATTTATCTAAACAATTAAATATTTTATTGTGTCATTTTGTTTTCGCTCAAAATCAAAGTATGCTTTATGTAAACAAGGTCTGGTGGCCATAGAACAAATAATGTAGGGTAAATTTTGTGTTAATGTGTTGGTCTTAAGTTAAACTAAGGTGTAACACTGAATTGATTGACAATTTATACTTTATACTTTAAAAAACACTCGAAGTGGGGACATTTTTGACCCCTGAGGACCACAGGTGTATGGAAATCGGGAGGACATTATGAGGGTTAAAGAAGCTTCTTTATAGAGCCCGAGAAGTGAAAACACATGAAGGTAACTGCATGTAGTGGCTTCTCCTTCCTTAAGTAGTCGTTCTGAATACTGACTTGTAAATGAGGTGGTAGGAACAGACGTGCTTTTCCAGCATAAACCTCGTGTGCAGAGATGTGTTGTTCAAAATGAGCTCATGGAAGCTGCTATGATTTCATTACAATGTGTAAGTGTGTCTGAATAAACACAAAATAACCAAAGTTAAAGATGAATTTCACAGTAACATCACAGTGAATGATCCAGGCTGCGATTACTGTTTCACGCAAATCTGGCTGCGCTCTGCACAAGACAGACGTTAGAAAACAAAGAACTCAAGCAGCTTGTTTGTTGGCGGTGGTTCATCACCTCGAGGTGCTCCAGCTTCCTCCCACAGTCCAAACACATGCATGGAGTTTCATTTGGCCCCCAGCCCTCCTCCTCCCCCTGCAGTGGGGATGCCATAATCTGCAGTTTGTTCTGTTAAAGGAAGCTTTTTCCGTGCTCTCAGTCTGAAGTGTTTACAGCAGCTGTTCAACATCACACTGCTGGAATAAAAACTACTTCCTGTTGAGTTTCCTCTGCACGCAGAACGCTGTGTGCGCTCACGATTGTGATCCAGATGAACTGACGCGTGCTTCTTCATCATCAATGTGCTTTGCTACGGGATCCGTGGGTACCTCAGTACAGTGATGCATGGAGGCAACTTTACTGCAGCCACAGAAATCCTAAACTGGGAGAAAGAAAGCGACACCGCTGGATCACAGCAGCAAAACAGAAGGAAATAAGATGGATTTCATTTTTCATTCTATCGGACAGATTTGCTGCAAATATTTGTGATGCTGCAACCACGGGGTGACCTAATAATGCGCTGCAATAACAGTGCAGTAAAAACAACATTCAGCATGAATTACTGCCTCCAAGATCCAGTGCGAGCTCAGGCAAGTGTTCAACAGCGAGGCCGTTCAGATGGACGACAAGAGGCTGAAGGAGAACCTGCTGTTGCGATAACAAATGACTCTTCTGATAGAAATTGCTGAGCAAAAGCTTGGGAGGACTCAGCTGCAGATGTATCCAGTGGAGAGATGCATCAGAACAAACTGCCCATGACGGTGAAGTCTGTGACAGCTGACTGTAGCATGTGCAGGAGAGCACAAGCCATCCCAGCACACTGCAGCACGCAGGCATCGGTGTGACGCTCGCTGTGCGCACTGCTGAGAAACAGGCGCTGAGCTCCCCGTCAGTATGTGACTAATGGGTTACAGTGATGATGATGATGACATCACTGGTAACATTTTGTCCTGAAAGCAGAAAAAAGTAGAGACGTTAAGCAGAGGCCTCTCTGTCTCTCCTCTACATCCATCCATCCTCACAGGTGATTGGATGCTTTACCTGCTCTTCACAATCAATAGCAAAGCTAATAATGAGAGCGGGCACAGCTGATAGACAGAAACAGCCCGGTGAGAATCTATCCGATCTTCTCCACACATCCTCGCCCCTTCGTACAGTCCGCTCTTCTTCAGCTTCCCTTCTGTCAGTTCCACCTGCTCGCCTGACTACCATTGGACTCAGAGCCTTTAGTTGTTCTGCCTGAGACTTTGGATGCACTTCCAGTTGCTCTACGGACCACACACTGTCTCACCACTTTTAAATCACTACTCAAAACCCATCTGTTTAGAATTGCATACACCTGATCTGTCTTAGGCCATTTTTACCTGCTCAGTTTTTATATTTACTTTTATGACTGTTTATGTCTAAATTTTATCTACCATGTTTGCTATATATACATTTTTCTTGTGTTTTTTATGGTGTTGTTTACGTGCTACTGTAAGGTGACCTTGAGGGTCTGAAAGGCGCCTATAAATAAAAAGTATTATCATTATTATTATTATTATTATTATCATTACAAATCAGACAAAAACAGATGCAGCAGGATCACAAACAGACACATGTTGGCTACATGTTGATGCTAAATGACTAAAATCACACGTGCAACACTTTCTACATATTTGACAACAGAAGAAGAACACAAACAAAGTTGGAATGTATTTTTAATTATTTTAAATTTTTATTTTATGCCAAATTAGATATTTTGCATAATCAAGCCCCAAATCACAAAGTCTCCTCCCTGTTTGTACTGTAAGGTCAAAACCCTACAGTACTACAGAGAACCCCAACAATCAAACGATCCCCCTCTGAGCAAGCACGAGGCGACTGTGGGGAAGAAAAACTCCCTTTTAACAGGAAGAAACTTCCAACGGAACCGGGCTCAGAAGGGACAGCCATCCGCTGCGACCGGTTGGGGGGGATGGAAATCAAAAAGGAGACGAGATGGCGTGAACTACAGTTGTTAGAATTTGGATTTGGTGCTAAAATTCTGCTTCAAGATGTTAAAAGAAGCAGGGCGGCGGGGAAAAGCCAGGATGGTCATTTCAATCATCTCTGGCTTCAGTGAACCACCTGAAGGGTTTTCGCAGAGTTTTTCCCAACGCTGAAAAAAACCTGGAAATTTTGGACTTTTTGGGAGGACCGGGGATGACTCCGAGGCGCATTTTTAGATGCTTTGTCAGAACCTCATCAAAAGACGCATCCTTTGCCATCGCAGCCTTTAACACAGTGTCTGGGGAGCCAAACTCCTTGATGAGGCATTTGGTCATTTTCTTGATGAACTTTTTCTTGTCCTTCATCAGACTTGTGACGGACTCTGTGCTGCTGAGTTCAGGCTGCATCAGATCTCTCAGACGCTTGAGGATCGCGTCAGGTTCTTTTGTAGTACATGCTGCACTGGCAAAAAAGTGCTGAGTTTCAGGTTTGGATTTTCTGATGACTCTCATCATGAGGAGAACGGCGAGGTCACTGGAAATTTTCTCAGCATCAGAAGATGACGCTGATACAGACCTCATCTCTGACATGTCAGAGGAATCCTTGGGTGAGCCTGAAACACTGGCAGAGCGTTTTTGTGGGGAAATGCTCCCAGACTTTGGTGTCTGATCAGGTGTCTGATCAGGTGACTGATCAGGTGACTGATAAGGTACCACAAAGCATTTTTCTGGGGTACTGCTCCCAGACTTTGGTGTCTGATCAGGTGACTGATCAGGTGACTGAAAAGGTACCACAAAGCATCTTTCTGGGGTACTGCTCCCAGACTTTGGTGACTGATCAGGTGTCTGATCAGGTGAGTGATCAGGTACCAGAAAGCATTTTTCTGGGGTACTGCTCCCAGACTTTGGTGACTGATCAGGTGTCTGATCAGGTGACTGATCAGGTGACTGAAAAGGTACCACAAAGCATTTTTCTGGGGTACTGCTCCCAGACTTTGGTGTCTGATCAGGTGACTGATCAGGTGACTGAAAAGGTACCACAAAGCATCTTTCTGGGGTACTGCTCCCAGACTTTGGTGACTGATCAGGTGACTGATCAGGTGACTGAAAAGGTACCAGAGAGCATTTTTCTGGGGTACTGCTCCCAGACTTTGGTGTTACAGGTGTCGGAACAGATTCTCTTCCACTTCCATCTGAATCTGTGCTGGTTTCCTTTGTTGGGATCTTCGTTCTTTTAATAATGTTCTGGATTTCTTCCACAGCCACAGAAATTTTGTCCTCAATCAGGTGATCTTCGTCTTCGTTCTCCACCCAGAGTAAAAGTTTTTGTACAAACTTTTCTACTGCGTCTTCTACGAGCACATAGAGGACTTCAGCAGAAAAGGGAGGCTTGGATCCATGTGCTGGTTGTGGAGTCCTGCAGATGACGGTGTCAGACAGGGATCTACCCATTACAGGTTCGGGGACTTGATACAGTCGATCCGTCATAAGTAGATCAAACATTTTTGCCGTTAACTCCACAGTGAAATCTCTGGTTGCTCCACCAGTTCTAAAGTTTTCCACTGTTTTGTGGATGCTGAAGAGTTTTTCTTCCTTTGTTAATTTCTCATACAACTGATTAACGTCTGATCTAATCGCGTCGAAGTCGACGGGAGAGGAGCGTATGTAACGGAGCAGTGTGTTTCGGCTGGAAACCGTACTGTTATCAGAGGGCACCGTGTCACCTTTGGGGTCCTTGCAAATGTTTTTCAGACAAACAAGAAATTTTCTGTTTGCCTTTATTACTTTTCTCAGGTCTTTTTTCGTTGTTTCAAATTGTTTTCTGGCAAACATGGAAAAGCGCTGTTTGCGTGCTTTGAGCCGGGAGTGAGAGGTGGATTGCAAACATCTGGAGAAGAAGTCTCTCAGCTTGTTGGTAATTAATCCTGCATTAAAGGCAGGACTCCTCTCACAGGGCTCTTCGCTGCTTACATCCATGTCGCCAATGATCTCATTTACGATGTCAGCTGCAACCACTTCTACTGGGGTTGCAGCCCGGAAACTTTGGCTTCCTGCGGCTCGTTTTGTTTCGTCCTTTTCTGTTAGAGTTTCTTCCTCATCTTCATCTGTCATCTCTCCATCTGAGCTCCTTGATGACAGAATCACAGAAATCTCTTTGATTGCTGATTGCACGGACATCTTTGAATCCGTACTTTCTGTACCGGAATCAGAGCCGCTCGACAGCTCACGCGCGTGCCTTTTAAGGCACGAGGCAGCGTGGCAAACCATGCGGTGCAGCTTTTTAATATCACTACATTTGCCGCTGACATAAACGGCGGGGTCTTGCGGGAGATCGGGGCTTTCTCTAACGAGTTTGACCGTTGAGCTGACCTTTTCGGAGATCTCTTCCTCAACCATCCGTGTCAGCTCGTCAGTGCTCTCAGGTCGCTGTTCCAGGACGTTAAGAGCGCCGGCGATGGCAGCTGAGATGGAGTCTCCGAGGGACGGGCTTATTTTCCCCGCACCTAAAGGCTCCGGATCTTCCTTCATCATGCGATCCTGAATAACAGGAAGGGCATTTTTGAGGATTCTGCTAGAGGCGGTCTGAATGATTTCACAAATCATATCAGCGAGCACCGCTCGGACGCCTGAGTCGCATGTGCCACTTTCTATCATGCTCCACTCAGCTGCAGAGAGCCTTTGGAAGCACCTGTTGAAAGGTGGCATAATCTGGTCTGGTGTGACCACGACTGTATTTTCGTTTTCGCTGCGTGTTGACATGGTTGTATCGCACATTAGATTTTCTGGGTTTGAGAGAACAGCTGGATAATTTCCTTGTTGGGAGAACGCCGACTGTTGAACATTTGCAAACAGGTGAGCAGTGATGTTTCTGTGTGAGCGCTCCTATTTAAAGCTTTCCCTGCCTGTGACGTGGCTGTGACGATCAAAGCAGAAGCTGATTCCTTTGATCTGCCAGTGACGCCACACAGAACGCACGAGCGCACGGATAGAAGCCGCGCCCTCACCATATCCCAGGATTCACTGCGAGTCAGCGGTTGAAGAAAAATGGCGGACGGCCGAAGTGAAGCGCAGAAATACCGTCTTCAAAGTGAGCGCGGCGCTTTTGTCCCACTGCAAATATACCGCGGAACAAATGTTAGCATAATGAAAAGTCTTAAAGTCGCATTTAGCGACCCTTCGGCTAAGTTACGTGACGTTAGTGAGGTCGCGTTTAACGCGCTCTTTCTCCGTTAGTTCGTTCAGGTTTCTGCCGAAGCTCCGTCTGTTTGTCGCCGTGAAGCCAAACGTACTTAAACGGTTCAGGAAACACCGAGCAGACGGTTGAGCAAATATGTGGCCCGCGAACTGCGGTGAGGACGCAGACTCAAGCATGCTGTGCTGCAGTTTGTCCTTAAAGAGCTCTCATCCTGTTTAAAGCGCTAACAATGAGACAGACAGTAGATGGAGAAGTCCTCCTGCTGTTTCCTGCTGTTGTTGTCAGGCTTATATCAAACAACCCGAGTCTGTCACCTTTGTTATAAAGACCAACACTCTGCAGGATCCTGTTTCTCTCTGATTCAAACACATAAAGTGTGTCTTTGTGACGATAAGAGGAAACGGTGTTTTCATCCTGCAAGTTCACACAGATTTGATAAACTTCTGCTGCTTTTGTTGCTGACTGCTGTGGTTGATTTCCTTCTGCAAGTGTCCAGAGTCAGAAGAGCCTGAGAAGGTGAGAGGAGACGGAGGCTCTCCACCCCTGATGAGACACCAGGACAGATCCAGGACAGTGTGAGGAGGAGGAAGAGGAGCCAGCAGCAGCTGAGAGATGCAGAGGAGAGCAGACAGCTCTCTGTAGTTGAGGGACTGCTAAAAACACTGAAAACACTTTTATATTTGCTTCCTGTATCTGCAGAAGCATCTCCAACACAACCTGTAACAGCTGCATACAGGAACCACTCACTGCTGTTCGTCCTGCAGGATCTGAGAGGGAACCAAGGAAAAATAAGGGAACCACAGACAACTTTGATAATGCTTTGATTTATCCAGAATATATGTAGTTCAAATGTTGTTTTCATCAGTGGGATTGTGCTGGTTTCAGTGGGGAAAGTGTGCAGCTCATTTAGACACAAAGTTGTCCCTTCATAAGATAAGATAAGATAACCTTTATTAGTCCCACACGTGGGAAATTTGTAAAGTGTGTCAGTATTTTCTAAAGATGTTTCTGTATCATCTCTCTGCTGTTAGAGCCTCCAAACATCAGCCTGCTTATGCTCTCACATCTGCAACATCTGAAGTAAATTATGCTGCACAGTTTTGTCATCAATAAGAGAAGATTTACTGCATCAGTTTGTCTTCATTTCATCTGAAACACACACGGATCAAATCTCTGACTTTATTTTTGGGATATTGCCCTTAAATGTAACTAAAGCTTTCACACAGGGCTCATAAATGATATGAAATAGAAACAAATACCTTGAATTTTGACTGAAATGTCATATTTGATTCCACCACTGAGCTTTCTTTGTGCAGAATCAGAATGGGTTTTATTTCCAAATGTTGAGCAGCTTTACAACATTAGCAAATTGCTGCTTAGTGCAAAACATACTGTCAGACAACGCTGAAAGAAAGCAAAACTGAAAAGTGCTCAGTAGATATATACATGATAGCAGGTGGTGCTCAGTGCAAGCATGGAGTGATGCAGTGAACAGTGTAGGCTCACTGTGTTCTGTATCTAGTAAATATCAATGATGTCACTCCTGATACGTTTGTACCATCAAACTGAAATGAGACTAGTGTCAGCAGCTACACTAGTAAACTGTTTTACTAAGCTTAGCATCATTGTTTTCTACGGCGACTCAGCGCATGGCTGTAATGTTCTCTCACGCAGCTAAAACGACAGTTTTCACATAGAAAACAGTTTAACTCAGAACTGGGTGCTTTTGTGTTGAATCGTTTTCATGATGTCTGTTTGTCGGCTGCGCTCGCACAGGATGGAAATACAGGTTTAAAAAGACCTCGAGTCCTTTTTCATGTACTCGTGGTGGCTGCAACTACTCAAACCTTCAAAACACAAAACTAGAATGTTGCCAACTGGTTGTTAAAGAGAATAATCCAAAGCAGACTTCAGGTTTACCCTCATTTCTGATCTTCTCTTGATCTTACACATCATCAGATATGAGACCGAGTGCTCTGTCATGTGGATAGTCAAGTTTTCTGAGTCCTAACGAAGGAAATCTAAAGGTTTCCATCGAATGAAACTAAAGACTGAAAATAAATAGAGGAGCGCTCTCTCCTTCCTCGGCACCGCCGGCGTCGAGCAGAACAGACCCACGCTGACTCCCGGCAAAGGTGGACTTCTCCGTCACCACGGGCAACGAGCTGGCATCCGGCTGCCGTGGCAACACCGTTCACCGTGTGATCACTGCAACAGGTATGTCTTGTATCAACATGACCACCTGCAGCACATCCAATAATGATATTTAACCAAGTTTATTTTTTGCATTTCTTGGTATTTCTTTGTGAAGCACTTCGTGATCTTCGCATCGTGAGGCGCTACACAAACCACATTTTATTTACTTTCAGTGAAATTTAGTGGTGACTTTAAAATCAGTGCATTTTATTTGTCTGTGACTGAGCCTCCATCTTTGGGAGTGGTGCTGTGTGAGACTCTCAAAGCACGTTTTGCACTTTTAGAGGAGATGCACTAAAACTGTAACATCATTAAAAAGACGCTGAAGCCAAACAAACAAAGAACAAAATAAAAACTGTTTGTTCTCTATGATTGGAACTGACATGTGAAATGTGTCGGGTTGTGTCGTCATCATCACTGATTTGTTTGGAGGAGTCGAGCTTGAACGCTCTTTTCTCCCAATTCTAATAATGACAACATTATTCAAATAAGACTGAAGTGGTCGGGCAGAGAATCAGCGCTGTATCCATGCAAACACATGCACAGCAAGCAAACCTCGGCCTTGGATTCAAATGAAGACGCAAACATTTCCAAGTGCGTCCATCTTTGCTGATGATGCAGCAGACACGCTGACCTCCAGTCAGGAGGAGGAGCATGTTCTTCCTCTCACAGACACTGAAGCCTGAAACCGAACAAAGTAGATAAAATCAGAACAGTAGATAAAATCAGTAGTTAAATGTAAGTTTTGAAATTTAAGCTTAAAGTGTGGATTTGGTGCTTTATTCAAATGCAGCTGAGAACAGGTGAGTCTTCAACCTGGATTTAAATAAACTGAGTGTTTCAGCTGATCTGAGGCTTTCTGGGAGTTTGTTCCAGATATAAGGAGCATAAAAGCTGAATGCAGCTTCTCCGTGTCTGGTTCTGACTCTGGGAACTGATAAAAGACCGGATCCAGATGACCTGAGGGATCTGGAAGGTTCATACTGGGTCAGGAGGTCACTGATGTATTTTGGTCCTAAACCATTCAGAGCTTTATAGACCAGCATCAGAACTTTAAAGTCTATCCTCTGACGGACAGGCAGCCAGTGTAAGGACCTCAGAGCTGGACTGATGTGGTCCACTTTTTTGGTCTTAGTGAGGACTCGAGCAGCAGAGTTCTGAATGAGCTGTAGTTGTCTGACTGATTTTTTAGGTAGACCTGTAAAGATGCTGTTACAGTAATCAAGCCTACTAAAGATGAATGCATGGACTAGTTTTTCCAGGTCCTGTTGAGACATCAGATCTTTTATCCTTGATATATTCTTGAGGTGATAGTAAGCTGACTTTGTTATTGTCTTAATGTGTTTTTCTAAGTTTAGGTCTGCATCCATCACTACACCCACATTTCTCGCCTGGTTTGTGGTTTTTAGATGTATAGATTGAAGTTCTCTGGTGACCTGTAATAGTTTTTCTTTGGCGCCAAAGACTATTACCTCAGTTTTGTTTTTGTTTAGCTGGAGAAAATTGTGGCACAACCAGTCATTAATTTCCTCAGTGCATTTACCAAGAGCCTGTACAGGGCCTCGGTCTCCTGGTGACATTGTGATATATATTTGTGTGTCATCTGCATAGCTGTGATAGTTTATTTTGTTGTTGTTTATAATCTGTGCCAGTGGGAGCATGTAGATGTTAAACAGAAGGGGTCCCAAGATGGAACCTTGGGGAACTCCACATGTGATACTTGTCTGCTCAGATGTGAAGTTACCTATTGATACAAAGTATTTCCTGTTTTCTACGTATGTTTTGAACCAGTTTAGTACAGTTCCTGAAAGACCTGTCCAGTTCTCCAGTCGTTTGAGTAATATGTTGTGGTCAACTGTATCAAATGCTGCACTGAGATCCAGTAAAACTAGGACTGACATTTTTCCACTGTCTGTGTTCAGACATATGTCATTAAACACTTTGGTCAGAGCGGTTTCAGTGCTGTGGTTCTGTCTAAAACCTGACTGGAAGGCATCGTAGCAGTTATTCTGTTTTAAGAAGTAACTGAGCTGTTGAGAAACTGCTTTTTCAATGATCTTACTTAAAAACGGGAGATTTGAGATCGGCCTGTAGTTGTTCATTTGTGTCTTGTCAGGATTGTCCTTTTTCAGTATAGGTTTTATTACAACTTTTACTGAAATTAAATTACAATGTTTTAAATGAAATGAACGGGCACTTATTTAAATAATTCCAAATGTATCAAATTAATGACACATTTAATTCATTATTTAATGTCGTATTAAATTTATTCATTTTGTCAGTCCTGGCCCTCCATACTCTCACTGCTGCTGTCCCATTCCTGCACATTACCGCCCTCTTCTGGCCACACTGGGTTATTACCTCTGCCACGTGCCGCTGATTTATTAAGATCTGTTTTCAAAAGCACCTGAAACAGACAAACCCGACTTTCAGGCGAAGTTTACTTTCATTTACACAAAAACGCTGAACACGGATTAATTTTTAAAATATGAACTTTATTAACAAAAATCAGCCCTCAGACTTTTCTCGTAATCAAAGCTTTTGTTTAAAAAACCGTCTTGATTAAACCCACATCACTAAAACTTCCCAGCGTCCAGGAAATGATTCGCTCCTGTTTGTGAGATAAATAAAATTTCACACCAGAACCCATCAGGTTATCAAAATAAATTAAAGATCGAAACATGATTTCCCCCGCTGATTGATCTGTGATTGGTGCTGTACCGTCACACCGCAGACGCTCCCACAGAGGACGCAAAATACAACGTCCACCTCGTGTAGAGAAGCGAGCCCAATAGTAGTCACCGCCGTCTAAACTAAAACAGAACAGGAAGAGGCCACGGAGACGCCCCAAAGTCCGATTTCATCCTAAATGACGGGGCAGGAAGAAGTGGCTCGGACCGCGGCGCAGAGAGAGAGGCTCTAGCTTAACGGCCGCGGCCGGTCGACACAGGTCCAGACCGCTAACCCCGCCCCTTGAGGCCAGGCGCCTCCTCCAGTGCCTGACCGGAGTCTCGTCCCCGTCTGAGGATCTCAGAAAAAAAGTCTTTGAGGTTCAAAGAAGTCAGTGCCATCAGGACAGAGATGCTCCATCACCTCCACCCTCCTCTTCATCCTCCACACACCAGAGTCCGTCAGCCTGGACAGCGAGGGGGGCGGGGTCATACTTCGTGGAAGAAGTCAGAGGGGGGGCTCTTCTCCACCCCTCTCCACCTCTCCACCTTCTTGATGACCTCAGATACGGCGCAGACGGAGGAGGTGAGGGACACGAGGAAGACGAGGTCTGCAGAAAGACAAAGAGAAGGAAACGGTCACACAGCTGTGCGCACATCTGTGTGCTGGGGGGGGGGGGGGGGGGATGCAAAGTCCTCGAAAACTAGAAAAAAATATTCCAAGAACTCGAGCAAAAAGAAAAAAAAAAAAAAAGCACAAAATGAGAAAATCATTTTTCATTTTGTGCTTTGTTCAAAAAGTAAAACAGAAACAGGGAGGAGCTCCTGCAGGAGGACGCGCGAGGACTTACCGAGGACGCTGAGACTCTCCGTCTGGAAGACGCTCTGCAGAGGAGGGAAGTAGATGACGAGCAGCTGCCCCATGATGGAGGCCAGGACGGCGAAACAGAACGTGCGGTTGCTGCACAGCCCCATCTCGTGGAC
The DNA here is from genome assembly GCF_963969265.1 of Rhamphochromis sp. 'chilingali'. Classification (NCBI taxonomy): domain Eukaryota; kingdom Metazoa; phylum Chordata; class Actinopteri; order Cichliformes; family Cichlidae; genus Rhamphochromis; species Rhamphochromis sp. 'chilingali'. Next base: position 38,535,114 of record NC_137938.1, on the reverse strand, counting down.
CATCCGGGTCTGAGGAGCAGAGACGGG